>NC_054384.1:100152345-100493179 GCF_017654675.1 Xenopus laevis | reverse complement strand
ATTTTTACTTTCTTTAATGAAAAAGAAACCTATCTCCAATATACTTTAATTAAAAAATGTGTACCGTTTTTATAAGAAATCTGACTGTCTGCAGTGAAATTCTCCCTTCATTTACTGTTGTGGATAGGAATTGGCAGATGGTCCCTAACTACTGAGCAGGGAAACAATCATACTTATGAACAGCAGGGGGAGCCCCCGCCTTACTTCCCAGCCATGCAGAACTCAAGCAGCTTTGTTTATGACGATCCCTAAGCAGCACAGACCACACTGAGCATGTGCACAGTCTTAGTCTTGCAAAGATGTTTAACAAAGTTACAAGATGGTGACCCCCTGTTGCCAACTTTGAAAGCATAAATTATTTGTTTGATTAGGCTTGTGGTGCAGTAAGTTCATGTTTAGGTTTAGTATACAAAATACAGCATTTCTAGCCTTATTCTATTTTAGACTTTACATGCCCTTTAATTTATGGGGAGTCAGCGCTGCAAAAGCATTAGGAAACAAGCAGTATAACGATACGGTAATATATAGTGTAGTGTATTTATACCTTTGTTGGATTTGTTTAGCCAAATTACCAGAAAATCTCAATTAGACAAGAAGTAAATGTGCACCACACTCATGCGTCATCCAAATAGGTTACAGACAATTCACCGCGTGCAGTTTAGGTGTGAACTCACAGACGTTTAGATTATTTTCTAAGTCCTTCAAATTGTCTTAGTCCCTATCAGCATGCATTCTCTCACTCCGCCGCTTTAAATATGAAGTAGTGACATAGTGTAAAATCTTTTTATTTCGTTAAAAAAATTTACTAAAATTCACTCACAATTGTGGTATAACTACTAGCGTCAAAGTTCCCCAGTCAGTATTTCACCGGCACTGCCCGTGGTTGTTCTCCGGCCAGCGTTGCTTTTCCTCCGCGTGTATACTTTCGGGTGCTTGGGGATGACGTAGGGTCCTTGTGTCTCGCTCTGCCTGACGCGTTTCGTCGGTCGCCTGTAACCTATTTGGATGACACACGAGTGTGGTGCCAATGTACTTCTTGTCTAATCGAGATTTTCTGGTAATTGGGCTAAACAAATCCAACAAAGGTATAAATATACTACAATATATATTACCGTATCGTTATACTGCTTGTTTCCTGAAGCTATTGCAGCGCTGACTCCGCATAAATTAAAGGAAGTTTGGAGCAAGTTTTTGGGAGCAAAACAATCTTTGGGTATATCTACTCACAGGTAACAAAGGTTGCAAATGCTTGGTATTAGAGATCCAAGATTCGGTTCGGGATTCGGCCTTTTTCAGCAGGATTCAGATTCGGCGAATCCTTGTGTCAGGCTGAACCGAATCCGAATCCTAATTTGCATAAGTAAATTAGGAGCAGGTAGGGAAATCACATGACTTTTCATCACAAATGAAGAATTTTTTCCACTTTTTCCTTTCCTACCCCCTAATTTGCATATGCAAATTAGGGTTGGGATTCAGTTCTGTGCATCCCTACTTGGTATAAACTATTTGCAACAGGAGAATCACAAAAGTGTTGATATTGAGACAAAATAAAAGCGGAGATAAAAATGTCGGATTTCCCACCAAATTTACTAACCTCGATCTCCACTTTTGTGAATTTGTCTTTTAATGAGGCTTTTACACCTATAGGGTTAGACAGAAACGTGTGCCCTAACTATAAAATGCTGATCCCTATTAATATGATAATAATTCTCCAATGGGGCACCTATAAGAGGTGTGAAATGAAGATTATTTTAACCAAAGCAGAGCAATTTATTTTAGAATTGATCTGACACATGGGGAAGAGTTACACTGAGCTTTACTCCATTTTTAAAATGTCTGGAGAAAATGGCGTTTAAAAGGTCGTTTTTGCAGCAGTTTTATGTCATTTGAAAGACCAATTCATAAAAGTCTCTGTAAACTGTCTTTCTTCCACTAAATATGGAGAAAGTATTTTACTCGAGTTACCCACTACTTTTATTCCAAAAAAGGACTCTCTCCACTTTTGTGAATTCAAAGCACATGAACGTCTTTGCTGCATGTTAGGTAAACGTGTATGAGGTATGGAACCGTCATTACTCTATGAACAACTATGGGTCATATTAAGAGAGGTGCAAACTGTATATCTGTGCCACTTTTTACACATTGCTGTGCCATAAGAGAGAGAGAGAGAGAGAGAGAGAGAGAGAGAGAGAGAGAGAGAGAGAGAGAGAGAGGCTTTTTAAATATTCAGAAATTGAACTGAGCTGCATCGCTGGCTGAATTGATGAACTGATTTGTTCAGAAGGGTGGAGAGACCTAGTTCTATAGGGTTGTTACCTAACTGTGTGTCAAGAGCACAGAATGTGGTGGAATGTTGAACTCTATACTGCATTCCTCAAAGGTTTTAAGGTTCTTATCTTTACTGTAAATTAGAGATGTCGCGAACTGTTCGCCGGCGAACTTGTTCGCGCGAACATCGGGTGTTCGCGCTCGCCGGAAGTTCGCGAACGTCGCGCGACGTTCGCCATTTTGGGTTCGCCATTGTTGGCGCTTTTTTTTGCCCTCTCACCCCAGACCAGCAGGTACATGGCAGCCAATCAGGAAGCTCTCCCCTGGACCACTCCCCTTCCCTATAAAAACCGAAGCCCTGCAGCGTTTTTTCACTCTGCCTGTGTGAGCTGAAGAGATAGTGTAGGGAGAGAGCTGCTGCCTGTTAGTGATTTCAGGGACAGTTGAAAGTTTGCTGGCTAGTAATCGTTTTGATACTGCTCTGTTATTGGAGGGACAGAAGTCTGCAGGGTTTGAGGGACATTTAAGCTTAGGTAGCTTTGCTGGCTAGTAATCTACCTTCTACTGCAGTGCTCTGTATGTAGCTGCAGTGGGCAGCTGTCCTGCTTCTGATCTCATCTGCTGACTGCTGCAATAACAGTAGTCCTTGTAAGGACTGCTTTTATTTATTTTTTTGTTGTTTTACTACTACTACTACTACTACTATAAGAGCCCAGTGCTATTAGTCTAGCAGTGTTGGGGAGTGGGACTGGTGTGCTAATCTGCTGCTCCTAGTAGTTCAGCAGCACCAACTTTAATTTTTTTTTTTTAATATTCATTTTTTTTTTATTTTACTTTTTTTTATTTTACTACCGCTGTAGTAGTGTATAAGTTGACCTTTTAGGCATTATTTGCCCTGTAGGCATTATTTGCACACTGTTTTCTTCAACCCGCCATCTAGCTGTGTGACCTTGTTCACATTCTGTCTAAATATCCATAATATTACCGTCTCCAGAAAAAACACCGGAGTGACTTTTTTCAAGCAGCCATAATATATTTTACGTAATCCGTATCCACCGCTGTAGTAGTGTATACGTTGACCTTGTAGGCATTGTTTGCCCAGTTTTTTTGGGCCGCAGCCACTGAAGCACAGAGGCCAGAAAAAATATGCCATATAAATGCTGAAAATAGTCATTTTTTGCCATACGTTGACTCAACGTATATGGCAAAAAAATTACTATTTTTCAGCATTTATATGGCATATTTTTTCTGGCAACTGTGCTTCAGTGGCTGCGACCAAAAAAACTGGGCAAACAATGCCTACAAGGTCAACGTATGGCAAAAAATGACTATTTTCAGCATTTATGTGGCATATTTTTTCTGGCAACTGTGCTTCAGTGGCTGCAACCAAAAAAACTGGGCAAACAATGTCTACAAGGTCAACGTATTGGCGAAAAATGACTATTTTCAGCATTTATATGGCATATTTTTATGGCAACTGTGCTTCAGTGGCTGCGTCCAAAAAAACTGGGCAAACAATGCCTACAAGGTCAACGTTATGGCAGTTGTTTAAAGAGAACAGTAGATTACTAGCCAGCAAAGCTACCTAAGCTAAAATGTCCCTCAAATCCCTGCAGACTTCTGTCCCTCCAATACAGAGCAGTATCAAGCAGATTACTAGCCAGCAAACTTACTATCATCTGTCCCTGAAATCACTAACAGCTCTCCCCCTACACTATCTCTTCCAAGCACACACAGGCAGATTTTTCAGATACATTTTTGCCCTTGATCCCCCTCTGGCATGCCACTGTCCAGGTCGTTGCACCCTTTAAACAACTTTAAAATCATTTTTCTGGCCAGAAATGTCTTTTCTAGATGTTAAAGTTCGCCTTCCCATTGAAGTCTATGGGGTTCGCGAACCGTTCGCGAACCGCTCGCATTTTTGCGCAAGTTCGCGAATATGTTCGCGAACTTTTTTTCCGACGTTCGCTACATCCCTACTGTAAATGAGCTGAAGATGGTTGAACACCCCCATCCAGGAATTACCAGAACATTTCCATGGTGTGCTGCAACAATTCTTGGAGTCAAGCAATGCTCAAGTTTGGAGAGAAAGTAAGTTGATCATGGGACAATGTTTCCTTATGACATCAGTCAAAATTGGACGAGACATTTGTGTGATGAACTCCATCTTTAGTCTCCATTCTGCTATTAGGGTCTAGTAGAGTTTTTTTTTCTTTGTTTAGTTTCCCATGGGTCACATATGGCTGAAGCATGTAGAAGATAAGAGTTGATAATGCTTATAGCAGCACTTATTTGTTAGTTGGACTATTATTTTACTTTCTTCTTTATATAAGGCACATTCACTAGTAACGCACTTGGGGAAATTCCATTTTTGTTGTTGACTTATTGTAATCAGTCCAGTGTTCCCTCCTTCAAACCTGCATAGACCAATCAAAGTCTGAGGTTATAGAATGATGCTATGTTACAGTTCAAGTCAAACCTGTATAACCAGGCAGTCTACAAAGGCCACAGAAACTTTATTATAGGGAAAGCTACATCACTGGCAGCACTGAAAACCCAACGGGAAATAATTGAACTAAAACACGCCATGCAGATTTCATTGCCGCTAGAGCCTGATAATTACAGCACTTCGGAGAAGGTAAAGTAATGGCAATAAAAACATAGACTACAGCAGAAGGAGCCCAGTTTAGTCCATTTCATACATACAATAGGTAACCAGTAGTATCATTAGATTTTCATTTTCACTCTCCCTTTTCTTGTTTCTGTTGCAAAGTCTGTTGGCATTTTGTACATTCTCAGCTATAAATAGTGATGGGCGAAATTTTGGGCGTTTTACTTCGCCGAAATAGTCGCGAATTTCCCGCGAAACTGTGAAAAATTTGCGAAACGGCACAGGCATCTCGTTTTTGACGCCGACGTCTGGTTTTTTGGTTTCTGCAATTTTGGCGAATTTATTCCCCAGCGGGAAACGGTGAAAAATTTGCGAAACGGCACAGGCATCTCGTTTTTGACGCCGACGTCTGGTTTTTTGGTTTCTGCAATTTTGGCGACTTTATTCCCCAGCGGCGAATCATGGGAATTCGACACATATTCGCGACTGGCGAATAAATTCGCCCATATGTATATGTAGGGCCACTAATGTAAGCTGTACATTCTAAAATTATGCCAAACTTACACCCATGGTGCAAATGCCCAGGATATGGGCAGCAAATTCTCCATACTGGAAGACACATCAGGAACTTCTTTCCCCTTCTCCTGTCCATATGTCTGTGGACTCCTTTCAAGACAATGCAAGTGCCACCAATCTGTGTTTGTCAATACTTTCACAGGAAGGTAATATATTTATACTTTTGTGTTAAGTTCTCCTTTGTGTGTGTTCTATTCCAAAGGTAATTCTGTGTATCAAGCACCACCATAAAACCTGTCTTTAGGGGCGATTTTCGGATGAGGGCTATTACAGGTAAGTGCAGCTTCTATGAACATTCCATGGCTATGGTCTTGAGGTGCTGAGTTTGGAATCCCCGCTGTTGCCTATTTTACTGCTATGGATAGAGTAAAGCCTTGTGTTTCTCACCCATTCCAGGCTGCATCACTATACAATCATTTTTTATTATCTAGTTACAATATTCTGTACATTGTGGGCCTCTTGGTCACTGTAAATTGAAAATTAGACTGTAAACATAAAAAGCTGAACTAGGAAATGATCAGAAAAGGAACACAAGAGTAAAAATGCTACACTTAGGGGCACATTTACTAGGGGTCGAATATCGAGGGTTAATTAACCCTCGATATTCGACCCTCGAAGTAAAATCCTTCGACTTCGAATATCGAATTAGAAGGATTTACTGCAAATACTTTGATTGAAGGAAAAATCATTAGATCGAACGATTAAATCCTTCGAACCGAACGATTCGAAGGATTTTAATCCATCGATCGAAGGATTTTCCTTCGATCAAAAAAAAAAGCTTAGAAACCTTATGTGGAAGGTCCCCATAGGCTAACATTGAAGCTCGGTAGGTTTAAAGTGGCGAAGTAGGTAGTTCAAGTTTTTTTTAAAGAGACAGTACTTCGACTATCAAATGGTGGAATAGTCAAATGATTTTTAGTTCGAATTGTTCGAATCAAAGTCGTAGTCGAAGGTCGTAGTAGCCTATTCGATAGTCAAAGTACCCAAAAAAAAAACTTCGAAATTCAAAGTTTTTTTTACTTCGAATCCTTCACTCGAGCTTAGTAAATGTGCCCCCTAGTCATTACAATCAGTTGGTGAAAGCATATTGACTTTGATATGGTGCAGCTAGCAGTCTAATGTTTTTCTTATGAGCGACATGAGGTTGGTTATTATTATTGAAAACCCACATTCACAAGGAAAGCAATAGGGTAAATATTGGATCAGAGTGTTTATAATGCATCCAGGGACCCCAAACTTTTGAAAATGTGTCATGAGTCTGGAGGGAGAAAGCTAGTTAGTTTAGGGTAGATAGGGTAGATATTAAATCAGAGTGTTTATAAGGCATCCAGGGACCCCAAACTTTCATAGATGTATCATGAGTCTGGAGGAGGAAGCTAGTTAGTTTAGGGTATTATTATTAGCATTTATTTATATAGCGCCAGCATATTTTGCAGAGCTGAATAGATAGGGTAGATACTGGATCAGAGTGTTAATAATACATCCAAGGAACCTAAACTTTCAAAGATGTATCAAGAGTCTGGAGGGAGGAAGCTAGTTAGTTTAGGGTAAATAGAGTAGATATTGGATCAGAGTTTTAATAAGGCATCCAGGGACACCAACATTTCAAAGATGTTTCATGAGTCTGGAGGAGGAAGCTAGTTAGTTTTTCATTTCTCATAATCCAGTCAACTTTCTGTTTAAATGCCTGGAACGATATTGTTTTAGGTTCAATTTTTGTTGTTGGGGTTAAAACCTAGATTCTCGCAGTCATACAGATGCCTTGTTGATCAGCCATAGATGATTCAGAGTTTACAGCACTGAGCAGCAAGTTCCATAGAGCCCCAGGGAAGACAGAACATCAAGTTGAAACCTTGGGGTTGGAAAGAGATGGCTCAGGGCAGTGATTCTCAACCAGTGGCTCATGAGCAACATGTTACTTTCAACTCCCATTAATGTTGCTCCCAGTGGCCTCATAATAAGTGTTTAAATTCCTTGCAATTCAAGTTTTGGAGGCATAAAGACATGGGTTTTCTCCAACAGATCCTCCTGCAGACTAGCAGTGCACATGGGGCTGTCATTTAGCCTATCGCAGACCCTATTTGGCATTCCCAAGGAATTTCTTTTTTGTTTGTGTGGCTCATCAACAGGTTTTACATTTGAGTGTAGCTCAAGGGTTAAAAATTGGTTGGGGACCCTGGCTTATGGAAATAAGCAGAGCTGTATTTAGGACTGGTGCTCCCCTAGGATTTACATTGCAAGGTTTCCAGCAGCGGCTGGGACATTTTCTATTTTTTCTTTAAAAAAATTTCATTTTTTATATAGGCACCTGAGGGCCGCCCTCTTAAAGCTGCCACCCTAGACACAGGCCCTCAGGTGCCTATATATACATAAATACAGCCCTGGAAATAAGGGAAGGTCCCGCAATCCGACCGCCCGGATCAGCCTGATATTGCCCACCTCAAGATGGGCATATCGGAGGGAGATCTGCTCGTTTGTCGACATTGCCAAACGAGCAGATCTCTCAGTGTATGGCCACCTTGACAAAACATTAAGGAGCATGGAGACAAAGCAAAGAATCAGAGGAGAATAAAAAGGAGGATGAGGGGCTGAATACAGGAGGTGATACAGAATAAAATATTAGCGGGGGTAAAGGTGTGTGACAGAAGGGCGTACAATGAATGCAGCTGCTGTGAATCTACATTCCTTTCCCTTCCCAGTCCTGCATCTGAGTGTAGAGTTTAATTTATCCCTCCATGTATTCATATTGCTCCATCCTCCCCAGGCGCTGGTGCGTGACTAATCAAAGCCCCCTTAATATCCAGCAGCCTCAGTCCTGCTGGTACAGTGCATGGATCTGAGCATGTAGAGAAGCCCCTCATGCATAATGAAATGGCACATAGACAAGAGCTGGATTGCTTACCTCTGCACTGTGCATTCTACTATAGAGGGCTGCAGGCCTGGGCTGTGACTGTACGGAGTCGGGTTGTGTGCTGCAGTGGAGTATATTAGTCTGCGAGTATGTTCTCTGTGTCTGGAGCTACCACCAGGTTCTGTGCTATTAAACCAATGTGAGTGTATCAGAGCCCTCTCAAGGCACATACATTGGCAGTGCCTCAAACTGGGAGAAAACGATGACCTGCTCTTACAACTTGTGGCTGTTGTGGAACTACGGCTCGCATCATCCCCCAACTCTGGATAGCAGGTCCCATACCTGTATTTAGATTTTAAAAAAAGGTTCTCTACAAACACAATGATAGGTCAGTGGGACTTTAAAACCCGCATTATGATTGTAGTATGATTGTAGTCTGAAGTATGAATATATATATATATATATATATATATATATATATATATATATATATATATATATATATATATATATATATATATATTGAGAATAATAAGCTCTGTTCATCATAAATACTTGGCACACTGTGGCATTTAGTGGGTGTGGAATCACTTCCCCTTATAACGTGTCATAGTCCAGGTTTCTGAGAACTTGTATTATTTCATGTTAAGGGAAGTGTTGCCGTTTGAGTGCAGCGTCATTAGAGATTATAAGCAAATGAAAGCTCCAGGAAAGATCTGCACCAGGTAATGTATCAGTTTAAACTTGCTGTATCCTTCCAAGCCTGGATATTTTCATCCTGCTTTGTATTCCCTAATTTCTGTGCAGGTGTTAGTGATTCAGATGGCAGTTTCATATTGTTCGTAATACTTGCTTTTGCTCTTACCTACCTATTTGGGTTAGAGATGCCTGCCATAAAACAATATCAGTTCTCATCACCCATTTCTCACTATGTGGCACAGTTAAATAGGAACAGTTAAAGGGCACCTATCACACCCAAAATCAAACACATTTTAACAATCTGACCAGTACAACATAAACACGTTTAATCAAACTACATATATAGTTTTTTGAAAAAAACTGCAGGTTTTAAAGAATCCCTTACTTTGTCAAATGGGGAGGGAGGCCATACTGAGACTATAACAAAGACTATAATATGCAAATTTCAGGAGCATGCTCAGATTGTAACACTGCTTTGAGTATTCTACCCAGAATGCCTTGTTTTAGAAAAAATCCTCGACTAGAAGTATCATGAGATTTCCCTATCTTGTCCCCTGCTGGTGATGTTATTATGCAAATGAAGGGCACACACTAACTTCCAGCAGGTGGCAGCACTACTGTACAGCAGCTAACACACAGGTTTGGCTGATTTGAAAATAGCTTAGAAGGGTTGATAAACAACAAGGAATTTGAACTGAGCATGTGCGAGATTTCAGAGCTACAGTTGGCTGGGAAGAAATAGGTAGGAGGAGCCAGTGAAATCCAAGATGGCTGCCTCAGCTAGAACTGCAGGGGAGATAGGGGAGATTTTGCAGAAGGAATAGTGAGCTGATGATTTACATTATAGCCCAAGGCAACCACAGCCCTTTAGCAGTAAAGATCTGTGTCTCCAAAGATGCCCCAGTAGCTCCCCATCTTCTTTTCTGCTGATTCACTGCACATGCTCTGTGCTGCTGTCACTTACTGAGCTTAGGGACCCACTCACAATATACAGTATAGAAAGAATAGAAATGTCACAATAGAAGGCTGATTAGTAATTAATACAGATAATTACTACATGACAGCACAGAAACCAGTGCAATTAGCATCAGAATTTAATAATCAGCAAACCTGTAGCATCAGCTTATATTACAGCCAGGGAAGCTCATTTTCTGCTGGGTAATTAGTGACGAGCCCTAAGCTTAGCTTCTCAACAGCCAATCAGAGCCCACTGAGCATGTGAGTGTCACAGACACTTTCCAAGATGGTGACCCCCTGTGACAAGTTTGAAGTCCTGGATCATTGCTGCTATTGAGATGCTGAAACTTTAGGCTGGTGCAATAAGTTCAGTATATACCATATGGCATTTAGCCATATTCATTTGTAGGGTTTAGTTCTCCTTTAAGAGAAGCCCTTTGTGATGGTTTGACTGTCAAAGGACCCAATAGGGAACCTGGACATCCAGACAATGTGAGTATTTGTCTCACGGTTCCCATAGGAAGTAGAATTATACCATCTTAAAATTCAACTGATTTTATAGTATTTGTACAACATACAATTATGGCATTTTAGCCATATTCAGTTGTAGGGTTAAGTTCTCTTTTTAGAGAAGACATTTGTTGTGGTTTGACTGCCAAAGACATGAAAGGACCCAATAGGGAACCTGGTAATGTGAGTATTTGTCTCACGGTTCCTATAGGAAGCAGAATTTTACCATCTTAAAATTCAACTGATTTTATAGTATTAGTACAACATAATTATTGGGAAACAAATGCATGTGCCATGGAAATGTTAAAAAAAAAAAAAGACATCAACTGGCCAAGTCTAGTTGGGTCAACGCAAATGAAAAATTATGTCTAAGAAATGCATCATGAGACACAAGAGAAGAGATGTTTTGAGATGCAGAGGAATGATGGGCTTTGAAGTCACGGGGAAAAAGTTTGTAAATTATTCTTAAAGCACCTAAGAGAGAGAGAGAGTGTGAAAGAGAGAGAGAGAGAGAGAGAGAGAGAGCGAGAGAGAGAGAGAGAGAGAGAGAGAGAGTGAAAGAGAGAGAGATAGAGAGTGAAAGAGAGAGAGATAGAGAGTGAAAGAGAGAGAGAGAGAACATGGATCTACATTATATAAATAATAAATTAAAATATCCAGAAGTAATATAATAAAAGGTGCAGAGTTTGCTACTGGTCTAATCGCTTGTATCTGCTTCAGCTTTAAACATGTCATTTTCCATTTCAGATCAAAGGAGTGACCAAATTGATATTATGTGTCGTTAGACTCTAACTTGGCTGGTAAAGCTGTAAAGAAGATTGTCAGAAATGAGGCCTTACCATTCGACTTGCCAAATTGCTGCCCTGATGACACTGATACTTCAACGTTTATCATTGACAGCAGGTTATGGTTATAGGAAGTGTTCTCTGGAGGGTATTCATATGGAGTATGCTAACTGTGTAGGGCAGAGCATTGACACTTTAGCCAATGCCATTCAAGATCTTCCTTGTCAAATGAGAGTGTTGAATGTATCTGAAAATGGAATCAGCAAGATCGATAATTACACCTTTTCTCGTCTGCCCCAATTAAAAGAACTTGTGCTGAGTAAAAACACAATCGGTCAATTGGACACTTGGGCTTTCCACAACCTTGGCAATCTTCTTATCCTTGACCTGAGTTATAATCTGATTCAGTCGCTGGATACAGTGGACCTTACAAATCTCAGAAGTCTTCAAATATTTCACCTAAGTCACAACAGAATACACCAAATCCAGACCCTTCGACCTTTAGGAGCACTACGCACTACAAGAACTTGATCTATCATTTAATAATGTGTCTGATTTTCGATCCGTGGCCAATGCATTGATAGACCTGCCAGATTTTTTAAGACTTTGTTTGTGCTCTAATTTAATAGCAGATCTGAAAAGTGAGCAAAGTTTGCTTGTCCTCTTATCTCTACAGTCTTTAAACCTGTGCAATAATTCTATTTCTGCTTTGGACTTTACATTCTACTCCATGCCAAGTCTAACAGAGCTCAACGTCACAAGAAACAATATGTCTGCAGTGAACAAGAGCTCATTCAGCAACTTGCCCATGTTGTCTAAAGTCACTTTTGATGAAAACAATTTAAACATTTCACAATTATCGGGAATCAATCTTACCAACCTGACGGAATTTCATTGGTCAAGCATGCGACCGGCTCTCCAGAATGACTCTGCTTCTGCTTGCAAGGTTTTCCAAACATTCCCAAAATTGAAGTTGTTGGATATCAAACATTCCAAAATTGGAAGCGCTAACCTATCTGTCATTGGTAGGTGCACAAACCTGACTACACTCATTCTTACAACAAGTCCTTTCCGTAGACTCAAAGGAAAGGATCTACAAGATTTCAAGCATCTTGAGGTACTTTATCTTGACAAGTGTAAACTACAAAACATTGTTAATAGCTCCTGGATGGGTCTTGAGGCTCTTCATACTCTAATACTTGAAAGAAATCAACTTACGGTTCTGGAAAATTCATTGTTCTCCCCCTTAATTGGCCTTCGGTATTTGGACCTATCAAAGAACTACTTGACACACCTTAATGAAGAGGCATTCCATGGCCTCAGGCGTCTAGAATATCTCAGTCTTAAAGGATGTAAAATAACAGAGGTAACAAAGAACAATTTTAAGTATTTCACAAACCTTCATGTCTTGAATTTGCAAGACAACAGTATATCAGTCATTAAAGCCAATGCCTACTACTACCTTAGAACGCTAGAAACCCTTTTGCTGTCAGGGAACAAAATTTTAACAATTCAGAAAAATGGCCTGAAAGGTCTCGTCTCACTGAAGGAACTCTCACTGGCCAGCAATAATATATACAAACTCACTAATAATACTCTTAAATGGCTTAAATCCATCAGGAGTTTGGATCTCAGCAGAAACCAGCTGTGGCCTTTGCACAAACTTCAGTCTCCGTGTCCATTTCTAAATCTTACGCATTTGGAAATTTTGGATGCAAGCTATCAGACAACAGATAACATTCACATTCCTACTACATTATTTCGAGGTCTGCAGTCTCTTAAAGTACTGAAGTTCCAGGGAAACCCAAGTGTGTTCTTTAAAAACATATCATTTGAGTTTCTTTTAAACTTGACCGACTTAGACATGTCAGCAACCGTCTATACAATGACAGACCCTCCAGTTAGTTTTAAGAAAGAATTATTTAACATGCTTGGTCAACTTAGAATTCTTACACTGGACAACAATGGGATCCAATTCCTTCCAGAAGACATATTTACTAATGTACCCATGTTGGAACGCATATCTTTAAGATACAACAGATTGACCAACGTCACTGAAGCAATAATGAAAAATCTGTCTAAATTGACTTATTTTGACATGTACATGAATACTCTTTCCTGCTGTTGTGACAACTATTGGTTTCAGAATTGGTCTATAAGTAACACAAAAGTCCAGATACCCTATATTCAGTCATATAAATGTTTTGGCCTAGGTTCAGACGTGCTCTTTGTAAATCAAGACTTTAGTTTTTGCAACGAAATTGGCTACTACTACTTTCTTGGGAGTTTCATGATAACATTTTCTTTTTTGATTGTGACTCTTCTAATGGTCAAGCTAAAATGGACAATAAGGTATCTTTATTGTATGTTAGAAGTGTGGTTTCAGGGGAAACTTGAGACGAAGAAGAAAGCACACGAGTATGACGCATATATTTCTTACTGCGACGATGATGAGAAATGGGTAACGGAAAAGTTACTGTATATGTTGGAAGTCCAAGGCCCACGTAAATATAAGCTGTGCTTCAAGCCAAGAGACTTTATTCCAGGAATGTACCAACTTGACAACATTCAGGATGCTATCAGTAACAGCCGCAAGACTTTGTGTGTGGTCAGTAGAAAGTATTTGCAAAGAGAATGGTGCAGAGAGGAGATGCAGTTGGCTTGCTCTTGGGCCTTCTCCTATAAGGAAGATGTCCTTCTCATGGTGCTTCTAGAAGAAATTCCAGAATACAGGTAAAAGAGCATTTTTAGGAACCACAATAGTGATCATTTTGAAAATGTGATGTCATAGAAATAGGTAGACGGTCTTCAAGATATTAAAAAATAAACCTATAAATTACAAAACCAATTACAAACCTTGAGGGGAGCAAATAGTTCATCACAACAGAATATAAGCCAAACCATCAACTGGGAGGGTTCTGTGGGCTCTTATCTCTCACCAAACCACCACTATACCACCTCCTTGGCTTTGATGGTGTGGGGGAGACGGGGCTAAAACAGTGTTATTGGGAGATTTAAAGGGGTGGCTCACTTTTAAGTTAACTCTTAGTATGTTATAGAATGACCATTTCTAAACCGATTTTCCGTTCGCCTTCATTATTTATATTTTGTAGATGTGAATTATTTGCCTTCTTCTTCTGACTCTTTTCTGCTTTCAAATGAGGGCCAATTACCCCATCTATAACAAATGCTCTGTACGGCTACAAATGTATTGTTATTACTACTTTGTATTACTCATCTTTCTATTCAGGCCTCTCCTATTCATATTCATAATCAATGCATGGTTGCTAGGGTAACCCTAGCAACAGATTGATTAAATTGCAAACTGGAGAGCCGCTGAATAAAAAGCTAATTAGCTCAAAAACCACAAATAATAAAAAAATGAAAATCAGTTATGAATTGTCTCAAAATGTTAGTACTGACATCATACTTTAAAGGAGAAGGAAAGGCTTAAATTTACTAAGCTTTATCCAGAATGTGACAGATGTAATGAATTGCAATTGGTTTTAATACTGGGTGGGTCTATTTGTAACTGAGTATAAATTTTTGGAGAGATGAGTCTCATTTGGGATTGCCTATGACTATAAGTGCTAGGTAAGCATGAAATGCGTTAGGCTCCATGAGGGGTTGTCTTGATATTTTAATATGATGGAATAAAAACTTTATAATTATAGAGCATGCTTACGATATATTTTTTTGTACTATTATACATAATGCTTGGGACCTGGGGCTTTCCAGATAACGGATCTTTCCACACCATAAGTCTACTAGAAAATCATATAAACATTAAACAAACCCAATAGGCTGGTTTTGCTTCCAATAAGGATTAATTATATCTTAGTTGGGATCAAGTACAAGTGTAACCCCTTTTTGACTGAATAAGGGTATGGGCTACAAATGACCCTCTTTTACCAGAATGAGCTTTCGCTAAAGGGAAAGAACACGCGCTGATGTTGTTAAACTACAACTCACTACTGCCAAAAATGTAAAAAGAATAGAGTTGAACAGGGAAAGGAGGCACTGACAGGTAATGAAGCCATAGGGGCCATTACACTTATGGATTTTTGGATATGAGTCACTGTACCATATATATATATATATATATATATATATATATATATATATATATATATATATAATATATATATATATATATATATATATATATATATATATATATATATATATATATATATATATATACACACTGTATATCCTTTACTGTACAAGCCATGTATCATAGAATTAACCACAGCAGGTATCCAGCTGTTTAGCAACTATAAAACCACACAGACTGAGGTAGAAACTGAGGTTGGTTTCAAGTTTGTAGCTGCCTGGATATCTGCTCACTGAGTAACTGATAATGGGTGCCCTGCAATGAACCCCTTTCAGTGATGCCATTAGCGTTCCCCTATGCAGGTCATGTCTTGAGTTCTATTCTCTCAGCCTGTCTCTCATGCTGTTTCTCTTTTGTCTTCTTTAGACTTTCAGCCTACCACAAACTCAGAAAACTGATAAAGCAAAACTCATACATTGACTGGCCTGAAGACCCCCAGGGAGAAAAGGTCTTTTGGTTGAAGCTCCAGAAAGCATTGGATGGCAGGGTGTGTGAAGAGAATGACATTCAGTTGTGTGACTGACCGAACTGTTACACTCTACAAAACTTTGTGGTGTCTATAAACACAAACTGAAAGAGTCACTGCTGTAGAATAAAAAAAACAAGAGGGACCAAAGAGTATCAGAACATGTTTCTCATGTGTGAAGATGTAGAGTAATAGTTTAATTGGCAGACACGAGGACGTGTCTGGTTTTCAGGCGGGTGAGATGTAATAGGGGAAAATGTTAATAGTTTAATATAAATGTTTAAGTATTGGTTAATACATATATTTAGGTTGGCCACCAGGTTAACAGTTGTGAGGATAAGTCCCCAGTGGGTGGAGAAAAGTAAATTAGAAAAGGGAAAGTTTCAGGAAGTGATTTTTAGAGATGCATCATGGGACAGAGGCACTGCAGCAGAAGAGTGATCTCCTGGAAGAGATATTTAGCCTAGGTAGTGTGAGGCCTAGTGGTGTAATAGTATGCTCTAGGGAGTGCAAGTTAGAGAGGAAACTAGCATGGGCAGCTATGGCCCCAACTAAGTGGCAAATTCACTAACCTGCGAATTTTCGCCAGCGTCCGTTTCGCACCCATTGCAACACTTTGCCAGGTGCAAATGCCCTCAGACTACGCCAATTCACTAATATGCAGAGTTTCGTCCTGGGCCCCGAATGCTGGCGACTTTTAGCTAGTATTATTTCGGAAGTGCGCATTTCAAAACAAAGATGCACTAGCATTCATTTCTGCCTAGCAAAAATTTGGTAGTGAAAAAAACGGTTCCCCAAAAAAAGTTTGTTAGGACTTTTGCAGGCAATCAGGCTGAAAGTCTCCAGCGTTTTTTGAACTTTGATGCATTTTCGGCTTACAGGATATGATGTAAGTGACAGAAGATTGAGGAAGATGTAACTGCTTTATAGCACTTCTCCAGGTCTGAAGCGGCGAAGGCAAGGCTGCAGAGTAACGTCCATCGGGCAGAATGAAAAGTCGCCTGGCGATAGAGTGCGAATGACCGCTAGCGATGGTCTGTTGACGCCTGCGCCTGTTAGTAAATTGGTGGCAATGCTGGCGAAAAGTCTCTAGCGTTAGCCACTTCGCTCTTTAGAAAATTTACCCCAAGTGAGAGTAGACATAGTGTTCCCAGCGGGAATCCCACCAGCAAGGGTTTAAGAGGAAAGGCTAGATCCAGATTCAGGAGGGGTTCCTGTGAGCGTGAGTCTCCCCTGACAGTGTGCTGTTACGGGCAATGTTCTGCAAAAGGCTGGGCGATTGAGCCTTGTGAATTGCTCCTGTTCTAACGAGGGCCATGACAAATAAAGAGAATGTGATTAAACTGCAACTCTCTGAACTGTTTGTTTCACTGAAAGTTTCCCCCACACAATAGGTCAATGGTACATCAAGGGTTAACATAGGTACGGCACAAGAGATATTTGCCCCCTTTACACATATCTAATACATAATAATGTGTTAGTGTAACTGACTCTGCGCCAGGAACTTGATTTCTTTCTCCCTCTCAGATCTCTCTCTCGTATCTCTCTCTATTTCTCTTGTATCGCTCTTGTATCTCTGTCTCTCATATCTCCCTCTTTCCTCCCTCTCTCCCTCTTTCCTCTCTCTCTCTCTCTCTCTCTCTCTCTCTCTCTCTCTCTCTCTCTCTCTCTATATATATATATATACTGTATAAAAAAAGGAAGGAATAAAGAGCTCCCTCAAGTGGCCATGAGTTGTTGGAATACTTGGTTAGCGTTTATTTAGCAACAGTTTTGGAACAATACCGACTTTCTAGGTCTTAGCTATCTAGCTATCTAGTTTTAACAGATTGTCAATTGCAGTACCACTTCTTACCTGTTCTTGCTATTTTTATTTCAGGACAGAACCGTAGTTCTTATGGTGCTACAGATCAAACATGGATATGTTTTTTTAATACACATGTGTACATAGTAGCCTGTGTAACCCCTTAATTTGTCAAATAATAATTGTCAATATTTAACAGCAATGTGTTTGAATTTTTATTCCCTTTTTTTAGCCCTGTTGATCATTGTCCAAAAAAGCAGTTTTCCCTCTCAGTCAGTATAAATGTATTTTTCCCCCCAGAATAAATATTTTTCCAGTTTGACAAGTATTTGTTTGTCAATTTTGACTATTTAATTAGGGTTCTATAATCTGCCGACAGTTTGCCATATAAAATATGTAATAAATTGAATGGGGGGAATGGATTGAACTGACTGCCTGGTTAGTTTACCAGGACTTAATCTCTTTAAAGTTTTCCCGAGTTTATTAGCTATGTTTAATATAAGCCTATGATCTGCTCTGGTTACAAGTAGGGCACACAGACAGGAGGTAGGGCCTCCCAGGGATTAAAGAACATTAGCCTGGGACCTAATGCCCATCCAGACCAGGTTGCTGGAGTAAAGGAGAGGAGGGACAGCATCAGAAGAGGATTTGATAATTACACTGGGAGGGTGACATTAAAAACAAACCAAAGCAGATTTAGGAATCCTTTGAAAGCCTTGTCTGCTAAGAAGGACGACTAAAACAGCGGAAGGAAGAGAGGGAGGCAGAAAGGAACTGCAAAATCTGCTCTGACAATTCAAGACGTTTCATAAGATTTTAATATTAATATGAAGCTTTTCTTAGGATTCCTGGCTGTATACCTTTTTCTGGTGCATGCTTCCCTGGGGGAGCACTCTATTCCAAAATTTGTTTGCACCCCAATGCCTTTAGATATGGACTGCCATTCAAACACGCAACGTCACAGTAGCAGTGGGCATTGGATGGGCATGCAAGAGGAATCTAAAGAAACTATCCTGCATCTTCGTGAGACAGTGGTACACCAAAAGGAGACTATCTTGGATCAGAGGGAGACGATTAGGGAACTGACTGTAAAAGTGAGCCGATGTGAAGGCTACCCTCTTGGTAGGGGACATGAAGAGAGTTATGGTCATTCTTTGGAGCATGGACGTGATAGGGATCATGGGTATGAAGACAGCTATGGGCATGATAAAGATCATGGACAGAAAAGGGAACATGGACATGAGTGGGAAGAAGGTCATGACAGAGACCATGGCCATGAAAGAGATCATGGGCATGACAGGGATCACGGGCATGACAGGGATCAAGGGCATGACAGGGACCATGGGCATGAGAAAGAGTTAGAGTTGGGACACAAAAGAGAGCATGGGCATGAATGGGAAGAAAGACATGACAGGGACTATGGGCATGAACGAGAGGCTAGCCATGAGAGGGATCATCTTCATGGCCATGAGGATGTTCATGGTCATGGTAGAGATCATGAGTACCATCATCTCACCCACCGTGAGTTTCGTGAGCAACCAGCATATGATTCCTACCGCAAGGCCAGTGGTCTACCAAACACTATGGACGATCCTCCACAAGTAACACCACCAAGTATTCAACGAATGGAGAGAATGCTGGAGTCTTTAAAGGAAAGACTGGAACATCTACAGGTAACTGCTGAGGCACTGGTCAAGCTACACCTTGCTGCTTAACCACTAGGAAACTTTTGCTTCTAGAATTGCATGTGATCAAAGCATTTACATGCATATATGAGTGGATGAATTTGTGTGTATCAATGTGTGTGACAAAAAAAATCACCTTTGCCAGCACATGTAGAACATTGTTTATGTATTCAAGGCCCATACAAAATATAAGTAGGAACAAAAACAGCAAAAATTCTTAGTATTTATTCATATGTATCCTAGGTAGTGATCATAAAGGTAGAGTTCGAAATCCAGGTTGGTTTTTATATAACAGACAGGTGAGAGTAACAATAGTGTTATTTCCTGCTTCACACCTTCCAAGTACAGGTATGGGACCTATTATTCAGAATGCTCGCCACCTGGGGCTTTCTGGATAACTGATCTTTCTGTAATTTGGATCCTCATACCATAAGTCTACTAGAAACATTAAATAAACCCAATAGGCTGGTTTTGCTTCCAATAAGGACCCAACAATTGGATCGCCGGTGGTAAAATCTTCTGAAGTCACCCAAAGTTGCTCTAAGTGGAAACTTTGGGCAACTTCGGAAGACTGAGACGACACATGGGTCTTACCACCAGCGATTTACTTCATTGCCAGTGAGAAAGCATTTGGATGAGATTAGTCGGCCGCAGAAGAGGAGATTTGTCACGGGGTGACTTCTCTGACCCAAAGTTTTAATCACCAGCTGCCTTTTTCCATGAAGAAACTTTGTTTGATGCCCTTCCTTTTTCAAAAGATATTTTAAAACTGTCATGTGAATGCTAATTTCACTGGAAATTTGGGTAAAAACCACATTCTTCATGCATTTCCTAAAAACATGGATTTTACCAACTTCTAGAAAAGAATAATATTTGTACTCAATATATAGAAATAGTCTCACAGATATTGGAAAGTCCAGTGCTTTAATAAGGAATGGAAATAATTTGTAATGTCAATTACAAATTTTTTTGTAGTCGAAGTAAAATCGTTCGAATTGTTCGATTTTACTTCTACCGAAAAACGGTCAGATTCGTATATACTCGAGGCATATCCATTCAATGGTCGAATTTCGAAGTATATTTCACTTCGAAATTCGATCTTTGATAAATCTGCCCCATAATGTCCTTTTTTTATGTAATCAGCCCTTGCTACAAGCATCAAATTGGAAAACTTTGGTGACACAGTAGGCATTAAATGCCTGTAATACCACCTATAAGACTCACCCTCTACAGAGCTCTACAGGATTAAAGTAAAGGTAAAAATTAAACATGCCTTTAAGAAAAGTGTACAACTTCACTACAAGTGCAAAATAACCCGAAAACCAACACACAACCTCTTAAACTGCCATCACTAGAACTTCCCTTCAAAGGCGTGGTTCACCTTTAAGTTCACTTTTAGTATGAGATTAATTTAGAATGGCTTATTCTACGCAATTTTCAGTTGGGCTGCTTTTTTCCTTTTTTACCGTTTTTGAATTATTTACCTTCTTCTTTGGACTTTTCCCAACTTTCAACTAGGGGGTCACTGACCCCATCTAAAAAAATGAATGCTCTGTAAGGCTACACATTAAGGGGCAGATTTATTAAATGTCGAATTTGAAGCTATGTTAATTTTTTTTAACTCTAATAAATTTGAATGCACTCACAATTTGAATGGGAGGTGATTTATGAAAAAACTTGAACGTCTGATATTCAATCGAATATGAAAAAAATAAACAAACTCGAATGTCAGGAAGGCAATTGACATCTGCAAATGGTTCAACGGAACTCGGGCAGGTTTTAGATGTGATAAATCTCATATTCAAATTCGAACAAATTTGTGAGTTTTGACCCAAAACTATTTTGAAAATTCAAATTTGACATTACCATTCAAACCTTAATAAATCTGCCCCTTATTGTTATCGCTCCTAGGGATGAATTTTTTCGCCATGTTTCGCCGCAAAAATGACGCCCATAGACTTGTATGGCGTCGTACGTCAAAAAAAATTTGCCGTACAACAAAAAAATTTGGACGCCCATAGACTTTAATGGGCGTCGGCGACATTTCGCTTGCAGCGAATTTTGGGCAAATCGAAACGGGTCAAATTCGCCCATCCCTACTCCCTATATCATAATAAAAATGTATTTAAAGAGCAACCCCTTTAATTCCCTTTAACCTTTGTTTTTTGTTTCTCCTCTATCCTCTGATTACCCTTTGATAAGGACTAGTCTTTGTACACTCATTTAGCGCTTTTGACATCGTACATATCTGGAATCAGCGTCTCTGCCAGGTCATGTAAACATGACCTGCAAATCAGTAGTTACAAGTATTATTATTGTGATAAGGACACATAAAGCAGTAGCATCAGTAGCAAGTTACCTTTGTAATTCATTATTACAAATAAAAATAAAATCACAAGAACCCTTGGAGACAGGGGGGGTTCAGGCATGTAGTAAATTTAATAGCAAAATTTGCAATTCTTTAAAACAGCCCTGAATAAAAATGTAATAAAAAATATCATACAGGTATGGGAACGTTATCTGTAAACCTGTTATCCAGAAATCTCCAAATTACAGAAAGGCATCTCCCATAGACTCCATTTTATCTAAAGAATCCAAATTATTATTTTTCCCTTTTTCTCTGTAATAATAAAACAGCAGCTTGTACTTGATCCAAATTAAGATATAATGAATCCTTATTGGAAGCAAAACCAGCCTATTGGGTTTATTTAATGTTTTCATGATTTTCAAGTAGACGTAAGGTATGAAGTTCCATTCTCTGGAAAAACCCCAGGTCCCAAGCATTCTGGATAACAGGTCCCACACATGTACATTTTTTAAAACATATTACTGTAATTTATAAACCTATACGGTTTCTTTTTTAATTTGCCTTGTTTTTTAGTTTAGTCTTTGGATTCCTTGTAACTTGCATCTTGGAGTTTGAAAGTGAGAACAGAAATGAGACAAAGCTGGGAATAACCTGACTACAAGGTATAAAGTAATGGTCAATTTAAAGACTACAGTAGGGAATAGACAAGTATAATGTGCAACTTGGTGGAACTAAAATGACAAGGCAACAATAGGCAATAAAGAAGGATAACGTGTAACTCAAAACACAAGGCAATAAAGGTTGAATGCAAATTTATGGAACTAAAAACATAAGGCAACTGTAGCTAATAGAGATGGATATTATGCAACTTGGAGGAACTCAAAACACAAGTCTGCAGTAGTCAATATAGTGGCATAACATGCAACTTGGTATAATTTTAAGCACAAGGCTACAGTAGGCAATACAGATTGATAAAATGCCGCTAGGTGAGACTCAAAACACAAGGCTATAGCAGTCAATCAATGTCTTAAACATATTGATAATGGGTTGAGTGCAAAGGACCTCATGTATTTGTCTATAGTAGTCAATATAGTGGTACAACTTGGTGTAACATAAAACACAGGGCAACAGTAGACAATAGATAGAGAAATTATTCAGGCAAGAGTAGCTGAGTTCTTTTAAACAGGTCTGGGAACGTCAAAGTGACTTCATCCTCATCTTTTACAACAGGGGTTACATGATTTGTTGAAACATATTCTTCTGTATTGCAGGTCAACAGGAACTCTTCATTATTCTCAACATCTCTCAGAGACACACTACAGAAAAAGATCAGCATCTTGGAACACCAAATCCTTGAGAAGCACAATAATACTGAGCATCATGACAAAGAACATGAGCAGACCCATGAAGACCCAGTAAGACATAATCTGGATTCCACCATATCAGGAATTGAGAAAGGTAAACCATCAGGCCCCTCTATATCCAGCCCCCCCTAAAGCTCATAGCTAGGTATAGAGATATAAAAAGATTACTGTTTCAGCCATCATGATATAGTTGATATAGAAATTCCTAGGGCAGCAAATAAATATGTTACCCTACTTGACCTTCAAGCTTGAGTCATTGATATTCCCAAGAAATGACAATGAAGACCATACACTTCAACGCCAACTTCAAGTGCTGAGAGCTACAGTATTTCACATCTATTTTTTTAACAGACAGAAATATCAAACATGAATTTCTATTTTAAAGACTGTCACACAAAGATAAAGAAACCTCATAGCTTAAATATTAACTTAACTTCAATAACTATGGCTTAATAGTGATAATAAACAAAGACTTTATATACTTAGACATTTACTGACACTATTCAAAGTTCTGGGTGGACCTACTTATTTTAATGTTCTTTTTATCTTTGGCTCTTGTTTCTACAGGAATTAAATCGGATAAGCAGTTGAATGATTTTAGGGTCAGTTTTCCACTCAGAACAAGCTACATGTACACCAAGGTGAAAAGGACCCTACATCATGACATTTTTGCCTTTACCATCTGCTTGTGGCTGAAATCAAATTCATCTCCTGGAGTTGGAACACCCTTCTCATACTCTGTTCCTGGTCAGGCCAATGAGGTGGTGCTGATTGAATGGGGGAACAATCCCATGGAATTGCTAATTAATGACAAGGTAAACTCAGTTGTATCAAGCCTATCTATTGTCTTAGGTTGACCAGAGGTAGGTCAACATTTTGGCAACCCTTTGGTGGACCAAATTGGCTGATCATTCACCCCCAAGCCAAAAGACCATATTGTGGCTTTTGTGCAGATCTGGCACTCTCATGCATGACCTGATGTGATTCCCTGGCAATAGTCATTAAATGTAGTGCACTATTTGTAGTCAATATAAATATGGCTGCTATTGCTTGTGTTCAGATTGAACAAGAGAACGCTCGGGTATGTGATGCTGGTACAAAGTCCAAATTGGCCAACATGTAACAGCATAATATGATCCAAACTACATTAATTCTATTCAGAAGAATACAGATCTTGGTAATTTTGGCCAATTATAACATCAGCACATGTCATATAAAGAATAACTAGGCCTCCCACCTGATTTAACCATTGTATTGACCAGTTTGGCTACAGGTGATGTCCAAGGCAAATGTTGTCCAAGGATCTTCCCTTTTAGTTGTTGGGTGGAATAGGTGCATTTTGTATCAGAATCCAACTTAAACTCAACCATTGTAAACAATATGCCAGGTAATAATCTTTAGCCGTGTTGCAAGTCTGTGGAGGTTTGTATGTTTTGAAAAAAATCTGAATGCATATGTCCCTATGTGAAGACAATAAGGGGCAGATTTATCAAGGGTCGAATTGAAAATTCATAGTATTTCAAGCTATTTTTGTGTACTTCAACTATTGAATAGGCCAAAATTTGTTTCGAATTTGAAAAATATTAGACTATTCTAAGACTATTCTTTATCATGTACCATCTCTTTAAAACTTCAACTTCTACCATTTGCCATCTAAAACCTGCCGAATTGCTGTTTTAGCCTATGGGGGACCTCCTAGAACCTATTTGGAGTCATTTAGTGGACTTAAAAAAATCTAAGTTTTTTGGGGCAAATCCTTCTATTTGAATCGAATGCGCTAAAACTTCAATTAGAACAATTCAAATACCGCCTATTCACCAGAAGTTAAAAACGTTGATTTTTTTAAATACATTTTGATTTTTCTTTTTTTATTCGAATTTTGAAGTTATGGGAGTTCAAAAAAACCCCCATTACTTCGAAATTCGACCCTTGATAAATCTGTCCCTAAGAGTTGTAGATCAAGATTAGTAAACAGAAAAAAACCTAAATTAAATATTTGGCCTGGAGAAATTCATACCTGATGACCTAGGGATAAATTTAGCATTTAAGATCAGTTACAGATCCTTAACCGACCCACAGGTTTTTGTGAGATATATAAAACGATTTCCAGCATGAAGGATTATTCTACTAGGAAGTAGAGTATCAGTCTTAAGCCAATACACTATGTGTTACGGTGATGGTCTCTCTGCTGGGCTTTACTTGAAGTATTTAAATCAAGGTAAATCCATAATGCTTAACAAATGAGATTACAGTTCCAGTTTCCTTTTTATCTTTATCCTTTTACCTCAACGTTAATTTACTTAGGCTACTACTCTTCCACTTGCAATAAATGATGCAAAATGGCACCATATTTGCATCACTTGGTCAAGCAGAGATGGAATTTGGGAGGCTTTTCTGGATGGTGTGAAGAGGGGAACTGGTGAGAACCTTGCAGCCTGGCACACCGTTAAACCTGGCGGAGTCTTCATCCTTGGACAGGAACAGGTAAGGCTCCCTTTTTTTTATAAATAGAGGTACTACTCATGATAAATAGCATTTTAAGGAACATGTTCACTGCACTATCTATCTATCTATCTATCTATCTATCTATCTATCATCTATCTATCAATAAGTCTATCTAAGGGTTAGGTTTCAGGCAGGCCTGGATTTGTGGAAAGGCCACCTAGGCCCAGGCCTAGGGTGGCAGGATTTTAGGGGGGGCGGCATGCTACCCAACCACACCCACATTGGTTCAAAAACACTGGGAATGCGTTGGAGATACAATCATTTTTAAAATTTCCCCATTGATAATGAAAATTTGCACGAATAAAGGGGAGAGGACAGGGGCGATGAACGGCAGTGGGCCTAGGGGCGCCCACTATGTAAATCCGGCCCTGGTTTCAGGTGTAAAATACAAACTTTCAGAAGGGCTTGTGAAGAAAATATTGACTATTCAACCAACTTTCTCTTAGTTGATCAAGCCATCCTTGATTGCATCAGACAGCTCTTCATTACTGTACCTTGGGGCTTCTCCTTAATAGCTATGGTCTGGTCTGGGAAATAGTTACATGAACCAGAAGGAAGGAAGGAATAGTGCCAGCTGTAGAAAGAATTCTTGGTTACCTACCTCACTTGGGACAGATCATCAGAAATTATGAATCAGTTATAATTAGCCGCTACTGGCTAATTCCTACTTACTCAAGTGAGACAATTCCTAACATCTGTCCAGTTACCAGTTGCCTGGAGCAGAAATGGACAACCTTAGGTGCACAATATGTTGCATAATATCTATGTCAGAGCATCTTATCATCACCATGACCTTAAAATGCAGAGCTTTGTGTCTGGGAGCCGGGATGCTCCCACCATGGAGGTTGTCATGATCTAGGAGGAAGCCCACTGTGGGATCAAAAGTCGCGGTGTCCAAAGGGTTTATCAAAAGGATTATCAGAGTCCAGGCAAGAGTTCAAGGGCAGGCAGATAACAAGCAAAATCCAAAGTCTAGGCAAGGGGTCAGGCAACAATCAGGAACAAGATACAGCCAAAAGTAGCTCACATGAAACCCAGGAAACACACAGTAATGAATCCTAAACTTGGGCGCCATTCTGGCGTCTTGGTAGTGTTTTTATATTTGAATTTGGCGCCATAGTGACGTCATTGGCGTCCTTACGCCGACGTCGACGCCGGCGCCTCTACCGACGTGGCGGCCATGGGTGCGGCCATTTTGGGAGAGACGCCGGCAGAGGAGGACACGCCGCCCGGAGCTCCTGGAACTGCTCCGGGCGGCAATCGTGACACTTTGTGGTTCTGGAATACTCTACAAAATTAGAAGGGTAGGATATTGCCTTTCCTTGTTTAAATGTACTGGACTCCTTCCAAATACAATGTTTTATATGGAGCTTGAAGAAAGGAAGGAATAAAATGTGAAAGGTCTGTTAAGCAGATAGAGAGTACAGGTTTCTTCATAATAAACATATAATGATAAGTGTTGAAAGAATGTCTCTCCTTCTGTTATTAGGACACATTGGGAGGAAGATTTGATGCCACACAGGCATTTGTGGGTGAGATTTCTGACTTTAACATGTGGAGTGACATCATGACACCTGGTGACATCTTCAAGTTGGCCAGCTGCTCATCTCACGCCACTGGTGATGTCATAGAATGGGCAGAGTCTTCCATGGAGCTCCATGGGGGTGTGACTAAACTTCCATTTAACACTTGCCATTGACATGAGGAGTCCCTCCAGCAGCAGCATTCTCTCTTCCAGAACCCCAACATGAAATGGGCTCCCGACACCACCCCAAAGGCTACTGCTTTTGCCGGAGCAGACCAGCTTTCTGTGTCGCCATTTTTCTTACATTTTTATGTCTATATTCAATTTATAATGCATTGTTGGATTTAATGCACTTTTATTTGAGTGGGAAGAATAGTCATTGCTTTACTACATGATAAATCCAGGGTCTGGTATCTCAATTTCCAAAAATCCTTGAAGTAAAACCAGGTGTATGAAGAATGCAACCCAAGACAGGGCCCATAAATTTGACTTGTTTCTGTGCACGGATAAAGACTTGTAGACTGTAGAATGCTGGTCACTCTACCCAGGTTAAGAAGATGGGTTTTCAAATGGGTACACTAGTTTGGGTTACTACACTACTCAGGATTCTTAAATTGATACAATATTCAATTCACAGTCAATTTCGATTTAACATATTTTTGCATTCCCCAAAAATTGTCTAACGTCTTCCATGTAATGGGCATGTTTTAATAAAGAGATGATATTTCAAAATGAAGTCAATGCAACCCTTGTAGGAATGGACTGGACTACCAGAAGATCTCCAAGTGGACCCTAACCCCAGTGGGCCCCAGCCAAGGACAATTTCCAATGACCCTTTCTTATTTCTACCATAGGTATACAAAACACATATTACACTGTCTTTATTAATTGGTGTGAGAGTGGACCCTCAATGGCAGTTTTTTTATGGTGGGCCCAAGGAGGCCCAATCCAACACAAAACCCTTGTAAATTTCAAGGGCCATAACAATGTCTTTCATGGGCCATAACAATGCCGATCTGCTGATGTCCCAAAGCCACAAAAAGACTCAAATTGACGAAAAGAGCCGATCTCGATACCCTGAAGCCGCAAAATAACCCGAAGTGACGAAAAGAGCGGAACCTGAAATCCTGAAGCCACGAGTTCAGTTCTACTGAACACCAATGTGTGTGTTTTTGTTTTTTTTTAAAGCCCTAGCCACCAATATATTATTTTAATACTTTACAGGCCCCTGCCACCAATTTTTTTAAAAAATATTTTTTAGGGCCTTTAGGGTGGTTACCTTTTTTAGCCCTGATGTCTGTGTGGTCTTTTAACTGTGGGGTGGGCGGGATCAGGGGATTGTACGAGGCCCCATGATTTCTAATGGCGACTCTGTGTTCATCTGACCAAAAAAGCATGTGGGTGATTCCCATGGACAATTTGAATTTTTTGTATATGACAAATCTCTAAGCTGCTTTTTACACAGCTTTATAAATATTCTCCTAGGTGTTGAACTGCAGCTCCCTCCATCCTTGTTCACGGAGTTGTAGGAATTCAAACTGAATGCCACTGATTAAGCGACTGTAAATATTTGGTGTGGTTTACATAGTTCATGTAGTGCCTATAATCCTTGTTCTCTTCTGTCTTTATACAATTTAATTTGCTATATTTGTGATTTTCTGGGGTTTGATACAGAACATTGATTTCATAGCATCTGACAGTGATATAAGTCGACTGCAAATGCCGCAAAGTGGAGGCTCCTACCCATTTGTACATACTGACTATCCTATTATCTGTGTGGATTTTGCTTTACTCTGTGTCTTCTTTGTACTTTAGTAACTTGTATTAATGTTTTTGCAGAATGCATATAAATTGCTACTTTCTTGCACTTTCTATTTGAACTCTCAAGTGAACTCTCTGGACAATAAACTAAAAAAGGGAAGTAACAAACACAAACATTATTTACACAAAAGCAACATTTCCCTTTTTAAAATTCACTCCTGATGTAGTTTGGATTGTAATATTTAACTTGTTCATTAATGACTTAGGGGAGGGTGTTGTAAGTAATGTATCAGTGTTTGCAGATGACACAAAACTATCAGCCCAATTAATTCCATCCAGGATGTGGCACTTGCAACAGGATCTTGACAAACTGGCAATCTGGGCAGCTAAGTGGCAAATGAGATTCAATGTTGATAAATGTAAAGTCCTGCACCTGGGATGTAAAAATATCCATTATACCCTTAATGGGACTGCACTAGGCAAATCCATTATGGAAAAGGACCTTGGAGTCCTTGTAGATGATAAACTTGTCTGTAGCAAGCAATGCCAGTCAGCAGCATCAAGGGCAAATAAGGTCTTGAGTTGTATTAAAAGGGGCATAGAGTCACGGGAGGAGGGGGTCATTCTTCCACTGTATAGAGCACTGGTAAGGCCCCATCTAGAATATGCCGTACAGTTTTTGTCTCCATCACTCAAACAGGACATTATTGTATTAGAGAGGGTACAGAGAAGGGCAACTAAGCTGGTAAAAGGTATTGAAAATCTTAGCTATGAGGAAAGACTGGCCAAATTGGGGATGTTCACGCTGGAGAAGAGGCGCTTAAGGGGTGATATGATAACTATGTATAAATATACAAGGGGATCATATAATAATCTCTCTAATGCTTTATTTACCAGTAGCTCCTTCCAGATGAAACAAGGTCACCCATTCCGATTAGAAGAAAAGAGGTTCCGCCTAAATATTGGGAAGGGTTTTTTTTACAGTGAGAGCTGCGAAGATGTGGAATTGTCTCCCTGAATCAGTGGTACAGACTGATACATTAGATAGCTTTAAGAAGGGGTTGGATGGTGTTTAGCAAGTGAGGGAATACAGGGATATGGGAGATAGCTCATAGTACAAGTTGATCCAGGGACTTGTTTGTATATGACGAAAAAAAACACCAAAACATATTTAACTTTACAATCGCAAAATTTTATTAATAAATAACTTACCAAAACGCCGAAAAGGTGACAATCCATCATGCAGCGCTCGATTTCTCCTCCCTGGCTTTCTCCTATAGAAGGCAGGGAGGAGAATTCAAGCGCCGCACAATGGATTGTCACCCTGTCACCTTTTCTGCAGAGGAGCACAAGTGGAGTTTCGGTAAGTTATTTATTTATAAAGACTTTGCGATTTAAAATTTAAATATGTCTTGGTGTATTTTTTTTTTGTTATATACAAACAATTTTTTTTTTAAAAAAATTGATGTAACTGGTCCTTTAATAAGAAATTTGACTTTGTAGGTAAATGACTTGCAAGTATATTACCAGGGGCAGCTGGGAAATTGATAAAATGTCTAGCCCCATGTCAGATTTCAAAATTAAATATAAAAAAAATCTGTTTACTCTTTTGAGAAATGGATTTTTAGTGCAGAATTCTGCTGGAGCAGCACTATTAACTGATGTTTTCCGAGGACAGGATCACTTTAATAAATCTGCCCCTATATGCTTCACCAGCACTGCACTTTCGCAAAGCCAAGAACTCAGCACAATTACAGTATAAGGTCAAGTATCTGATGGGTTGCTGATGAGGTGCCACAGACACAGAAAATTAAATCTTTTATCACAGGATAAACTTTGGTATGAAGAATCCATCGTACATCCCATATGCTAGGCAATTATCCCAACTGTGGCTCAGGAGCAATATGGTGCTCACCAACCCCATGGATGTTGCTCCCGGCGGCCTCAAAGCAGGTGCTTATTTTTGAATTCCAGGCTTTAATTCAAGCTGTAGTTGTATACAAAAACAAGTGTACTGCCAAACAGAGCCTCCTGTAAGTTTCCAGTCCAATAAGAGTCTGCCAATGCCCAATCACAGCCTATATATGGCACCTCCGGGAACTTTTTGCATCTTATGTTGTTCTCCAACTTTTTTTCATATTTCAATGTAGCTCACAAGTAAAAAAAAAGTTGGGGATATCCATGCTAGGGGATGAAGGTCTAGACATGCTGGAATTAAGAATCTAGAGTCCACTGGGGTCAGTGTACCTGAAAGGTCCCCTAGTTTTGCCTAAATAGCCAACTGCATGGATAGTGTGATGTAGATAATGGCAGGCTTACAACCAGACATCATCCAAGCATAACTGGTATGTCCCACTCCCTTGAAATATCTGACCACAAATGCCGCATGCATCATATAAGCCAATAAATAACATGCTGAATGCATTCTAATCCCTTTTATAGTTACATAGTTACATTGTTAAGGTGGGTTGAAAAAAGACCATCAAATTCAACCCCTCCAAATGAAACACAGCACCCATACATATACACACTTACACAACCCCTCTATACACTCATATAAACTATATAGACCAGTGATCCCCAACCAGTAGCTCATGAGCAACATGTTGCTCTCCAACTCCTTGGATGTTGCTCCCAGTGATCTCAAAGCAGGAGCTAATTTTTGAATTCCAGGCTTGGAGGCAAGTTTTGGTTGCATAAAAACCATGTATATTGATGAACCACATAGGGGCTACCAAATGGCCAATCACAGCACTTATTTGGCACCCCAAGAACATTTTTCATGCTAGTGTTGCTCCCCAACTCCTTTAACTTCTCGATGTTGCTCACGGGTTCAGAAGATTGGGGATCCCTGATATAGACCAATATCTATATTAATTATGTAAAGGTATGGGATCCCTTATTCAGAAACCCATTATCCAGAAAGCTCGGAATTATCGAAAGGCCATCTCCCATAGACTCCATTTTATACAAATAATCAAAATTTTTCAAAATGTTTTCCTTTTTCTCTGTAATAATAAAACAGTGCCTTGTACTTGATCCAAACTAAGATATAATTCATTATTGGAAGCAAATCCAGCCTATTGGGGTTATTTAATGTTTCCATGATTTTCTAGTAGACTTAAAGTATGAAGATCCAAATTATGGAAAGATCCTTTATCCGGAAAACCTCAGGTCCCGATGAATTCTGGATAACAGGTCCCATATCTGTATTAAGGGCCACCAACAATATTTTTCTGGGCCCCCTACAAGTTACAAAAAAAACATTGGTGGCCAGAGACCGGTACATTTCTATTCTATGTGTACTGTATATTGTGAGTGGGTCCCTAAGCTCAGTAAGTGACAGCAGCACAGAGCATGTGCAGTGAATCAGCAGAAAAGAAGATGGGGAGCTACTGGGGCATCTTTGGAGACACAGATCTTTACTGCTAAAGGGTTGTGGTTGCCTTGGGCTGGTACAGAAGCACAAAACATAATGTACAACATTTCTAGCTACTTCTTTAGTTTAACTTTCCTTGTCCTTTAATGCTCTAATCTCTGTCTCTTGCTTCTCTGCTGAAAAACATTCACTGTAAAGTCCCCAAATCCTTGAATTGAAGAGCTGGGGTCCTGAGTTCTCTTCCAGCCTGGGCAATAACTGGAGTTTGTAAGTTCTCTCAATGTCCATCTGGGTTTCCTTCCATGTAGAAATAAGAGCACAGTTACTCCATGGAGGAAACCATACTTGGTAGGTCACTATAACACCTTAGCTCAGATGCATATGGATCTTTCCCTGCTTGTCTATGATCCTCAAATTGGGAACCCCCACGTCTATAAATTGTTTGTAAACTGTCAAACATTTCAATGGAGTTGAGGATTTGTTTGTGTCTCTGCCAATGAAGTGCATTTGGAACAATTTGACATTTGTAATGTTTCCTTCAGTTGACATTGCACTGGTGTCTAGCTGCATTAGTAAAGGTTTTGTACCCTAGATTGCAAGTCCTTTCTTCACCTTGGTGAAGTCTTCTCTCCATACAAGAATGGATAATGCCAGCAGTGCTCACTGTAGCCTTTACTTCCCACCACCCTGTTAACAGATCTTTGGGTTACTCTGTTGTTCTCCAAAAATGGGCCTGGATTGAGCCAATAGGATACAAGAAGCAGGGTGCCATTTCTAGGAGAGATTGCCAGTCTTGCCTCATGACTCTAGAAGTAAAATCCAGCAGGGATCGGATAGTATGAATCTTGTATATAATTTTACCTGACATTACTAAAAGCACTTCACTATAATGCATTGCTGCATTACATGTACATGTACAAAGTGCACCACTCCTGAGAAGTGGCTTAAGTGTTAAATACTGTATAAGTATAAAGTAACATTCTCAGAGATCTAGGGCAGCAAGTCACCTCGCCCAAACTGGCCTACTGTGCCCTTTTAATTCAAGTGTCACTTTAATTGACAGAAACATCCCTCATCTGGAAAACCACAGGTCCCAAGCATTCCGGATAACAGGTCCCAAGCATTCAGGATAACAGGTCCCATACCTGCTCTGTGGTTAATGACCCTTAAAACTCACCAGGTACTTGTGATTATGGGACTATGTTGGTAAGAAAACTGGCAACATTTCGGTCCACCTGCAAATATCTTTGTGTGTTTTTTTTAATCATATAGGTTTTTTTTAACTGTCAGCTCTAAGATTTGGACTTGACATTGGCTATGTGGCTGCTAAGGTGTAATTAACCTAGCAACAAGGCTGATAGGTAACCTGGCATAGGAAAAAGGATAAGTTACCCGTGATCTATGGCATACTCAATTGTGTTGTTTAACAGTACCCTTTCCCCTAAAGCAATACTGTATATCTCCAGAGCAGAGGGGTAGCATGTCAATGGGCTTTAGTTTTGGAATAAAAAATACATTTTAGAAAGGGATGAGAAAACAAGTCTGATTGTGCCCCAGGCAGTTCTCCTGTGCTGGAAATGACCGGAGGAGAGAGTTTCCTGTGAGTGAGCACTCATGGGGTATAGGACCTGTTATCCAGAATGCTCAGAACCGGGGTTCTTTCTGTAATTTGGATCTTCTGACATTAAGTCTACTAGAAAATCATGTAAATATTAAATAAACCCAATAGGCAGGTTTTGCTTCCAATAAGGATTAATTATATCTTAGTTGGGATCAAGTACAAGGTACTGTTTTATTATTACATAGAAAATGGAAATCATTTTTTGCATTATTTGAATAAAATGGAGTCTATGGGAGGCGACCTTCCTTTAATTCGGAGCTTTGTTGATAATTGGTTTCTGGATAACGGGTCCCATACCTGTACAGGGTTCTTGTGGAGGGCTGGAGTGGTAACAGCAGCTCTTTGCAAGATCAGCACCTATGGGATTTCATCCATTGTTGAAAACAAATCCCTTGGCTGATCAGCTCATTAGCAAGCGCATTAGTTCTGATGTCATTGAGTGACAGGGACAAGGTCAAGGCAAATGTACTGTACACTGTGGATTTCTCCGAAACATGCGTTGGTCCGATTCCTCAATACAGTTCATAAGCAGAAGAGAAATATTTACATACGACACACATATCTACATATGTACATATCTACACTCCCTTATAATACACCCAGCTTGTAGTGATGGGCAAATTTGTCCCGTTTCGATTCGCCACAAATTTCGTGAATTTCCAGTGAAATCTTGACGCCGCTGACAATTCACCGGTGTCAAAATAGGCACCGGTGTTAAAGTTGATGCCGGCGCCCATTAAAGTCAATGGGCGTCCATTTATTGTCGCTGGCGTCTAAATTCAGCGTCGGCGACAAAATGTTTTCGAAGCTGACGAATTTTCGCAGCAAATTCGCGAATTTATTCACCGGCGGTGAAACGGGCAAGTTCGCCAGCCGAATAAATTCGCCCATCACTACCAACTTGCATCAGGGATGCCCCGCCTAGCCCAAGGAATCCAATGAAAGCGAGTGTAGGACTGGTCTGACCAGGGATGACTTTGATGTAGTTGTTCAGCTTAAATATATTATAATATATGGATAAACAATCTCTGTTTTGTTTAAAGGGTAAGGCATTTTACATTTGTCATGATTTAGTTTTTATTACAAAATTACCCCGTGAACATTGCACTTAAATCATTTTACCATTAAAAATTTTATTCTTGAACCAATAAATATATATTTTTGATAGTTGTAATATTGGTGTGAAGGCGCCATCTCAGGTCATTTTGCCTGGTCATGTGATTTCAGAAAGAGCCAGTACTGCACTATGGAACTGCTTTCTGGCAGGCTGTTGTTTCTCCTACTCAATGTAACCGAAGGAGTTGCAGTGGGACATGGAATTTTATTATTGAGTGCTGTTCTTATATCTACCAGGGAGCTGTTATATGGTTACCTTCCCATTGTTCTGCTGATTGGCTGCTGGGGGGGGGGAAGAGAGGGAGCGTGACATCACTCCAACTTGCAGTCCAGCAGTAAAGCATGACTGAATTTTATCAGAGCACAAGTCACATCACTGGGGGCACCTGGAAACCCCATCTCTGATTTAAAAAACAAAAAAATCTGTTCTTTTGGAAAACAGATTTCAATTCAGGATTCTTCTGGCGTATTGTGAGAACTCACCCTGGTGGTCTAGTGGGGGTGCGATGGGGACGCCTGCCGTGTCCGTCTGCCGTGTCCGTCTTCTTGCGCTCCTGTGCACATACTGAATACTGAGTGGGGGAAACAAATTTTGCGACATACGCAATGATGTCACCTGCGCCGCTTCCTCAGACTTGGAAGTTAGCGGCTCGGGTGACATCATTGTGCAAGGCGCAAAATTCAAATATTTAAAGGCACAGGTAAGCAGTGACCTTGAGGTTTACTCTGGGTTTGGGAGACCAAACGTCACACGTATTTTGTTGAAAACATGTTTTCCTGCGACAGAATCCCTTTTAATACCTTAATGCATAAAAGGTCTTACAGGACAAGGAAAGTTAAACTAAAGAAGTAGCTAGAAATGTTGTACATGATGTTTTGTGCTTCTGTACCAGCCCAAGGCAACCACAGCCCTTTAGCAGTAAAGATCTGTGTCTCCAAAGATGCCCCAGTAGCTTCCCATCTTCTTTTCTGCTGATTCACTGCACATGCTCTGTGCTGCTGTCACTTACTGAGCTTAGGGAGCCACTCACAATATACAGTACACATAGAATAGAAATGTCACAATATAAGGCTGGTTAGTAATTAATACAGATAATTACTACATGGCAGCACAGAAACCAGTGCAATTATCAGAATTTAATAATCAGCCCTGTAGCATTAGCTTATATTACAGCCCAATGATTTTATCATTCTGATTTGGCTCAAATCTGGTTGCTCAAAGAGCTTAAAGGGCATGTAAAGTCTAAAATAGAATAAGGCTAGAAATGCTGTATTTTGTATACTAAATATAAACATGAACTTACTGCACCACAAACCTAATCAAACAAATAATTTATGCTTTCAAAGTTGGCTACAGGGGGTCACCATCTTGTTACTTTGTTAAACATCTTTGCAAGACTAAGACTGTGCACATGCTCAGTGTGGTCTGGGCTGCTTAGGGATCGTCATAAACAAAGCTGCTTGAGTTCTGCATGGCTGGGAAGTAAGACGGTGGCTCCCCCTGCTGTTCATAAGTATGATTGTTTCCCTGCAGAGCAGTTAGGGACCGTCTGACAATTCCTATCCACAGCAGTAAATGAAGGGAGAATTTCACTGCATACAGTCAGGTTTCTTATAAAAACTGTACACATTTTTTAATTAAATTATATTGGAGATAGGTTTCTTTTTCATTAAAGAAAGTAAAAATGGGATTTTATTTTTTTGTCTTTACATTCCCTTTAACAAGCGAGCAGATCTTACCTTGTTTGCTCTGAAATTTAAAAAAAAAACCCCAGTAAATAAATAGGATGTCAGAATTTATTATTTAAGTCAAAGGTTTGCATACAATATTAAAAAGGAACAAATAGAAACAAAAACTCCAAGTCAAATCATATCCAGTCCGGACGTAGTTTCACAATACTTCCCCTCATAAATCTGGCGTCAAGACAGGCACAGCGCAGTGGGGGAAAAGGATGAAACCGTTTTCCTTTGGCACAAAAAGTTACAAAAATATATACCTGCTGAACGTTACAGAGACATTGCAAAGCTGAAGCCTTAATGCCCCTTACAGAACATATTGAACGAGATGTGCTTTTCTTCCCCCGGGACAGTTCATACGACCGGATGGAAATTGGTGGATCAACGTTGGGTGAATTGTTTAAGCTCCTCTGACAAACTGTAGTGTCTTATTGCCCAACAGGTCGGAGACCTCCATCAAATATTCCCATGGCTGTTTAGTTTAGCATGGGTGCTCCTCTACAGGTTATTGCTCTCCAGTAGCAGAGGTGCCAATGGTGGTGAGTGTCATCTTCCCACCATGATATACAGGAAGGGATATAAGCTCGTTCGGGATTCCACCGAATCCAAATTTGCATATGTAAATTAGGGATGCACCAGATCCAGGATTCGGTTCGGGATTCTGCCTTTTTCAGCAGGATTCGGATTCAGCAGGATTCGGATTCGGCTGAATCCTTCTGCCCGGCCCAACCAAATCCGAATTTGCATATGCAAATTCAATGTGGGAAGGGAAATCGGGTGACTTTTTGTCACAAATCAAGGAACTAAAAAATGTTTTCCCCTTCCCACCACTTATTTGCATAAGCAAATTAGGATTCGGTTAGGTATTCTGACGAATCTTTCGCGAAGAATTCGCAGGATTTGATGCATCCCTAATTAGGGATGCACTGAATCCACTATTTTGGATTCGGCCGAACACCCGAATCCTTCTTGAAAGATTCGGCCGAATACCGAACCGAATCCTCCCCGCAACTAATTTGCATATGCAAATTAGGATTTGGATTGGGTTCGGCCCGAATCCTGCTGAAAAAGGACGAATCCTGGCCGAATCCCGAACCAAATCCTGCATTCAGTGCATCCCTATCCCTAATATAAATCCGGGTGAGAAAGGGAAATCAAAGGACTTTTCATTACAAAATATTTTTTTCCTTTCCTAGCCCTAATTTGCATATCCAAATTAGGATTCAGATCCGGTTCGTCCAAAACTTTTACGGAGGATTCGGCTGAATCCCAAATAGTGGATTTGGTGCATCCCTAATGCTCATTAGCTTCTTCCGGATACAAATGAATATTTAATGTGCATTTCAGCATATCGAACCAATTCTAGGTATAAAAAGACCTATACACCAAGCCCAGCTGGAAGGCATGAAGCATTGGGCTAAAACAGAACATTTAACTTGGCACACACACACACAGATTAAATAAACACAAATATGCAAATAATGTCTATCACTAGATCATATAAATGGTACAAAGTCACAGAATTGTGTTGATAAAGTATGGTTGTTTGAACAGCATAAACTTCTCAATAAATATAAACCTAGCGACTGCCCTCAATGAAGAAGATAAAATATCCTGCAACTGGTCAGGCACAAACATGTCTTCTTGGCAGTGCTTTCGTACAAGGGAAAGATATGGATTTGGATAATATGGAACAGACTCTGGGTGCTGGGTCAAAAGTTAAAATACACAACTGCATTGGCCTGACCGTGCCACAGTTCTCTGTGCGATCCGACACCTGGAGAAAATTAGAGGTCAGCTCTTAGGCCAACATATGGGTTGCCCAAATATTTATTTTGCTGCCCTGCCAAGCAGATGCTCCCATGTATGCTCAGCTTGATTCCTGACTTTCCCCTTTAGAGGCTAGTGTTATTGTCCATTCTTTGACTAGAATGTACAAACCTAAAGAAGAAGGAAAGCTACTGAGGCAGTTTATTGCCAATAGATTAGCCTCCAAAGTGCAAGCTAGAACACTATATTTATGCTGAAGAATGCTTTACCATACCTGAGTAAATAGCTCTAAAACTTTCTCTATTTGTTTAGGATAGCAGCTGCCATATTAGCTTGGTGTGAAATCACTTCCTGCCCGAGTCTCTCCCTGCTCACTCATAGCTCTGGGCTCAGATTACAGCAGGAAGGGGAGGAGGTAGGGGAAAAGGGAGGAGCAAACTGAGCATGCTCAAGCCCTAGCCCAGGAGGTTTAAGATGAATATATGAAGTCTGATACAGAAGCCCATGTGTACACAATAGAAGGGAAGAAATGTGGTGTTTCTTTTGACAGAGGACTCAGAGCAGCATTACTTTGAGGGTTTACTGGTGTATTTATATAGACCTTTCTGATAAATCTTACTTAATTTTAGCCTTTCCTTCTCCTTTAAGGTGGCTATCCACAGATAGAGCTCTCTGGTGAGGTCTCCATAAATTGGGCAGATCCAATCTTTGGCCCTAGGGCAAAGGACTAGATCATCCATTGGGGGTTAGAGACTTGTCAGATGAGGTACATGAGCAGTCGTCCTAATGCCACAGCATTTTGGGTTCCTTCCCGACTGATATCTGGACAGTTTTCAGGCAGATAGTCAGGCAGGCTGTCAGTCTAATTCCATGAGCTGCCCAGACCACACAAAAAAAATGTAAATAAATGGCATGTTGCAAATGGTCTGGACAGTTCTAAACATTAATTAAAAGGTAAACAAGCCCTTTAATTAAGATCCTATGAAGCTACAGGCTCAAGAAGGGGACTGAAGTGGCAAAAGAATGGGGGTGGGATTAATGAAACGAATAAATATGCAAATTGTGTCTCCTGTTTGGAGAGGGGAGTCGTCATACTGACAAAGTAAAGCCAGGGCAATAGAGTCAGTGTAACATTAAAGGGGTTGTTTTGAGTTAACTTTTAGTATGATGTAGAGAGTGATATTGAGACAATTTGCAATTGTTTTTATTTTTTTTTTATATGTGGTTTTTGAGTTATTTAGCTTTTTATTCAGCAGCTTGTAATTTCAGCAGTCTGGTGGCTAGTGTCCAAATTACCCCTTGGTTTGAATAAGAGACTGGAATATGAATAGGAGAGGCCTGAATGGAAAGATGAGTAATAAAAAGTAGCAATAACAACACATTTGTAGCTTTACAGCAAATTTGTTTTTAAGATGAGGACAGTGACCCCATTTCGAAAGCTGGAAAGTCTCAGAAGAAAAAGGCAATTAGTTAAAAAACTATAAATAATGAAGACCAACTGATAAATTGCTTAGAACTGGCCATTCTATAACTTAGTCAAAGTTAACGTAAAGGTGAACCACCCCTGTAGAAAATCTGAATTTTGGCATAAAACAAAATATGGTCCGACTATGTGACCTTTTTTTATTGCTTTTCTAAAGATACAGCCAAATCTCTCCCAATTCACAGTAACAAAAATGACTAAGAAGGGAATAATTTTAATTTATAAAACGGCTAATTGTGTCTGTGCCAAACGCTGGTCACGGATGGAGGCAGAAATGGCGGTACAGAAGATTTGTCTATCCCCCCAAACGAGAGAGTATAAAAGGATCCCTGGGATAAGTCCCGTACTGAACACAATTTGCTGCCAGGAGTCGATTATATAAAACAGTGCATGGCAGTTAATGTGTAATCACAGAATTAACCCACCCTTCAAATAAAATACAAAGAACAAAACAGCATTGATCCGCTACAATCACACTAGTCCAGTGGTTGGAGTGAGTGGTCTTGTTATGGCTCAGGCATGTGACATATGTACACGATACATACAATCGGGTTCATGTTTTGTTTTAGAAATTTCAACTGTCAATTTCTTGCCTTGTGGTTTCCTGTAACTCACACCTTTACGTGACTAAATCCGTCACCAAGAGCTGTTACATTGTGCTTCAAACCCTTTTATACGCTCAGTACTAAGAACATACTCTAAGCGGCCAATGGCTGGCCAAAATGATTCTGCTCCTCGGCTTTCTGTGCTTTTCTAATAGTGGTTCAGCCTCTTTATCAGCGTCTGTCTCATGATTTCCAGCAGAAATGTCAGTCTCCAGTCAGGGATCTGGGATACAAAGCCTTATATAACTTCCACAGTAGCAGTAATATATTCGCAGAATGGAATTCCCGGAGTTGAGGTTCATCTGATAGTATCTGGCTAGGCTTGGAGACCATATATAAGCCTAGCTACATCCCAAACTTGCAAAAGGTAAGAGTTAAAGAAAAGGCAAGGGTCATGTGTATTTTCCAAGTTAAAAAGCCACATCTTAAACTGGATATTGTCACGGATTTATAATGAGGTTAAGTCACATTTCCATTGAACGGGTTCACAGCTCAAACCAACAAAGAATGTACAGAATAAGACAAAAACGCAATCCAAGAATAGTGACCCTGCCATGGAGGCTCTTGTTCGCGGACTCGATCCTCCGTCCTGTGCAGACGGCGCCAATGAAATGCGGCAAACCAATAATACTTCAAGCTACAGTAGAAGATCTTCAGAGAAAATTGGTTTTGAAGGAGGCATCATTTTATTTCCCCCTCAAGCGGCTACTATACTGTAGATTGGTGCAACTTCTCCTCTCTACTTGGGGCGTGCATGGAAGTAGTGGCATCAATGAAATGTTACACGGAGGCTCCTTTAAGGCTGCTCTTGCTGTTGCTGCTGCATCTGGTTTTTCTTGACAGAGATGCGTTTCTTACGGGCCGCCAGCATCTCGTAGAACGGGTCCACACTAACGGCTGCCCTGAAGATGAAAAAAAAAGGGGTGCATTTAAAGCACAGCTACATATACCAGAAGGACAAGCGTATCATATAAACTCATGACGGGGGGCTAATTGTGCCCCTCCAGCTGCTGTGCAATAAAAGCAGTGGGTGAGGTCTGTGCCAGTTTTATTAAAGTTCATTTCTTGGGTTTGCCAACCAAACCAGTCACAGGGTAAAGAGATGGACAAGCTGCACTAGTTTACCATTAAACCAATATCATCACAAAGGAATGTAGAAAATGCCAGAAGGGGCTGCTATAGGATGTTATGGACAATCACTATTTATTTGGCTGGTGGGGGGCTGTTTGGGCCTCTGGGTACTTGAAGTGCCTGGGTCTATTTATAATCCCTGTCTGGGCCTGTAATTTATCACATCCACAACTCTATTTCATTATGCAGGGGAGTAAATATCCAGCTACAAAGAGAAGCCAAATTAATCCCGACATAAACATACGGTATGTACATACAGTTAGGTCCATAAATATTTGGACAGAGACAACTTTTTTTTCTAATTCTAGTTCTGTACATTACCACAATGAATTTTAAATGAAACAACTCAGATGCAATTGAACTGAAGTGATTGTGTTAAAAAAAAGGCATTTTTTAATGCAATCTTTTTGTTCGACCCACTGAGTTAAAGCTGAAAGTCTGCAGTTCAAATTCATTGTGGTAATGTACAGAACTAGAATTAGAAAAAAGGTGTCTCTGTCCAAATATTTAAACACAATTTTCTTCCAGACACAGAAAAACAGTTGTATAACCCAAACATAGATTTTAATTGTTTATCTGTGTCGGGAAGAAAATTGTGGGGGACAATAAAAATAGGAGAAACCAATAAAGAGTGAATTAAATCTTTGTAAGCCTATGAGCTAGTAAACACATTTAATTAACATATAATGTGGTTTGATTACACCTACACTTTACCTAGTAACGAAAGGAGTGAGTACCAGTTGGATACATTTGTAATTTAAAGTTCAAGTGCACTTTGAACGATGATCCAAAGTGATTCCTTACTTTATACACTTAATCCATTCTTCCTTCTCTTCCGGCGTGGGTGCAGAAATTCGGTACACGTTATGGTTTCCTTCCACCACCCTCCCATCAGCTTCAGTCTTGCAGGCTTTAATCAGCTGCCCCCTATTGTTCGGAATATACAACTCGAAGCAGTTCTGCAAGAGAGAGAGAAAGGCAACATGTCAATTCCAGGACGGCACTGACAAAATGTCACATTAAACAAAAACCACATTGTGAAGTGTTAAAATCCCCCACCCTTATCAGAGATGCTGCTACTTGCCCTTAGTTGTATCTAATTCTATAAGAGCACGGATAATCAGATAAACCAATATTTTAAAATTGCATGCTGATATACACTTGCCTTGCAGGATGCAGCAACTGTGCAACTAACCCTGAAACTCCTAAAATCAGTAGGTAATGAGCCCTCTTCCTTCTCACTGATCCCTAATTTTTAGGTTTACAGATAAGGAGGATCTCATTATCCAATGTGATTTATTGGGAAATCCAATAAAATACTTTCGCCTAACCCCACAATTGCTAAAGAAGGAGCAAGGTGGTTAGGGTGAGATACAAAATGAAAATGTTCTGCATTATTGTCAGCAATGATCACGTTTCTGATCCACTCGAGCTGAAATTATAGGGCTTGTGTTTAATTAATTAATTTAATCAATTCTCCAGTCTTTTTTTTTTAAACTAGACTTCCTCCCCCATTCCTCACTAGAAGACATTTTGAGCATGGTATAAATAAGCCCAACCATTTTCCGAATTGCTGTCTGTGTCTCAGGTTTACAGATATGGAGGAAACCATGAAATCAACAAACTTATGAAAAAGCTTCCTTAATAAAAGTATAAAAGTCTCCCTTGTTATAGACTGATGAAACTTGTAGCTGCATTCCAAGATCAAGCTCTGGGCCTCAGGTTGCTCTGCTGAACTTGGCTTCAACAATATTCATTTGCATTGGCAGATGAATATTTCAAACCTGAACAACTGATGAACTGACCAATATCCAAAGATTTGTCAGGAGGGTCGACCCAGTATACACCCTAAGTAAACTTCTGATTTTAGTGAGGGAATATATCTCAATTCAGCCAACAAGGGGGCATGTAAACCACTCGGGCTTTAGCTCTAGTGCTCACCGGCTTTCTTGGATCCTCAACTTCCCGAATACAGAGATTCTCAAGTGGGATGATGCCTCTGGGCTCTTTATCCTGTTGAGATAAGAGAACGTGATTAGTGAGGACCAGAGGCCCATCAAAATGGAAGGAACATAAGAAAGGACTGCTATGCAGAGCAGCTGGGACAATTAGAAGGGACAGACTATCTTACGGGGTACAGAGTTCCAGAAAGTCTGACACATGCAGGAGGCATTTTTAAAGGGATTTCGGTCATAATTTTTATGATGCCGTTTTTATTTCTAAATTACATGGTTTACACTGCAAATAATTCCCTCTACAATATAAAATTCCAATCCTGCACCAACAATTGTATTTTTTTAGTTGTACTATTGGTGTGTAGGTGCATTTCGGGTCATTTTGCCTGGTCATGTGCTTTCAGAAAGAGCCAGCACTTTAGGATGGAACTGCTTTCTGGCAGGCTGTTTCTCCTACTCAATGTAACTGAATGCAGTGGGACCTGCATTTTAATATTGAGTGTTGTTCTTAGATCTACCAGGCAGCTGTTATCTTGTGTTAGGGAGCTGTTATCTGGTTAACTTCCCATTGTTCTTTTGTTGGGGCGGGGGGGTGGAGGGGTGATATCACTCCAACTTGCAGTACAGCAGTAAAAAGTGACTGAAGTTTATCAGAGCACAAGTCACATGACTGGGGGCAGCTGGGAAACTGACAATATGTCTAGCCCCATGTCAGACTTCAAAATTACATACAAAAACATCTGTTTGCTCTATTGAGAAATGGATTTCAGTGCAGAATTCTGCTGATGTGTTTTGAAATTTTTTTTTTTCCCATGACAGTATCCCTTTAAAGATCTGGTATGTACAGACAGTCAAGGGATAGATAGAGCAGATGGAATCATTTTCCCATATGCCTTCACATTCATAGTACTCACCGTTGTATATTCAAAATAATATAAACAGTTGTCTGTCAAAATGAACCAACGCCTCTTCCATGTTTTCACTCGCCCACCTGCAAAATATTTTAAGACGCGGAGAGGAAGGGGGAAAATCATGTATTTTGCTCCAAAACCATCGGTTATCAGAGAAAATAAAACCAAGCTTTTCCCAGTCCCAAACAGATTACTAGGAGGAGGATTATTTATGAAAATAAAATGAAATAAATAAAAATGAATCCAAAGTTATTACGTTTAATACGATGCTGATAAAAGGGAAGGTCCACTCACAATGAAAGAAAGAGAAGAACGGGGGTTGATTCGTTTAAGGAATGCTAAAGCAGTTTGTTTTTTAGGTGCTGGGTCAGTTGAAGAGGGCAAACTATTCTAATTAACCAGCATACGATTTGCATATTTTGATTTGCTTAAAAAAAAAAAAAAAAAAAAAGCTTCTGCACAGGGAGACTAGTCCATGTCTGTCTCTCTGCCCCGGGGCCAGGGAGTGGGAATGTGGCTCGAATGTCGGTATTTACATTCAGTTCTATACAGAGGGGTAGAAAAGTGGGAGAAGCTCACTAGACAAGCAGCTCATTAGATGCCCTTGTGCAGCAGCAGGGCTAAGGCTTGGCTTTACTATTTGCCCAATTTCAACAATATTTTCCAAACATTTGGGAACCTGTAATGGACAGAATACCCACTGATCCTACCGACTTCTTGGCAAGTGGTACTACCCCCTCAGATCACATTGGAGTGGACTGTCTGGCTTCCACACGGAGACATTAGTCGCCAAGCAACAAATCTTCTCAACTGCTGGCGACTAATCTCACCAAATGCATTCTTGCTGGTGGGATGGCCTACGTATATCGCTTCGTTTTCTGAAGTTGAAGTAAACTTCAGGCGACTTTGGGAAAACTAAGCGATATGTATGTCATCCCACCAGCAATTTGCAATCTTGCCTGCGGGAAAGCCTTCTTCGGGGAGATTAGTAACCCACAGTAGCGAAAATTTGACACTTGGCGACTAATCTCCTCATGTGTTACCACGCTTAAAGGAAAATTATACCCCCAAAATGAACACTTGAGCAACAGATAGTTTATATCAAATTAAGTGGCATATTAAAGAATGTTACCAAACTGGTATATATATTTAAGTAAATCTTGCCCTTTTACATCTCTTGCCTTGAACCACCATTTCATGTGCTGCCTCAGAGATCACCTGACCAGAAATACTGCAGCTCTAACTGTAACAGGAAGAATTGTGGAAGCAAAAGACACAACTTTGTCTGTTAATTGGCTCATGTGACCTAACATGTATGGTTTGTTTGTGTGCACAATGATCCCAGGGGGCGGCCCTTATTTTTTCAAACGGCAATTTTCTATTTATGATTAGCCAATGGCACATACTACTAGAAAAGTATATTATTATGAAAATGGTTTATTTACATGAAGCAGGGTTTTACATATGAGCTGTTTTATGCAATATCTTTTTATAGAGACCTACATTGTTTGAGGGGGGGGTATAGTTCTCCTTTAAAGTATCAATGTGGAAGCCAGTGATCTGGGGTTGGTAGTACAAATGCCCCATCCACGTGCCAAAAAGTCAGTAGGATCAGTGGGTGTTCAGTCCACGATAGATGTCCAAATAGTTTGGAAATATTGTGCCGCCACCCTAAAGGAGAAGGAAATCACTGGCAATTGAAAATTTGATAATCTTGCCCCATGACTCATATCTCTTGCCTCCAATCACAGGCTGGAACTCCTTTTTTAAAAAGTGCACCAGCCCAGGGATACTTTCCTGTGCCACCGTCATCTTGCTCCGGGCATCCTGGTGTCCCGTAACAAAAACTAGCACCCACAGACATCTCCTAATACATAGGCAACACCAGAGATTTAGGGTTTCCTTCTCCTTTAATAGCCAAAAACTACACATGCCACTAATTGAATAGGTAATAGATTTTGTGAGCAGCACAAAACCACACTAGACTGATCCATCCCCGATTAATGAGAATGAGCAGGAGAATCAGACATGCTGGTCCCCAAAGTAAAGGCAAATTAAGAACGTCTATTGGTTCATGATTGGACACTATATTCTAACATAAACAAAACAAGGGAGGAATGAATCTCCAGCACTACCTACCTCCTGGGGAGTTATTGTGAGCAGACGGAAGAGCAAAGTTCATCAGCGGCGGAGCGCACAAGGCAGGGAAAGCAGAGGAAAAGTGGAAACCACGAGAGAGGGAAGTAGACAAAGGAAAGAAGGCAGCGAAGGGGAAGGAAGGGCAAGCGGGTGGGTGAGGAGAAAGAGAAAAGGAAAAATAAGTTACATAAATGAAAGGCGGAAATCTAGGTTCTTACACATCCTCTAGTCACAGTGCACAGCAGCGACTATTTCTAGCACTGCGGGGAGAGCTTAATGCAAAGCAACATTTGTGCTATGGGAAAAGCCGACTATACTTTTTACAGGTGCTTTACACACATTTGACATTTCATTGTGGTGGATAAAAGTGTGCACAAAGGACACAGTGAGAGATTGAGATATGGGCTATGCAGCTCTCAATTCATTTCTATGGGATTTTGAAAGACGTATTTATCAATGGGTGAAAGTAAAAGTTCACCCTTTGATAAATACGCCTATAAAAATCCCATAGATATGAATGGAGAGTGGCGGAATTTCACTCTAGTGGCGGAACTTCACTCTTTGATAAATATACCCCATAGAGTTTATATAAATGCAGTTCCAAATGCCACAACTGTATCCAACTGCCATGTGTCTAACCAGGGTATGAACTGCATCTGACTGTAACTGGGTATATGGAAGGCCTGGCCCACGTAGCCAGTGACAGACGGATGCTGTGCAGGTCCCTAAAGGGGTGATTCAACTTTAGGTTACCTTTTAGTACAGTTTTAGTTATAGAATGGCTAATTCTAAGCAACTTTTCAATTGCCCTTTTTTCTTTTTGATAGATTTTGAATTATTTGCCTTCTTCTTCTTCTGACTCTCTCCAGCTTTGAAATGGGGGTCACTGACCCCCATCTAAAAAAATAAAATGCTCTGTAAGGCTACAAATGTATTGTTGTGGCTTTTTATTTCTCATCTTACTATTCAGGCCTCTCCTATTCATATTCCAGTCTCTTATTCAAATTGATGCATGGTTGCTAGGGTAATTTGGACCCTTGCAGCCAGACTGCTGAAACTGGAGAACCGCTGAATAAAAAGCTAAATAACTCAAAAAACACAAATAATAAAAAATGAAAACCGACTGCAAATTGTCTCGGAATATTATCTACAACTTACTAAAATTTAATGCAAAGGAGAACAACCCCTTTAAAGTCATGTAGCAGTTCAAAGTAGTAGCAGAGCTTATCCACAGGCCAAGAACCACCACATGAGACAGGTTGAGATTTGTTTGAGAATCAAATAACTGGTGCAAACACAGGTGCTTATAAAAATGATGCTTGTTTGGGGTTTCTCTAAATATCTTGCAATAAAAAATAGACAGGACCCTGAAATCCCTAGCAGTCCCTTTTCTGTTTATGCTGCACAGCAGTACACGACTACAATTAGTTTGCACTACAGATTTACTCAGATACAGTGCAGCATGAAGCTGCCCATACTCCTTACACTTTCTCTGCTTGGTACAATGGAACTCACATCCACTACTTCAGTGATGTAGCAAAAGGGCAACCTTGAAACATGTAAATAAAGAGAAAGAAAAAGAACTGACCCAAACATTTTCAGCCCCCCATCTCGTGCGTCCGAAAAGGCTCATATATAAAAATTAAAACTTAACTTTTAATAACCAAAATGAATTAAAATTGTCCAGTATACACCAATAAAAAACAGGTTAGGAGCAGGGATTGACAAGAGGCAATGGGCTGGTAATGTGCATAAGCACCTGTATTATAACTGGGAAACTAGTCTGTCAACCTGATTTGATATATATTACAGCCACAGGTATAAACCTGTAAGAAGTTAGGGAGAGAGAGGGATCAATCAGTTCACCCACTCAGGCTTAGATCACCAACCCCTTCACCCGCAGAGAATCCCTCCCAGAGGGTAGACAGACCGATATAACAAAGAAATATGCGCACATCACTGTATTGGTATCTGTTCCGACTATAAATTTGCTATAACGGAAGCAGTATAAAACAGTTGAGGAGCGGTTGCATAGCATTGCCCGAAGGCACTAATATGCTATTAGTGAGCGGTTAGCGAATACTGTTCCAAAATCGACTTCCAATCCAACCCCTTTACCCACAGAACATACCCTCCCGGTATGTGGATATCTGCCCCTTAATCTAAGTCTGTTCCGGTGCCCTGCCTAGCCATCTTAAAAATTACGACTGACCCGCGTTTTTAATTGCCTTCGGCCAGATTAAGGGGCAGATATCCACGAACCAGAAGGGTATGCGCTGTGGGTGAAGGGGTTGGTGTGCAAGTGGATTTTGGGGTAGTGTCCACAAACCGCTCCTCAACTGTTTTATAGAGCTTTCGTTATAGCAAAATTCATAGACAAACAGATACCGATACAGTGATGTGCACATATTTCTTTGTTATATCGGTCTGTCTTCCCTCTGGGAGGGATTCTCTGCGGATGAAGGGGTTGGGGAGTATGAGTGGTTGAACCGATTGATCCCTCTATCTACTTAACCTCTTACTGGGTTTTACCTGTGGCTGCAATATATCAAATCAGGTTGACAGACTAGTTTCCCAGTTATAATAGAGGTGCTTATGCACATGGCCAGCCCATTTCCTCTTGTCAATCTGTCTCCATGCTCATAACCTGTTTTTATTGTTGTATACTGGACAATTTTAATTCATTTTGGTTATTAAACGTTACATTTTGATTGTATATATGAGCCTTCGGATGCACGAGATGGGAGGGTGCAAATGTATGGGTCAGTTCATTTTCTCTCTCTTTATATACATGTCATTTGTCCACTTGACCTTGCACAGCACAGCATCTACTGTTTTCCATATTTGAACCTGGCACTTGGAAACAGAAAGCTATGGGCGAGAGCGACCACTTGCCCAGGCAGCAGTAGCATCATACAGTATGTACAGTGGTCAGTCTGTAGAGTAAACAAGCATTTAAAGAAACAGCACGGTGGCAAATCTTCAATCAAACAAATATAGCAAAATGCTCTCCTATTGTACTTTAAAGGTAAGTTTGCCATATGCTCATGCAAAGCGTAAAATATCCTGAAAGCACCCTTTGTGCAAATAACCCACCACATGCAAGAGCCATTATAATCTGAAGTGCAAATATTCCCCATGTATATACTATAGACCTTTATTCTGATTAAGCTTCTCAAGTGAGGAAAGGCAAGTAAGCTCTGAAAGGTTGGGCCTGTGTATAGTATATATTTATATACGTATGTGTACATATTATATATTTATCTATGTGTATATATAAACACACACACAATCACCTTCAATAAGTCTGGGATTAACTCACTGCTGTACATTTACTGGCAGCCATTTTTCTTTATCCTATCAGTCATTTCCTGGTGGCAGAAGAAGCCCAGGGATATATGTATCTATAGTACTAATACGTTTAGACTGCATTTGTATAGAACTGAAAGCACTGTAGTGTCTGGTAACGCACATGGATAGGATTATAACAAGGCCAACTACAAGAGCCTATGATTAAGTGCCTCACAGCACGAAATGTGTGAGGCTTTTTATAGAACGTAAAACTTTGTTTTAATTGAACCATCAACGTTGATCTTCGTGAGTGCCTACTGAATTCTGTTTAATATGGTCTAATCCACTTTCTCTGGCTGTAGGTGTAGAGCAAGGCACCCAAACCCAGAATATCTATTGGGGAGTCTTACGTTTTACAGCTACTAAGTAATTTATAATTCCATAACTGGCCTATTTATTAAGACAAACTTAAGATATTTCTGTGCTGTCAAAATATTTTAGATCAGTCCACATAGTGGGCCGTTAGCTGTACTCTCTAACTATGGAATATTTGGGTGCCTAAAGACCATAAATTGTGTTAGAGGGCCACACTAAGCCACCGTGCCTTTAACTAAACACCACTAATTTAATTCCTATAGATACTGCTAAAATATCCCACCATAGGAGGAGACAAACTGCAGTGGCACAAACAGTGGGAGAAGTGGCCTTTAACCTTTGGATGCTGAATCTGCCCTCACCATGTGTTGCTAGTAAACATGCAGCGCAGCATAGATTGTAGGGAAATCTGGAAATGTAGAATGTATGGCGTCAGCACAATGATACTTTTATGCCGGTGCCATTGGTTGTATAGCAGGAGGCTAAAAAAACATTTTGCATTCAATATTGATTGAATTGGCGAAAATACATTTTTCACAGTTCAACTAAAGCGACTCCAGAGGGATGTGATGGGATGTAGAGAGAGACAAGAAGACACAGAAGAAAGAGAGAGTTGAAAAAGTGAAGAGTGAAATGGAAAGCGGCAGAATCCATATTCTTACCCAGTTTGAGGAGCCAGCCTTCTCGGTCTGGATTAAAGAAAGTATGAGTCAAATCGTTCCCATCATCCTCTGGGATCTTAAATGGCTCATTTCGAATGCTATCGAAGAGATTCTACAAGATAAGAACAAAGAAATATATATTTAATATAACAACTCAGAGCAACTATTACAGCAGGGGCACACAAAGCTAACGGGGGAGATTAGTCACCCAGCAGCAAATCACTTCTTTTTCGGGCGACTAATCTCCCCGAACTGCCTCCCCGCCACCGAGAATCTAATTAGCCGGCGGGATGGCACTCAGCGGAAACCGGACAACTTCGGAAAACGTATCACTCCGAAGTCGTCCGGTTTCCTCCAAGTGACATCCCGCCGGCAAATTAGATTCTAGCCAGCGGGGGAGGCAGTTCGGGAGATTAGCTGCCAGAAAAAGAAGCGATTTGGTGCTGGGCAACTAATCTCCCTCAGTAGCTTCTTGTGCCCCTGCCCTAAGGAAATTAAACACCGGTGGTCTCTTTAAAAATTCCAGTCTTCTACCTCTGGGCAGCCATTGTCCTTACCCTTAGCAGTTCTTCAGGAAGGTCTCCTCCATCGTTGATACCTCGGTTCATAGAGATGAAACGGTCCAAGCCGGGCTTGTCGCGAACATTGGGATTGTGCAAGCTGGTGTTTAACATGATGACGGCGAAAGACAGGACGTAGCATGTGTCTGTGTTGGACAGAGAAAGTGGCAAAATATGAAACAAGGTCATTTTTGGGTTTCTTTGTGCAAGAGGTTTCGTGGTCTCGGCTGTCCAGCTGTTGTAAAGCATAATTTTTCCAGTCGACATGGCTTATAACAATTGGCAGAGAGTTTACCCCTGCAGTATAGAGCATCCCAAGAGCAATGTCCATATCTGTAGATTTCAACTAGCTATACAGTGGGAAGGATGCTTCATAAAAGTAATCCTAGCATGGCAGCTCCCTCAAATATTCAGACACAGAGATTTATATAAACAGGACTCTCTATAATACTATATTTACCCCATGGTGTTGCCAAGAAGGCTTACAGGAAACCAAAAACTGCAGACAAAACCAATTTATAAACAGGTCTCACCTACCCTGTCTGTAGCTCGCTCATCTGCCCTTACCTCTCTCCTGTCAGTCCCCCTCTCCTCTGAGCCTCCCTCCCATATCCCTCCCTCCTATCTGCCCCTCCCTCCTCTGTCCGGTGCGTCCCTCCCTCCTCTGTCCGTTCTGTTCCTCCTTCCTTCCTCCGTCCGTCCTTCCTTCCTCCGTCCCTCTCTCTCTCGCTGCCTACTCTGTCCTTCCGTCTCTCCCTCCTCCGTCCGTCCCTTCATGCCCCCCTGTCCCTCCATGCCCCCCCTGTCCGTCCATGCCCTCCCCCGTCCGTCCTCTGTCCAGCTCTCCTCCGTCTGTCCTCTGTCCAGCTCTCCTCCGTCTGTCCGATGTCCCTCCGCCCTCCCTCCTCCGTCTCTCCCTCCTCCCCTCCCTCCCTCCCCGCCCTCCCCCGTCCCTCCCTCCCTGCATACACACGTGTGTGTGTGGGGGTTAGCCAACCGGGTTACCTGGGGCGCCCAGTCGGTTCGGCCAGGTTCTAGACTATACGTCTCCTTAGTTAACTCATCTAAGCATACACTGCTATAAAAAAGTCTGCTACATTTGAGACTTTTTTTCTTTTTAAAAATTAGTGTCAGTTTGTCTTAGCCAAAAAAAAAAAAAATCCCTATAAATAATAGTCCGGGAACAAATAAGGAGACGCCTAGAACCATCTGTGCCTTTATATTGTCTGTCCTATTCCCAGGAGGCAATGATAGCACCTGTATCGTGTGTATTCTTTGTATGCTATAAGGAAATAAGGCCAAGACTGATTACTTTCCTCTCAGATGCAAAGTCTAATGTTACAAATGACTAGGTAAGCAATATACATACCCGTGGATTGAAACACGCCTGGGTTGCATATGCAATACCTCTGCGCAAATGCCTCCATCATCCTGTCTATTTTCTGGGCTTCCCCTGGTAAACGGAAACTCCACAGGAACTGCCTGGATATGAAATATGTACATGATCAGTAATTCGGATTAACAAAGGGTTCACTTGCATTACTGCCCAAAGGCAACTCCGCGCATCCAAGCTGCTGTGTAGCCATGGGGGCAGCCATTCAAGCACAGGATACACAGTAGATAACAGATAAGTACTACTATAGTTTATATAAACAAGCTGCTGTGTAGCCATGGGGGCAGCCATTCAAGCACAGGATACACAGTAGATAACAGATAAGTACTACTATAGTTTATATAAACAAGCTACTGTGTAACCATGGGGGCAGCCATTCAAGCACATGATACACAGTAGATAATAGATAGGTACTACTATAGTTTATATAAACAAGCTGCTGTGTAGCCATGGGGGCAGCCATTCAAGCACAGGATACACAGTAGATAACAGATAAGTACTACTATAGTTTATATAAACAAGCTACTGTGTAACCATGGGGGCAGCCATTCAAGCACATGATACACAGTAGATAATAGATAGGTACTACTATAGTTTATATAAACAAGCTGCTGTGTAGCCATGGGGCAGCCATTCAAGCACAGGATACACAGTAGATAGATAAGTACTACTATAGTTTATCTAAACAAGCTGCTGTGTAGCCATGGGGCAGCCATTCAAGCACAGTAGATAACAGATAAGTACTACTATAGTTTATATAAACAAGCTGCTGTGTAGCCATGGGGGCAGCCATTCAAGCACAGGATACACAGTAGATAACTGATAAGTACTACTATAGTTTATATAAACAAGCTACTGTGTAACCATGGGGGCAGCCATTCAAGCACATGATACACAGTAGATAATAGATAGGTACTACTATAGTTTATATAAACAAGCTGCTGTGTAGCCATGGGGGCAGCGATTCAAGCACAGGATACACAGTAGATAACAGATAAGTACTACTATAGTTTATATAAACAAGCTACTGTGTAACCATGGGGGCAGCCATTCAAGCACATGATACACAGTAGATAATAGATAGGTACTACTATAGTTTATATAAACAAGCTTCTGTGTAGCCATGGGGGCAGCCATTCAAGCACAGGATACACAGTAGATAACAGATAAGTACTACTATAGTTTATATAAACAAGCTACTGTGTAACCATGGGGGCAGCCATTCAAGCACATGATACACAGTAGATAATAGATAGGTACTACTATAGTTTATATAAACAAGCTGCTGTGTAGCCATGGGGGCAGCCATTCAAGCACAGGATACACAGTAGATAACAGATACGTACTACTATAGTTTATATAAACAAGCTGCTGTGTAGCCATGGGGGCAGCCATTCAAGCACAGGATACACAGTAGATAACATAAGTACTACTATAGTTTATATAAACAAGCTGCTGTGTAGCCATGGGGCAGCCATTCAAGCACAGGATACACAGTAGATAGATAAGTACTACTATAGTTTATCTAAACAAGCTGCTGTGTAGCCATGGGGCAGCCATTCAAGCACAGGATATACAGTAGATAACATATAAGTACTACTATAGTTTATATAAACAAGCTGCTGTGTAGCCATGGGGCAGCCATTCAAGCACAGGATACACAGTAGATAACTGATAAGTACTACTATAGTTTATATAAACAAGCTGCTGTGTAGCCATGGGGCAGCCATTCAAGCACAGGATACACAGTAGATAACATGTAAGTACTACTATAGTTTATATAAAGAAGCTGCTGTGTAGCCATGGGGGAAGCCATTCAAGCACAGGATACACAGTAAATAAATTCTGAATAATCCCATTGTATTCTACAGATCTTATCCGTTATCTGCCGTGTATCCTGTGCCTTTTCTCATTCAGCTTTGATTGGCTGCCCCCATGGCTACACAGCAGCTTGTTTATATATAAACGATACTTGTGTTTCTGAATTAAAAACACCAGTTTATATACTACAATATATTGTCATTCCTTTTAAAAAATAAAAACAACTTTAATTCTTAGCTGTTACTGTTCCTTTAAGCAGGCAAAATGGCAAGGGTTGTGTATAAGAAGGAATGTAGTGTGCACAGACTAACCAATGCCATCTTTAAACAAATATAAGGTAAACAATGCCTTCGACTGGATCATTCTCCAGATGGTAATAAATTCCAAGCTCAGATCTGGCCTGATGGCAGACAGCTTACTGCTTTAGAGTGGCTACAACCTGTTCTTCCTTTCCAACTAGGCTGGACTTTGCTCCCAATCTCCCAGTGCTGTCAGCATCTAATCATGGAATGATATTGTCCCTTGTGCCTTTAGTACAGACGCTATGGATACGAGTCCAACCAACTGTGATTTATGTTCACAGGCTGAACATTTGTTCCTATGTATATTTTCACCTGCATTTCCTTTTATTGCCCTTTAATGTTAACATTAAAGGGGTGGTTCACCTTTCAGGTAACTTTTAGTACGTTATAGAATGGCTAATTCTAAGCAACTTTTCAATTGGTTTTCATTATTTATTTTTAATAGTTTTATAGTTATTTGCGGCTTTCAAATGGGCGTCACTGACCCCGTCTAAAAAGCAAATGCTCTGTAAGGCTACAAATGTATTGTTATTGTTACTTTTTATTACTCATCTTTCTATTCAGGCCTCTCCTATTTAAATTCCAGTCTCTTAAGCAAATCAATGCATGGTCGCTAGGGTAATTTGGACCATAGCAACCAGATGGCTGATGTGACAAACTGGAGAGCTGCTGAATAAAAAGCTAAATAACTCAAAAACCTTAAATAATAAAAAATGAAAATCAATAGCAAATTGTCTCATAATATCCCTCTCTAAATCATACTAAAAGTTATTTCAAAGGTGAACAACCCCTTTAAATGATGAATATGTTCCGTGTTCCGATGTGGGCATGTGGCAGTGGTCAGAAAGCAGAGAACATTTTGTTAAACTGACAGTTTCCTGAAAGAGACTCACTCGCTGTGGTACAAATGACCACTTCCCTTTCTCTATCTTCTTTCCGGTCTCTTTAATTTTAGCAGTGGCAGAAGAACCAGTCTGCGGTTGTGCATCAGGCTTTTTTTGTAACATTGATTCGCAGCCCGTGTTATTTGCTTTGAGGAAGCCAAAAAAACAAAAAAAAATACTGACCTGAGAGCCTGCACCAAGTTCAGGTCGGTAAACTCGTGAAGGTCCACAAAGGAGTGGAGAACTGAAATGTTGAAGTCATCTCTGGAAATAAAAATAAATGATGGGTAAGGAAAAGAGAACTACCTGTTTGTACATGTATGTAGGAGGACCTGCCTTCCATCTTTAAAGGAGAACTAAAGCTTTACTAAAGAAGTAGCTAGAAATGTTGTACATAGGTTTTGTGCTTCTGTACCAGCCCAAGGCAACCTCAGCCCTTTAGCAGTAAAGATCTGTGTCTCCAAAGATGCCCCAGTAGCTCCCCATCTTCTTTTCTGCTGATTCACTGCACATGCTCTGTGCTGCTGTCACTTACTGAGCTTAGGGACCCACTCACAATATACAGTACACATAGAATAGATATGTCACAATATAAGGCTGATTAGTAATTAATACAGATAATTACTACATGGCAGCACAGAAACCAGTGCAATTAGCATCAGAATTTAATAATCAGCAAACCTGTAGCATCAGCTTATATTACAGGGGAAGCTCATTTTCTGCTGGATAATTAGTGACGAGCCCTAAGCTTAGCTTCTCAACAGCCAATCAGAGCCCACTGAGCATGTGAGTGTCAGACACTTTCCAAGATGGTGACCCCTTGTGACAAGTTTGAAGTCCTGGATCATTGCTGCTATTGACAAGCTGAAACTTTATCCTCGTGCAACAAGTTCAGTATATAAAATATGGCATTTTAAGCCACATTAATTATAAGCAACTTTTCATTTGGTCTTCATTATTTATTTTTTTGCGTTTTTAAATTATTTGTGTTTTTCTTCTGACTCTTTCCAACTTTCAAGCGGGGGTCACTGACCACATCTAAAAACAAATGCTCTGTAAGGCTACAAATGTATTGTTATTGCTACTTTTTATTACTCATCTTACTATTCAGGCCTCTCCTATTCATATTCAAGTCTCTTATTCGAATCAATGCATGGTTGCTAGGGTAATGTGGACCCTAGCAACCAGTTTGCTGAAACATCAAATTGGAGAGCTGCTAAATAAAAAGATAAATAACTCAAAAACCACAAATAAGACATGAAAACCAGTTGCAAAATGTCTCGGAATATCATTCTCTACATCATACTAAAAGTTATCAAAAAAGGTGATCAACCTCTTAAACATTAACAGCACATTTATCTTCTATTTTCAGCGGTTTCAGAAATACTGGCCGGTTTATACTTTCAGTTTAGCAACTCTTTTTCAGATTTAAGTGTCAGCAACCCTAGGGTGAAACAACAATTCAGCAACAGCCTACCCAGTTAGGGTGGCTAACACTTTTAAAGAAGAGCTGCTGGACCGAAGGCCTGGTAAACAGCAGTCTAAAACTGCAAATATATCTCAGAACTCCATAGAAAATGTATGCATAAATGCAAAAGTAAGGTTACATAGGGTTTACATGACCTTTTAACACCATGAAAAAAATGTTTAAAGATGATTGTTGGCAGCCAGCATAAGACAGCGGAAACGCTCTCATGAATGCTACAGGCTGCTTGAAACACACTCAAAAATATGCTTTGAACTTGTGATTTAAAAAAAAAACAAAAAAAAAAAACTATAGGTGGGTAGTAAAATATTTAGTGAGCATAAGAAACTTCCTGTAGTGGGGTCTATGATTTCACAGGCAAGGTGAGGTGCAGGCAAAAAATTAAACATCCTCCACGAGAGCACAGAGACATACCATAGAATTTAGTATCATCTCTCTTCCTGTACTAAGAAAAGACAATCGGAAGGCAATAAAAGCTATTTAAATGACTATATTAAATGCTCACCTTTCTCCTAAATAATCCCCTATTGCAGTCTTGTTCAAGCCTTCCCCTTTATACAAGAAACGGGCGATGTCTTCTGGAGTGTTCCGGAGCAACTCGTTCTCCTGCAGGTATACAATCCCCTAACACACAAAAAAAAAAAAAAGATTTCAGTTACAAAGCCCCTATATAAAACATGTATTCCCTTCAGTTATATGGCTCACGCAGCAACATGGGAAAAATAGGCCCGCTCCCATGAAGCAATTTACGGATGTTGGAATAGCTAGCCAACGTGCTTGAATAAAAAAGGCAAATATCCAAACCTTTTTAGGATCCATGTTAAATTTCTTCCTTCCCATTCCCATTTTTCTGTTTCGTTGCAATGTCTTGCTGCAAGGGAGAATAAATGCACATGCATAGGTTAACTGCATTTTTATGGACTGGGCAATAGTTAAAATTTAAATAAAAGCAATGAAAGTTGCCGATGAGGCCCTCTCCAGATGATGCAGCAGTTTATTGGCCCAAGGGGCTATCGTGGGTTGCCTGACCAATATCACTAAAAGTAGACCTCACGTGGGCACTACTGCTTTAAATGATATCTTCCATAAAAGATATAGAAATGTCATATCTGACCCATGACTCACAGGAGCTTGTATCTTACAATAAACAATGCACTCCCTATTGTAAAATATGAGGATATTAGCAGCTACTTTGGAATTCCAAGACCTGTAGGAAAACACTTTTTCTTCTGGTCCTCTACTGACCTGCTCCTCAACTCTGCTCTCGTTACCTCCTCACGTTCTCGCATTCAAAACTTTGCAAAGGCTGCAACCCTCCTCTGGAATTCTCTCCCACGGACTCTCTCCCAAGCTTTATTTAGAGAAGCCTACCCTCACTCTGCTTAACTACCAAATGCAATACCACTCCCACACCTTGTGTCTTATTCCCTTCCCTTTAGATTGTAAGCTCTTTTGCACAGGGCCTTCCTCACCTTTTGTGCCGGTATTTGTTGCGATGTATGTAACTACATATGTTCTATGCATGTAATAAATGTGATTTAGTTGTACAGGTATGGGACCTGTTATCCAGAATGCTCGGGACCTGGGGTTTTCCGGATAACAGATCTTTCCATAATTTGGGTCTTCATGCCTTATGTCTACTAGAAACTCATTTAAACATTAAATAAACCCAATAGGCTGGTTTTGCTTCCAATAAGGATTAACTAAATCTTAGTTAGGATCAAGTACAAGTTACGGTTTTATTCTTAGAGAGAAAAAGGAAATCGATTTTAAAAATTTGGATTATTTGGATAAAATGGAGTCTATGGGAGACAGCCATTCTGTAATTCAGAGCTTTCTGGATATCGGGTTTCCGGATAAGGAATCCTATACCTGTACAAACACATTTACTTTACAGCCCTGCGAAATACCCTGGCGCTATATAAAGAAATGTTAATGAAATGTTAATAACGGTTATGGAACTCTTGAGTGACTTATATTATCCTTGTATTTACAATAGGGGGAAGGGGGACGTTAAATTATTATTCAGAGTCTGACATGACCGTTATATTAATTTCTAAACAGAATGCCAACTTTTCCTTCCTTGAGTTGGTATTAACAAGCATGACAATAGACCTAGCTCATGTCATACCTTCCTTCGTTGGCCTCCAGGCCTTCCACCTCATTCATGGCCTCGCTCAGCTCATCCCTCAGCCTCTGAATCTCTTCCAGCAGTTCCTGTTTCCTGCGGCGAATGTTTTCCAACTCAATCCGCTCCTCAGGAGTCAGGTCAGCGGGGACTGCAAAGGAAGGAAGGAAAGAAATATTCTCAGGCTCGTTTCTGCTCAGCACAGATCTAGCACTACTGAGAGCCCCTGAATGTACTGTGGGAATAATATCAAGGAGATGTTTTTCCTCACAGAGGCCCATGAAGCAATGACATGAGCCAACACGACCTATTTTGTTTATGAAATGCTCAGAAAAAAAAATCAGGGGAAATGTAACATTCTGAGAAATTCCTTCTCACCGACTGCTCTGGAGGAAATTGCTTACTTAGGGGAAATGCCGTTATCAGTCAATTTCAGGAATTTATCGCAGATTGGACACAAACTTTAGACTCATCCTTGACCACAGCGGAGGCTTTGTTAGCAATCAATTCCTGGCTGACGGCATAAGATTGAGCTCACGTGCCTTCCCAGAGACCGGCTCCACTAGGAACCAATGGACTTAAAGCAAAACTATTCCCCCAAAATGAATACTTGAGCAACAGATAGCTTATATCGAATTAAGTGACATATTAAAGAATCTTTCCAAACTGGAATATATATTTAAAGGGATACTGTCATGGAAAAACATGTTTTTTGTAAAACGCATCAGTTAATAGTGCTGCTCCAGCAGAATTCTGCACATAAATTCAATTCTCAAAAGAGCAAACAGATTTTTTTATATTCAATTTTGAAATCTGACATGGGGCTAGACATTGTCAGTTTCACAAGTCACATGACTGGAGGCAGCTGGGAAACTGACAATATGGGGCCGATTCACTAAATTCGAGTGAAGGATTTGAAGTAAAAAAAAATTCGAAGTATTTTTTGGGCTACTTCGACCTTCGACTTCGAATCGAAGGATTCGAACTAAAAATCGTTCGACTATCCGACCATTCGATTTTAATTCCTAGTCGAATATCGAGGGTTAATTAACCCTCGATATTCGACCCTTAGTGAATCAGCCCCTAAGTCTAGCCCCATGTCAGATTTCAAAATTGAATATAAAGAAATCTGTTTGCTCTTTTGAAAAATGGATTTCAGTGCAGAATTCTGCTGGAGCAGCACTATTAACTGATTGGTTTTGAAAAAAACATGTTTTCCCATGACAGTATCCCTTTAAGTAAATATTGCCCTTTTACATCTCTTGCCTTGAGCCACCATTTCGTGGTGGTCTGTGTGCTGCCTCAGAGATCACCTGACCAGAAATACTGCAGCTCTAACTGTAACAGGAAGAAGTGTGGAAGCAAATGACAGAACTCTGTCGGTTAATTGGCTCATGTGACCTAACATGTATAGTTTGTTCAGTTTGTTTGTGTGCAAAGTGAATCTTAGGAACCCAGGGGGCGACCCTACGTTTTTAAAAATGGCAGTTTTATAAATAAATTGTATTATAAATAAAATGTGTAATATTTACACACAAACACAGGACCGGTTATCCTGAATGCTTGAGTTTTCCAGATAAGGGATGTTTCTGTAATTTGGATGACCATCCCTTTAAATGCTGTATTTAATAAACCCAAAAGGATTGTTTTGCCTCTAATATAGATTAAAGGGGTGCTTCACCTTTGAGATAACTTTTAGTATGATGTAGTGAGTGATATTCTGAGACGATTTGCAATTTTTTCTTCATTTTTTATTATTGAATATTTTTGAGTTTTTTCGCTTTTTATTCAGCAACTCTTCAATTTGCACCTTAAATTTGGTAACTAGGGATCAAATTACCCTAGCAACCATACATTGATTTGAATAAGAGACTGGAATATGAATAGGAGAGGCCTGAATAGAAGGATCAGTAATAAAAAGTAACAACAACATTTGTAGCCTTAAAAAGCATTTGTTTTTCAGAAGGGAGTAAGAAGAAAGGCAAATAACTAACACTATAAAAAATATATAATGAAAACCAATTGAAAAGTTGCTTAGAATTGGCCGTTCTATAACATAATAAAAGTTACCTTAAAGGTGAACCACCCTTTTAATTATAGCTTAATTCACTTTTTTATTTTTTTAAATGTGAATTATTTAATTACAATGGGAGTCTGTGGGAGATGGCCTTCCCGTAATTTGGAGCTTTCTAGAGAAGGGGTTTCTGCATAATTGATTCCATACCTACATGCAAACCCTACAAACTGTAGCTGTTATTCTACCTCACGTGTGAATTCATACCTCCCCATGTCTAGGGGACAGCCCCGATTTTGACAGCTCAATCCCCAGTCCCGGATTATTACTGAAATGTCCTGACTTTCTCTTTTATCTCCTGCACTGAACAGCCAGAAAAAGATACAAAGCTTCTAAAACTCAATGGCTTTTGGCAGAGAGCCCAGAATATGTGGCAGGTGCACAGATACGTTTGTAATAATTTAAGATACGCAAAGGAACAATTACAACAATTTAAGATAAGCAGGTCTCTTGGGGAAACTGTGACTTGCAGCTTAAAAAGGTAATTCACCTTCATTAGCAAAACTGTAATAACACAAAATCCACAGAAAGGTGTTCAAACTTTCATAACCTGCCCAATTTTGTAAAAAGAACATGGTAATTAGGGGGTGTGACCACAAAAAATGGGCGTGGTCAAAACGTCGTCTGCTGCTTGACGATTCTTTTTGTCCCTTTTACTATTTACAAAATGTTGGGAGTTATGTGAATCTACAGCTTATGTGGATGAGGACTACAACTCCCAGGATCCTTAGGCAGCTGATAGCTACTGGATACAGATCCCTGCTCTAAACCGAGAGATGGGCAGTACATAGGATAGAAAGGGCCATTGGATGGTTCTGACTTCCAGACAATGGATTGGCTTAAATCAGTATAGGGATAGAGTATGCCCTTTAAGCACAAATAAACATAAAAGAAGTGGAAATTTAGAGTATATGCACACACACACAATGGCACACAGTATTCCTGGAGTAAGAACAAACAACAGCCTTTCCACTCAGACTCCCATAAATGACCAGAGCTAAATAAAGATCCCATTGTTGGGAACAGCTCAAATACTGTATCACAAAATCATAGTGCAAATGAATGCTGGCCCTGGATACTTTACATACCACCCAAATGAAATCTTCCACAAAAGACTTATTTTTCAGAAGCCGCTTTGGCCGGCTCAGATGCTTATGGTCTTGTGACCCCGCTGGCAAGGGAGCTTGGTGAACTGGCATCCGAAATTGTTATATCAAGCCCAGAGTGATTTAACAATCCCATTCTATTCTCTTGGAAAAGCAGCTGAAGGGCAAGTATTCCACATATTGTAGAGAGACTCATTACAGTCATGGACGCATTTAGTGTGGCTTTTCTTCCTGAGCAAAACAACGCTTCAGTGTCCAAGAGATGGTTAGTTTCAGATATAATCCCTCGTTACCCAAAGCCAAGCAAGGGCTGAATACTAGGGATGCACCGAATCCACTATTTTGGATTCGGCCGAACCCCCCGAATCCTTTGCGAAAGATCTGCCCTAATACTGAACCGAATCCTAATTTGCATATGCAAATCAGGGTTGGGAAGGGGGAAAACATTTTTTACTTCCTTGTTTTGTGACAAAAAGTCAAGCGATTTCCATCCCCGCCCTAATTTGCATATGCAAATCAGGATTCGGTTCGGCCGGGCAGAAGGATTCCGACAATCTGAATCTTGCTGAAAAAGGCCAGATCCTGCTGAAAAAGGCCCTAACCGAAACCGAATCCTGGATTCGGCGCATTCCTAATAAATACAAATACCCCAATAAAGAAGGCTTTTTATATTTTACTAAATACTTAAGGGGGACTCACATGCAAGCTATATGTTCCCTTTAAACACATTCCCCATGCATTCCAAAATATCATCGGGTCGTATACCTATCAACCTCATCATTCAGGGGCCATAGTCCTGCACATCCAATGAGGGTAGGACTACACGGACGTTTTCAGCGCGATCCGACGGGCTGCAACAAGATGCATGCGACAAATCACATGCAACGAAAATAAGGTAAGAGATAGAAATGTCTGATGAAGTTGCAGCGCTGATCATACGCAACGCGACTGTCGGACGCAGACGCAGCGTACAGTCATGTCGCTTCGGATCAATACTGTGACTTGATCAGACATTACTATCTCTTACCTTATTTCCGTCTAATGAGATTTGCCGCAGTGCGTCGGATCGCGACGAAAACGTCCGTGTAGTCCTACCCTAAGGCCACTGTAGCTTTGCACCGCTTTTATACACTGCCCGAATGTTTCCCCCATATTCATAAATATAGAATTGCAGACATGTCAGAATGACAGCAACTGCAACTGACATTCAGAGAAAAGAAACTGCTGCCTGTGTGCCAGATCAGAGGCGGCAGTCGCTACTCAGATTAGAGCAACAAAGAAAGAGAGAAAGGAATGTCAGGCAAGAATAGGCCTCTGTCTGAAAAGGATGTAGTCAGGAAATACCCAGAATGACCACAAATAAGGAAGAAAAAACACTCAAACAAGGGCCACTGCACAAGAATACAATATATTCTCTAGATACTGGGACTTATCTGGCACACAAACTATTTCACATGTGCCCAAAGCACAGGGACAATATTCCTGTGCTATAAATATATTTTGTGCATCTCTTTCTCATAGGAAGAATCAGTTTGGCAGCTTTCTCTCAGTTCTGAAGGCACTCGTAAACATACGGCTGCGTACTTTCATTTATTTTATAGGACTATAAAATCTACATATAGAGAGGCTAGAATTAATGTACAACAGAATATATGCTGGTGTGCCAGGAACAGATTACCAGCAATCAGAGAGAAGCCCGTATCATAGATTGGTTATAACTATACATGGGTGAATTTTTTCGCCTTGTTTCGTTGCAAAAATCAAGCCCATAGACTTGTACGGCGTCAGCAAATTTTTGGCAAAATTATACGGGTCAAATTCGCCCAAGTGTCGCGTCATTTCGTCCGCGTCAAATTTTTGCCAAAATGAAACGGGTCATATTCGCCCAAGCCTATAACTCTATTGTGCCTCAGATCACACCCCCTATCCTGCAATTGACAGACTGCAGCGGGGAACATAATAACAGACCCGACCTGGAAAAGCCACGCCAACTGGCTGCCCAATGAGATTTCAGGTTTTTCGGGCAGGGGTCGGAGTGGTCGGCCGTGCAACAAGGACCGCAGTTTCTATGCAGAAGCCAGGCCAACAAGAGGTTAAACAGAGCAGTAAACCGATTCATTCCCAGAGCATTGCTGCCTTTGTTTCGGGTCTCCCATTACCATGGTAACCAAGACTCTGGGGGGGGGTAGATGCAAGACAACTACATTGACATCCAAAAAAAAAAAAAACGACTCTTCCAGGAACAAATTCCCAATCTGGGCTCAGCATTTATTAATTTTAACAAAACAAGGAGTGGAAGCAGATGAGCTCTGTCTCCCGAAGGAGAAGCCCTGATTTTGCCCCCCCATTTAGACCCCACAATAAATCCCCTTAATTGAATTTATCCCTACATACACCTTAATTTCTAGCACAGCCAATAAAAGAATCACAGACAGTGTTGCTTTAATTAAACAACAAAGGAAAATGCCACTGGCACCTCCAGGCAGGGGATCGTGTGAGCACACGGACAGGAAATGGAAGCGCACCCTCATTTCTCTTCCTCCGTTCTCCAAAAATAAATATTAAGTGTGCAGTGTAAGGAAAGACTCAGGTGCCGTCATAGTTATCAGGATATCCTCACCAGTAATGAACTTGTACCCACTTCCGCTGTGCAAATATAAGGATATCCTAAAAATGGCTAAAGGAACTACATGGGTATATTATTACAGGGGGTGGTTCACCTTTAGGTTAATATTTAGTATATTATAGAATGGCTAATTTTCAATTGGTCTTCATTTTTTATTTGTTATAGTTTTTTGTTTTAGTTTGTTTTTGCCTTCTGATTCTTTCCAGCTTTCAAATGGGGATGTATTCTGCCAGTTTCCTTTTTAATTGGTGGGTCAGCTTTTAGTATGTTATAGAATGGACAACTCTAATCGGACTTCATTATTGGTTATGTTTGTTTTAATTGTTTGCCTTCTTCTTCTACACTTTGCAGCTTTCAAATGGGGGTCACTGACCCCATCTAAAAAACAAATGCTCTGTGTAAGGCTAAGGCTTATTGTTTTTGCATCTTTTTATTACTCATCTCTAGTGATGGGCGAATCAATTTGCCTGGGGCTAATTCGCTGCGAATTTCCGTGTTTCGCAGCAGACGAATAAATTCGCAAAACTCCAGCGAAAATTTGGCGGTGTAAAACAATTTTGGTTCGAAAAGTCTCTCGCTTCAAAAACGCTGCGCATCAACACTATTTGGATGCCCATGGACGGCGAAGCAAAGCGGGAGAAATTCGCCCATCACTACTCATCTCTATATTCAGGCCTCTCCTATTCATTTTCCAGTCTCTTATTCAAATCCGTGCTTGGTTGCTAGGGTGATTTTGACCCTAGCAACCAGATTGCTGAAACTGCAGTCTAGAGAGCTGCTGAATAACTAAAAAAACAAAAATAATAAAAAATGAAGACCAATGGCAAATTGTCTAAGAATATAGCCCTCTACATCATACTAAAAGTTAACTCAAAGGTCCCTGCCCCAGTGGAGCTGACAATCTAAGTCACTATCTCACTCATACACACTAAGGTCAACAAGAATGACATGGCCAAGTACCCAGCACATCTGCACGGAATACATTTTACAAGAAACTATAAAGTGATTTTTTTATTTTTTTACGCAATTTAAATCCGTGATAATAAATGATTTGGCCAAATGTAGACAGGCGTTCAGTTATGACGGCACAGCATATGGCAGCCGCAGAACATTGGTATTAATAGAAGATAGAACAGATTCTGCACCTGTTGGGAACATATGGATCAATACTTCATCTTCATGGAGGAAAGCAGCAGCTCCGAAAGTTCCAGTCCTATGAACCAAAGGCTCAGTATTTCTCACATCCCAGCAATGTAATGTCACACTGAACAAGTTCCCAGCTATGGGGCAACATTAGGGGATTCACCTGAGACACGGTTCCTGCTGTGATGGAGTTGAACATGTGTGACAATTTTTCCTGAGTACACATGAATATCCTGCCAATGGTATGGATACCCTAGGCAAAATGCAACTAATATATTCAGTATAATGCCCTTCTACTGTAGGTGGTCTGAAGGATAGATGACAGATGCATCTGGAGCATAATTTTGCTAAATGCACGTGTGGCCTGTACAGGTATGGGATCAGTTATCCAGAAACCCGTTATCTAGAAAGCACCAAATTACGGAAAGGCCATCTCCCACAGACTCCATTTTATCCAAATAATCAAAATTTGCAAAAATGATTGCCTTTTTCTCTATAATAATAATAATAACAATAATAATAATAATAATAATAATAATAATAATAATAATAATAATAAAACATTACAGTGCACTATAGCCAAACTAAGATATACAGTAAAACCAGGGGACCAGGAAAAAATGATGTAAAATCGGGGAAAATGTAATGTGTTAAAGTAACTTTTTCTTCAAGTATTGAAAGGATATAAGCACAGGAGTCAGTTTTACTTTGAGATACAATATTTACTGTGTTAATAGCAAGGGTTAAACATTGCAGTGTTAATGTTACATTATGGGGGGCACGTGCAAGACTCTGTCACATACACAACCTAAAGCAATAAGTGATTGGTGCAGGACTGTATAAAGGGACTCATTGCAATTGACTTTACAGGCAGAACCAAGGCAAAATATACTCATGGTTAGTATTTTAAACCTCTTTAATTCACAAATAATAACATTCATAGAGGGGAAAAGAAAGCTGTTTTTGGGAACATCAGGACAAATTTTGTTGTAAAATCTGTGAAAACATTACTTAAAAATCAGGGAAATGCACCCATTGAAATGCATTATAAATTGGTGGGACAACAAATAAAAAATGTAAAATTCCGTAAAACTTAAAATCAGGGGACTTAAAATCAGTTAAAAACTGAAATAAGTTTCACTGGAATTAATCCTTATGGGAAGCAGCACCAGCCTATCGGGTTTATTTAATGTTTACATGATTTTCTAGTAGACTTAAAGGTATGAAGATCCAAATTACGGAAAGATCCAGAATGCTTGGGACTTGGGATGCACCGAAGCCCCTATTTTGTGAAAAGTCAGCCGAATACCAAACCAAATCCTAATTTGCATATGCAAATTAGGATTTGGTTTGGCATTCGGCTGACTTTTCGTGAATTAGGGGTGGGAAGGGGAAAATCCTCAAGCTAGGGTACAGATATATCTCTGTGCTCTTGACTACTGCTGAAAATGTGCCCCAAAACTCACTGGAGCCAGGGGACTTACTTAGGGCAACCACCATCCACTATATGAAAATACTCAAGCCCCTCCTGCATACTCATGTCTGCCACACCCCTTCTGGTGATGTCAGTGAGGGGCGGGGTCAGGTGCAGGTATACAGGTTATGGCAGCATGGCCGGCTGGCAGTTTGTATTCTCTGCACTCCTGGCTGTACTTTTATATATTTATATTAATAGACATTGTTACAGTTTGTCAGTAAAATGCTGTTTATTACAACACAAGAGACTTTGTTTCTACACGAAATACAGTAAGAGCACAATCTGTAAAAGATATGCACATGGCCAAAAAATAAGCGCTGTCACATGACTCCGGAATCACCCAACGGTCAACTCGGCACAAAAGCAGCAGCTCACTTTGGCCTGAATGGTAATGAAATAACCACTATCCACAGCAGATGCTTTATGACCCTAGCAACCAAAACGTTTTTACAAGCAACTTGCGGGAACATGGGAGAGAGAGAAAGGATACACACAAAAGCAGAAGAATAAACTTCCCCTTTAAGGACTGTTAGAAAAAAATCAACCAAAAATAGAACTTCCCCATATGAAATGTTTTTATTGTTTGACTGTAACCTACACGAAGCTGCACCCTGATGTAAGTCAGTGTTGTAGCTAGAAGGGTGGCAGGGCCCGTTACGGGGGGGGGGGAATCAAGTGTCAGCATGTGACCTGCAATTCCCTGTTTTGGCAGCGACCTGTGGTTGGGGGGGGCATGGGTATCAAAAGGGCTAAAATGCCATATTTTATATACTGCACTTATTGCACGAGGCTAAAGTTTCAGCTTGTCAATAGCAGCAATGATCCAGGACTTCAAACTTGTCACAGGGGGTCACCATCTTGGAAAGTGTCTGTGACACTCACATGCTCAGTGGGCTCTGATTGGCTGTTGAGAAGCTAAGCTTAGGGCTCGTCACTAATTATCCAGCAGAAAATGAGGTTCCCTGGCTGTAATATAAGCTGATGCTACAGGTTTGCTGATTATTAAATTCTGATGCTAATTGCACTGGTTTCTGTCCTGCCATGTAGTAATTATCCATGTTAATTACTACTCAGCCTTATGCTGTGACATTTATATTCTATGAGTACTGTATATTTTGAGTCGGTCCCTAAGTTCAGTAAGTGAGAGCACCATGGAGGATGTGCAGTGAATCAGCAGAAAAGAAGATGGGGAGCTACTGGGGCATCTTTGGAGACACGGATCTTTACTGCTAAAGGGCTGTGGTTGCCTTGGGCTGGTACAGAAGCCCAAAACATAATGTACAACATTTCTACCTACTTCTTTAGTTTAACTTTCCTTGTCCTTTAAGCCCTTGGATATAGAGTATAACAATTTGGCCTTCAAATATACAGTGGCCCACTGTATGGACACTGCTGGACATAACTGCTCTTCCGGGTTTATGCCCAAGACAGGAGGTGGTGCTGTACCCACTGGGGTGGTAGAGGATCTCTGGTCCTGGCCAATACTCTTATATAAGGACAGGAAAGAATAGATGGTGTATCAGTGGCATATAAAAGGAACAGTACACCATGTCTAAGGAGTTAAGCAAGAGCTCAGTTAATTGTCTGCACAGAACATTTCTTCTTTGAATTTCCCCCATACGCGGACAGCTCCATAATTACCATCTGCTATAGACGTCCCTTTATAGAAGCGTGCAGCGTGAGTGGGTTCCTTCCTCTATGGCAAGCAAAGGCTGCTATGGGCAAGAACTGGATGACTAAGTGCCAGCGTCACACAAGCTGCCAGAACACCAACAGCCAATTGGACTGCCACTGTTGGTTCACACTGAAGTTGACTATAAAGGGGTTGTTCCCCTTCAAACAACTAGTTGTTTTTAGAAAGATCACCAGAAATAATGACTTTTTCCAATTACTTTCTATTTTCTATGTGTCATTCTTTTTTCTAATATTGAAGTGTAAAGTGTCATTTTTCAACTTCTAAAGCAGCTCTGGGAGGGGGGGTCGCCGACCCTGTCAACTGTTCTAAATTGATACATTTCTTATCTTTGTCCCTGCTGAGCAGAATCTCTGCGTTTCATTACAAGCGGCTGTTAGAATTGATACAATAGTTGTTAATACTCCAGAGATGCTGCTGAGAAATGGATCAACTAAATGATGCAAAATTGTAACAGTTTAGAATCGGAACCTGAATTCCTGAGCTGCCAGACTCAAACACCAGAGACAAGAACTTTAAACTGTAACAATAAATAATTGAAAGTAATTGGAAAAAGTCTTTATTTCTGGGGAACAATCTGAAAACAACTAATCTGAAAAAAGTGTTGAATAATCCCTTTAAGTGTGTTATAGAATGGCCAATTCTAAGCAATATTTCAATAGGACATCATTATTTATTTTTAATAAATTGCGAATCTTTTGCTTTTTTCCTTTCGACTATTCCAGCTTTCAAATGGGCCCCATCTAAAACACAAATGTTCCATAAGGCTACACATTTATTGTTATTGCTGCTTTTTATTACTTATCTTTCTATTCGGACAATCTCCTAGTCATATTCCAGTCTCTTATTCATATCAGTGCATGGTTGCTAGGGGAATTTGGGCCCTAGCAATCAGATTGCTGAAATGACAAACTGGATAGTTGTTGAATAAATAAACGAAATAACTCAAAAACCACAAATAATAAAAAAATAATTAATCTCATCGCCTCATACTCAAAGGTTATTAACCCCTTTAATAGTCTTCAGTGGGGGGGGATTCATAAAATGAAAGATATTTATAATGAGGGACTTTCAGGACCCGGTTACTTTATCAGGGCAAAAGACGGGTACAAAATGTAGAAAAGGTGCAAGCACGATTAAATTGAGTTTACCCAATATAGGATTGCTCCGATTCTCAAGTAAAACAACACGAACGATAATGATCAGTCTGGGTCCAAATATGACAGCTCTAAATCCACTTGGTAGGGGCTGCCAAGTCCAATAGACATCCTATCGTAATCGGTTACTCAAATAAAAACCAATATTCAGCATGTTTTTGGTGCGAGTCCAAAGAACTGGGTTTTTCAATCTTTGGCGAATGGGGGTTTAAATTAAATTAAATTTGTAATTGTAGCGATGATTTGCTATAGAATTAATTAGCTGTCTCCTTTTAATTAATTACCGGGGCAGCACTGGGGTTCTAGGTTTGATTCCAGCTCTATCTGCAAAGCATTTGTATGTTCTTCTTATGCTTCTGTGGGTTCTTTTCAAAAACATAAAGGCTCCTGATCAAACGGACCCCAGTGAGGGAAGGTGATAGGGACTTTAGATTGCAAGCTCCACCAGGGCAGCTATGTGAATAATGTATATAATTCTATATAGCGATGGTTCCTGACCCATAAGTTAACGATCACATCTCTCCATACACCCACAGTCCCATATTCAACTGGGGCCCCCAATGCCGTAATTTGGACGTGCTTCCTTTGTGTTGAATCATAAGAAAGCACATTGTGCAAATATGCAGGAAATCCATGGCTGTACATAGAGCTGATTCTGTTAAAGGGCACGCTTGCCTCTTGAATCGATGGCCTTTTCGGTGAAACTCGGCAAAAGCTCATGTTTTATTCCAGATTTAGTGAGCAGGGCCAGTGATATCGGTTCAATAGGTGCGTATGGAGAGGCACCTGGATTCCTGCAAGAGCTGGGGCAGGAAAATCCCAACGTACAAGGATAACAAATCAGATATACAGTATTTAAGAGCTGGCTTATGAGGAAGGTGCAGCTAACCATTTAATAATAATAATAATAATAATAATAATAATAATAATAATAATAATGGACCACAGCTGGGCAGAGCAATAGAATATCCCTGTACATTCTACTTCCCCATACTTGTGTAACAGGCAATAATTCTCTATCAGTGACAATACCCTGCCTGGGACTTAACTATAACAATATCCCTGTTGGCTGTTGCAGAGGAAGCTGAGAAATGGATATGATTTTGCCTTACTATACACACACACTTGCAATACATTCCCTACCCTATCATGCACATTAATAGCCCCACACCCCTCTAAACTGCTCATGAATGGGCCACCCCACTTGCATGCATCCAAGCTATAGTGACAGCAAAAAGGGCCATCCAACCTGCACCTCTTGGTAGGGGGGGGATAAACACAACTGGTAGCACCACCAGCAATTGTAAGAACTCCCAGGAGAGCTGCAGGGAATCAAAGAGAAGGCATCTAACAACTGTAACACAATGGGGGGCCCTTTGTACCAGGTATCCAGTTGTTGCACTACAACTCCCAGCATGCCCCTTACAGAGACGGACATACCAAGAGAATGTACAACTGAAAGGTCCTACCCCATGTTTCCCATAGCGCTCGCTTTTCCCACGGTAGCGTTTGGTTGTTTTAGCAGAGACAATGTGCCCAAACTGGGACCAGGTTCCCCCTCAAGTGCCTGTGCAATTGGTACAGGCCAACACACTCACCAAAGATGGTATCTTCCATTATTAGGGTGGGAACGGGTCACTGATATCGCTGTGCCCTGGGGATCTGAAGACAGCGCCCCCCTGTCCCTATGTGGTTGGTATTCCCCAGGCCCAGACAAGTCGCTCCACTCGGCTTCCTGCCTCAGCTATACTCCCAGCCGGCGTCCTCTCATCAAACACCCTGAAACGGGCCCGCCGCCTTCTCCATCGCAACCAACCGCGAGCCTCGCTACTCCGCTCACGGAATCCGACGGACAGAAGACGCCACCAATCAACGCATAAACTGGGTAATTGCGGTTGGAGCTAATGGGCGGGTCCTCGGCGAGCTGCCTCTTTGTCTGGAGGACGCCCTCGCTTCTTTCCATACATTGATTGGCTGCCGGCGCTTCTCTATTCGTTTAGGAGAACGGGAGGGGCATAGACTTGATTGACAGGTTTAAAGCGAAGGTGGCGTTGGCCAATCAGTGGGTCGGGAGTAAAGGAAGGTGTGACGTCAGGCGAAGGAAAGCAAGAGAGGGGAATTCTAATGGAATCCCGAGCAGTTCCCTACCTGTCTGTCAGCTGCCTGGATACGTGACCCTTTACTTGTTTAATCATGGCGGGATGTATTCTGTCAGTTTCCTTTTTAAGGGGTAGTTCACCTTTAAGTCAACTTTTAGTATGTTATAGAATGGCCAACTCAGCCTTTGTTATTTGTTATAGTTTTTTTCAATTATTTGTCTTCTTCTTCTTCTGACACTTTCCAGCTTTCAAATGGGGGTCACTGACCCCATCTAAAAAACAAATGCTCTGTAAGCTAAAAAAAATATATTTTTAATGCTACTTTTTACTACTCCTTTTTTTTATTCAGGCCTCTCCTATTCATATGCCATTCTTTTTTTCAAATCAATGCATGGTTGCTAGCGTGATTTTGACCCTAGCAACCAGATGGCTGAAACTGCAAACTGGAAAGCTGCTGAACAAAAAGCTAAATAACTCAAAAACCACAAATAATAAAACATGAAAACCAATTGCAAAATGTCTCAGAATATCCCTCTCTACATCATTCTAAAAGATAACTCAGAGGTGAACAACCCCTTTAAGTGCCATGTAGTGAGGCCCCCTTGGGGGAGGGGGGGGGGCTGCTGGAGCATTCTGAGAGTTATAGTTCTACCAGTTATTATTATCACTGCTAGAGCTTGAGAGGTAGGAACTGTCCTGCTGCTCTACAAGTAAATCATTGAAATACAAGAAACATGATGGCGATCCTATGATAAGATTTGTGATTGGGAATACAGCAGTAACGTAAAAAGGAGTTACTTGGCCCCACAGCAGAATCAGTTTAGGGTCCCCCTTATTTTGGGTAGCAAGACATTTTACTGATCCCCTTCTGCCTACTGTGTAATAAAGTGAGAGGAGGGGAGCGCAAAGACATATCCTATATGTCTCCTTTAAAAGACGAAAAGAGGGACAAAGCCATGTACCACGCTGTATGTGGGAATTTTTTTGGCCACGCTCATGTTGTGGCCACACCCCCTAATTACCATGTCCATTTTACAAAATTTGGCAGGTTATAAAAATTTGAACACATTTCTGTGTTCTATGCTTCATGTGTTATTACAGTTTTAATTGCTCTTTAAGTTGTGACAGTTTCCCCAATTGTTACAATTGTTTCTTTGCTTATCTTAAATTGTTACAATTGTTTCTTTGATTATCTTAAATTATTACAAAAGTATCTAAGTGCAGTTGGTCAGTGTTCTGGACTCTCTGCCAAAAAGACTTTTAATTTAATTAAGTATCAGAAACTTTGTACCTTTTTCTTGTCAGTACTTGAGATCAAAGAGAAAGTCGGGACATTTCAGTAAAAAATCCAGGACTGCGAGCTGAGCTGTCAAAATCAGGTCCATGGTTGCCAGGTTGATGGTTTTCCAGCCAAATTGGGCTACTAATTTAAAGCTCAGGTGGGTTTTGAAAGTACAAACTAGCCAAGGTACGGATTTGGGCTAGCTTTTGAGCCTTTGGCTGGTTTGTTGTTTGGAAACCATCCAACGTTTTTCCTTGCCCTAATGGGCAGAGCCCGCTTCTTCCAATGCATTTTGGGTAATGTAGTTTTTGTTTAACAATTTGGCAACTGCCAAGTTTAATGTAAGACTACAATACCCAGCATGCAATGGGACTGACAGATTTTGGGCTCTGTACCCCCATTCTCCTGTCCCTCTGGTGACTTTCCTTAATTTCAGACAATTTTGGGGCAAATATCTGCTGGCCACCAAAATGTCTAGAGGTTGAACTGGCCACCAAAATGTCTAGAGGTGGAGCTGTTTTACAAATATTTATTGAAATTGTATATGTATTAGGGCCTGATGGGGACAACTATACCTCCTGGGCTCCCCTCTGTAATAATGCCCCTGGTGACAGGTGACTCTGTCCCATTTTGCTTCATGAAAATTTGGCAAACTGTGAAAATTAAAAAAAGATTTACACATAAATCCATTTGTTTTTTAGACTTTTTTCACTGCACAGTGCTGTTTTTGGGCTACTTTTGAAGTGCCTCTTGGCTAGTTTTGGGCTGATTTTGTAGCTGACTTTGGCTGGTTTTGAAAATTAGACCTGGCAACCCAGATCGGGACTGTCCCGCAGAAAACGGGACAGTTGGGACTCGGGAGGTATGATCATGGGCGGTACACAGATTCATTGGAAAGCAAAGGGACTTCAGGCAGGGGGGCTCCAGTAATGAGGTAAATTGGGAAACTTAACTTAGGCAGCACCACCCACCCAGGTTACCAGGAGCTGTAAAAAATGGCTCCTGGTTAAAAAAGTTAAAATGCTGGGTTTTTAAATTGGGATTTTGTCTGTAATAGTGCAGAGAGTCCACTGGTAATCCAACCCCAGGAGATGATCCAGTCATTCGCCAGCACATGGGCGGACAAATCAGGCAGAGATCCCCCCACATGACAATGGCTGCGCCACATTTATACTGAAATTCCTCTGAATTTTTTTTTTTTGCATTGGCCTTGTATATTCTTGTATGTCTGTATATTACCTCTTTTTAAGTAAATGCTTATGCTTTGTCAAACTATTCCTTGTATGTGAAATTATTCCGTCCCCCAATTAAAGTAACAGTAACACTAATAAATGAAAGTGTTTTAAAGGAGAAGGAAAGTCGTTTGGGGTGCCAAATTTTAGGCACCCCCAAGTGAGTGTATTTTATTTACCTGAAACCCTGGGCTGGTGCTCCTATCAGCAGAAAACTGCACCAGCTCAGGGTTATACCAGTGAGCACCACGGAGTGATCCTCTTTTCCGGCTTCTTCTTTCGTCTCGCGGCTGCGCATTACAGTGAAAAGCTGAACTTTAAATAAAAAGTCGGCTATTTCATTCTACTGCCATGTGTCTACACTGGGAAATTTTAAAAAAGAAGAAGCCGGAAGAGGATCGCTCCGTGGTGCTCACTAGAATAACCCCGGGGTTTCAGGTAAATAAATACATTCACTTGGGGGTGCCTAACATTTGGCACCCCCAAGTGCTAATCGACTTTCCTTCTCCTTTAAAGGAATGACATAATAATGTACTGTCGCCCTGCACTGGTAAAACTGGTGTGTAGCCGTGGCGGCAGCCATTCAAACACAGGATACACAGCAGATAACAGATACGTTCTGAAGAATCCCATTGTACACTACAGAGCTTATCTGTTATCTGCTGTGTATCCTGTGCCTTTTCTCCTTTTTCCAGCTTGAATGGCTGCCCCCATGGCTACACAGCAGCTTGTTTATATATTATAAACTATAGTAGTCTTTCTTAAAGGAGTACTAAACCTTAAATAAAGAAGTAGCTAGAAATGTTGTACATTATGTTTTGGGTTTCTGTCCCAGCCCAAGGCAACCACAGCCCTTTAACAGTAAAGATCTGTGTCTCCAAAGATGCCCCAGTAGCTCCCCATCTTCTTTTCTGCTGATTCACTGCACATGCTCTGTGTTGCTGTCACTTACTGAGCTTAGGGAGCCACTCACAAAATACAGTACACATAGAATAGAAATGTCACAATATAAAGCTGATTAGTAATTAATATAGATAATTACTACATGGCAGCACAGAAACTAGTGCAATTAGCATCAGAATTTAATAATCAGCCCTGTAGCATCAGCTTATATTACAGACCAACATCATGGATAATTAGTGACGAGCCCTAAGCTTAGCTTCTCAACAGCCAATCAGAGCCCACTGAGCATGTGAGTGTCACAGACACTTTCCAAGATGGTGACCCCCTGTGACAAGTTTGAAGTCCTGGATCATTGCTGCTATTGACAAGCTGAAACTTTAGCCTCGTGCAATAATTTCAGTATATAAAATATGGCATGTTTAGCCACATTCAGTTTTAGGGTGTATTTCTCCTTTAAGCCAACACGCCAGTTTTACTAGAGCAAGGCAACACTACGTTATAATTTCATGATTTAAAAAAATTCAATATTTTTGGTGTTACTGTTCCTTTAAGCTAGTTGCTCTTATTTGCACGTTTTGCAGTTCAGCCCCAAAACTGTATCCTTCTAAAAGCAGATGGTTAAAGTCATAGGGATGCCGTGATGCTTCCCACAGCAAGCAACTCCATGTCACTGTAGGCACAAACCCCAAACTATATGATACCCTGACGCGGTTCATGCTCCACCACATGCCTTATAACCTCCGTACACATGAAAAGAGAGAGAAACGTCAGTAATAATGGGAGGGTGTGGCGAACCTGGAAACCGCAAAGCACACGGTGGTGAAATTAGCCCTAGTTATGACAGTGATGAGTCACAATAAATCCAATAAACATGGTGTAAGGGGAAAGGGAAGCAATGTAATAACCCCAAGGGATACAGAAATGTAATATTATCCTGTAATGATGACAATGCACAGTTATGCAATACAAGGCATATAGAAGCAGCAATGGTGATAATGCTTAGCTCAGACAATTAAAGGGACACTGTCCTTCCAAATATATCATTTGAACTATAGGGATTTGGATTCCCCCATGCAGATGCTGCTTTTAGAAGAATGCAATGTCCCAGGTAGTATAGCATTGAGCTCAGCAGGTATACCTTTCCCCTTTGCTATTAGATTTACTGGCACCCCCAGTGATTTTAGCAGTGTAGAACATCCGGACAGCGCACTATTTACTAGGGATGCACCAAATCCACTTTCGGATTCAGCCGATCCTTCGTGAAAGATTTGGCCGAATATACCCCATCTAAAAGACAAATGCTTTACAGATTTATTGTTATTTCTACTTTTTATTACACATCTTTCTATTCAGGCACTGTCCTATTCATATTGTACATGGTTGCTATGGTAATTTGGACCCTAGAAACCAAATAGCTGGAAACGCAAAATGGAGAGCTGGGCAGCCATTCAAAGCTAAAAAAGGAGAAAAGACACAGGATACACAGCAGATAACAGATAAGCTCTGTAGTACGCAATGGGATTCTTCCGAACTTATCAGTTATCTACTGTGTATCCTGTGCTTGAATGGCTCCCCACATGGCTACACAGCAGCTTGTTTATATAAACTATAGTAGTACTTAACTGTTATCTACTGTGTATCCTGTGCGTGAACGGCTGCCCCATGGCTACACAGCAGCTTGTTTATATAAACTATAGTAGTACTTATCTGTTATCTACTGTGTATCCTGTGCTTGAATGGCTGCCCCCATGGCTACACAGCAGCTTGTTTATATAAACTATAGTAGTACTTATCTGTTATCTACTGTGTATAATGTGCTTGATTGGCTGCCCCCATGGCTACACAGCAGCTTGTTTATATAAACTATAGTAGTACTTATCTGTTATCTACTGTGTATCCTGTGCTTGAATGGCTGCCCCCATGGCTACACAGCAGCTTGTTTATATAAACTATAGTAGTACTTATCTGTTATCTACTGTGTATAATGTGCTTGATTGGCTGCCCCCATGGCTACACAGCAGCTTGTTTATATAAACTATAGTAGTACTTATCTGTTATCTACTGTGTATCCTGTGCGTGAACGGCTGCCCCATGGCTACACAGCAGCTTGTTTATATAAACTATAGTAGTACTTATCTGTTATCTACTGTGTATCCTGTGCGTGAACGGCTGCCCCATGGCTACACAGCAGCTTGTTTATATAAACTATAGTAGTACTTATCTGTTATCTACTGTGTATCCTGTGCTTGAATGGCTGCCCCCATGGCTACACAGCAGCTTGTTTATATAAACTATAGTAGTACTTATCTGTTATCTACTGTGTATAATGTGCTTGATTGGCTGCCCCCATGGCTACACAGCAGCTTGTTTATATAAACTATAGTAGTACTTATCTGTTATCTACTGTGTATCCTGTGCTTGAATGGCTGCCCCCATGGCTACACAGCAGCTTGTTTATATAAACTATAGTAGTACTTAACTGTTATCTACTGTGTATCCTGTGCTTGAATGGCTGCCCCCATGGCTACACAGCAGCTTGTTTATATAAACTATAGTAGTACTTATCTGTTATCTACTGTGTATCCTGTGCTTGAATGGCTGCCTCCATGACTACACATCACTATGTTTATATAAACTATAGTAGTGTTTATGCAGCAAACACACCAGTTGTACCAGTGCAGTGAAACAGAACATTACATGCTCATTTTATTTGAAAACACTTTCCTTTTTTCGTGTTACCGTTCCTTTAAATCTTATGTGTATTACGATTATGTCTTACTGATAAAGTATATTTATTTCCTAGACTAACATTTTACATTTGTTCTTTAGAAATCGTTTCCGTTCCTGCCGCCGTTTCATGTAACAAGTTGCCCCCCGCGCAGCCCCTTTTCTTCCCCCTGTATTTAGAGTGTGACGTTGTGCAAGAAATACAGCAGGAACTGCCAGTGAGTTGCTGTTCTACAATAATAACCTCATACGGGTCAGAACATTCTAACTGGCCGCACACTGTTTCCCATTGTTCCACAATCCGCCCTTCCTCGACTCACACATCCTTCCTTTCTGACGTTGCCGTTTCTCTGCATCTTGGGATTTCTGTAGGCCGCCCCTCCCTGGGGAACATGTGCCTGTATTGCACTTCAGTAGTCACAGTTATTCTGTTAGTAATTACTATTCAAACTGTTAATCCTTTAGGGTATTTCTGGAAATAACAACAAAAGAAGTAAATGCCGGGCAATTAAACACGTCAGTGATTGATAATGGCTTTTATGTGGCTCACAGTGGGCTCGGCATGCTAAGTATAGACAGAGATCCGGCAGAGCAGTACCACTATACATTGCTGCCATCGGTGCTATAAATGGAAATGTATTGAATGGGGAAAAGTATGCCGGCGTGGGATGGTGGCAGCATGGAAGCTCCGGTGAGATCCGATCAATGTGACTGAATGGCAGCAGTGTGACGACAAGGCTTAGGGGGACACTTATGGAAGCTGGAATTTAGATTTATAAATAAAATCGAATATCTAAAACTTGGATAAATTTCACCGACTCGAAAACTCAAATTGAATTCAAATTAAATTAGACTAAACTCGATTAGAGTATATTTCTCCATTAAAAAAACTTTGAATGTCAGGAATAGTGGTGGGCGAATTTCTCCCGTTTCGCTGACAAATGTTAGAAAAATTGTGAAATCGGAAAGTTCACGAAAAAAAACGTGAGTTTTCGCGAAAAAATTGTGAACTTTGAACGTTTTCACAAAAAAACCGAGCAATTCAAAAGTTTTCACAAAGAAAAATCTAACAATTCGAACGTTTTCACTAAAAAAATCGAGCAATTATAAAGTTTTCACGAAGAAAATCGAACAATTCTAATGTTTTCACTAAAATCGAGCAATTCAAAAGTTTTCACTAAAAAATTTAGCAATTTGAACGTTTTCACAAAAAATCAAGCAATTCGAACGTTTTCACAAAAAACCGAGTAATTATAAAGTTTTCACGAAGAAAATCGAACAATTCTAATGTTTTCACTAAAATCGAGCAATTCGAAAGTTTTCACTAAAAAATTGAGCAATTCGAAAGTTTTCACTAAAAAAAACAAGCAATTCGAACGTTTTCACAAAGAAAATCGAACAATTCGAATGTTTTCACTAAAATCTAGCAATTAGAGCGTTTTCACAAAAAAATCGAGCAATTCGAACGTTTTCACTGAAAAATCGCGAAAATCGTAAATTGACGCTAGCGATTTTTTGCAGGAGAGTCACAAATGTATTCGCCGGCGGCGAAACACGGAAATTCGCTGACAATTCGTGCCAGGCAAATTTATTCCCCATCGCTAGTCAGGAAGGCTAATAACATGTTCAAATTAGTCTCTGGACCTCTCCCATTGACTTATACATGAACTCAGCAGGTTTTAGGTGTCGAATATTCGAATTCGAGTTCTTAAAGGACCAGAGTATGATAAATCTCGAACGTCGAATTAAAATTAAAACTCGAATCGAGTTTGAATAATTCACATTTCAAATTTGAGAGTTTTAACCATAAAAAAATATGTTTGTGAACATTCTCATTCATCCAGGTCTTGGTATATCTTTAGAAATAAGTCAAATCAATTGGACTTGCTGCGTGTTTTTCTTAAAGACTTTTCACTAGTCATACTTCGGCTTCGGCTGTTCAGGACTTTGGCTCTTCCGGACGTCGGCTTTTCGGCTCTTCTGAAGAGGTGGCACGGCTTTAGCGATGTCAAGGGAGGCTCGGCTATTTCGAAAACTGCAGCACAGCTGGGCCCCCCTTTAAAACTGACTGCTGATTGGTTGCAACTGACCACCTGCAGTGTGTCTGAGCCCCATGGAGGGGTACAATACACATACTCTCTTGCTGGGTGCCTGGATGTGTGCAACCAACAAATATAAGGATTAAAGGGGACCCGTCACCCAAAAAAATTATTCATAATCCTATTTTATCACATTAGTCAAGCAAAATGAACTTTTACTATACACTATATAAATTATGTGAATCTTGTTTCCTTCAGTCTGGGAACTCAAGGCTTGCATCATCTCAGAATCTTGTTTGTGCACCAGAATGGGGGACCTGATGTCCATCCCCATGTCCTGGCTACACAATTAAAGGTTGAAGAAAATGGGGGAATGTGGGGAGAGCAGTGACATCTAGGAAGTGCTGAATGGAAAGTGAAAGTAATTGCTTGCCCCGCCCCTATGACCAGGGCATAGAGGAGGGGCAAACAATATTTGATTGACAGCTGAGATTTTTAAATGAGCTTACAACAGCTATGAATGCTTTGATAAAAAATGAAAATTGGATTTCATGTTTAATTTGAAAAGGACTTTTATTATACAGATTTTTTTTGTCTCTGGGTGACAGGCCTACTTTAATACAAACAGCATAATAACTAGCGCTGATTTCACGTAGAACGGTGCAACAGGGTAATGTGTGGATATTGGCACCATGCTGCCACCTAGTGGATAATGTGATTATTCTAAAGATTAGGGACACTGGGGAATTTTACTAACATTGGAGATAAATATTTGGAGAGATTAGATCTTAGGAAACATGTGAGCTACATGCCTGTAGCCAGGTTCAATGTCCCACTCCAAAAGGGCTCGTTAACACATTTCTGGTCCTGACATTCTTCTAGATAGTGACTTTTAGCCAAACTCATTTTATGGTCACATCCATTCTACAAAATTTGGCAGGTTATGAAAGTTTTGGGAGTTTTAGTGCAATGTTTTATGTGTTGTAACAGTTTTACTAATGAAGGCGAATTGCCCTTTAAGCTGCAAGTATCAGTTTCCCAAGAGTCCTACTTATCTTAAATTGTTACAATTGTTTCTTTGCTTATCTTAAATTGTTACAAAAGTATCCAAGTGCAGCTGGTGGCTGTTCTGGGCTCTCTGCCAAAAAGGCTCTTATTTTAAAGGGGAATTATCACGAAAATAAAAATTTTATATAAGCTTCATTATACTGAAATAAGAAACTTTCTAAATACAATCAATTAAAAATTCTGTACTGTTTCTGAAATAATCAAGTTTATCTTCACGGTCCCTCTCTCAGCATCTGTTTCTCTTCATTCTGTCTTCATGCAGCAGTTGGGTGTCAGATATTCACTGACAGTTAGATCCAATATATCTTATGGGGGGGCTCCTTTTGCCTAGAAGATGTATTAGAGCTCACTCTATTAAAATCACCAGACATCATGTCTCTCTACATGCAGGATTTGTGCAAAAGGAAGTCATTTTGTTAGATTTTGTTTGTACAGAGTACTGGAATTAGTTATTTGAGTGAGCGCTTATTTTTGGGGCAAATTTTTTGCTTAAAAACCAGATGTACTGCCAAACAGAACCTCCTATAGGCTGCCAGTCCACATAGTTGCTGCCAATAGCAAGTCAGAACCCATATTTGGCACCCTCAGGAACTTTTTGCGTGCTTTTGTTGCTCTCCAACTTTTTTTTTTACATTTGAATGTGGCTTACAGGGAAACATGTTGGGGACCCCTGGTCTATAGGGATCTCTGTAGTCTGATTCTAATTGGCTTTTCAATAATGCAATTTTTGAATTCACCACAAGAGGTCACTGAGCTCTTTTCTTTTGTAACAAATAAACCCCAGAGACAATTATTTACAGGGGATATATGTAATATGTGTCGTCAGGGCCGGCGTTAGAAATCATGGGGCCGCGTACAACAACATTTTCAGGACCCCTTGTGCTCCGCTCATCCCAGCCCCACCCTAGATCCCGCCCACTCCACATCACAGTTAAAAGACCACACAGACATCAGCGGTAAAAAAAGGTAACCCCCCCACACACAAGTTATAAAAAGCTATTGCGGACCAGGGCCCCCTATTAGTTTAAAAAAAAAACATTGGCACCAGGGCCATAAAAGTTTTTTTTTTTTTTTTAAATTAGTGCCAGGGCCCCCTTACAAGTTAAAAAAAATTGGGGCCCCAAAGAATATTTCTTAAATAAGGTCCAATATCTTATCAAGAGCCTTCCATACCTCAGTAGAGTTGTTAAGGGATTAAAACAAACTCTATAACAGCAACTTTTCAATTGGTCTTTATTCTTTATTTTTTCATATCGTTTTTGAATTATTTTGCCATCTTCTTCAGACTCTTTCCAGTTATCAAATGGGGGTCACTGACCCCATCTAAAGAACAAATGCTCTGTAAGGCCACACATCTATTGTTAATGGTACTTTTTATTATTCATCTTTCTGTTCGGGTCTCTCCTATTCATATTCCAGTCTCTTATTCAAATAAATGCATGGTTGCTTAGGGAATTTGGACCCTAGCAACCAGACTGCTGAAACTGCAAACTGTAAAGAGGCGGAATAAAAAGCTAAATAACTCAAAAAACACAAATAATAAAAAATGAAAACCAATTGCAAATTGTCTCAAAATATCATTCCCTATCTATGTCATACTAAAAGTTAATTTTAAGGGGAACAACCCTTTTTATTAAAATAGGTCTATGAAAGATGGCCTTCCCGTAATTCGAAACTCTGTGGATAATGGGTTTACAGATAATGGATCTAATACCTGTTGTTGGTATATCCGTTTAATTACCTGCCGATAATAAAAAAAAATACCGTGACCCCCTTCAAAGTACAAGATAAAAGAAAAATCTCAGAGATTCCCAGTAAAGGGAAAGGGTTGTTTACCTTTCAGTCAACTTTTAGTAGTCCTGCCTACATACTTTTTAGACGGAGATAGTGACCCCCATTTGAAAGCTGGAAAGAGTCAAGAAAAACTATAAAAAAAAATAAAAATAATGATGACCAATTAAAAGATTGCTTAAGATTGGTTATTCTACAACATACCTAGGGGGTTAATTACTAAACTCCAAATGCAAAAATCATGAAAAAGTCCGATGGAAAAGTCCGAATCTGAAAATGCAGCATCTCAGACCTGTTGAGTAGTGATGGGCGAATTTATTCGCCAGGCGCAAATTCTCATTGAAAAAATGGATGCCGGCGCATTTTCGCCAAAAAAACAGAGGCCGGCATCAAAAACGAGACGCCAGCGCTGTTCCGTGAATTTTTCGAAGTTTCGCAAATTTTACGCGAAATTCGAATTTTTTTGCCGAAGCGGCGCAAAATCGCCCATCACTACTGTCGAGGTTGCATATAAGTCAATGGGAGAAGTCCCAATGATTTTTTTGATGTGCACTGGGTTTTTGGCAATACCCCCAAGTTTTCGGAGTTGTCGGGCAAAATTCAGAGTTTTCAGGTGAAAAACCCGAAAAAATCGTGAAAATCAGATGAAAAATCTGAAAAAAATCGTGAAAATCTGATTTTTTTCGTATTTTTTCCGCAAATAAAATTTTCGGGAAAGTGTATTAATGAATAAGCCCAAAAAACCCGTGCAGATTTGGTCGGAACTTTTTCAGAAAATATTGAGATAAATTCGGACTTTGATAAATAACCCCCTAAATGTTGACTTAAGTTAGTATAAGTTGAGTATATTATTATGCTGGGAAACTATATCAATGAATATGGTTGTTTAGAGAACAAAGCCATATTCTGCCCCATCGTTGTACAAAAGCCGTGATTAGAGCCGTTACTGTTAGGCCAAGGCACTAGGCAGTGGGTGCAGCACTTTTCCCACTATTTTCCAGCACAGAAGATCATTTAAATTGTGTCGAGCCAAGCGGAAAACGTGCACAACAAGTGTTCAGACCAGACGAAGTGCAATACAGTAGATAGGAGTTCCTAAAAAAATAGTTGAAGTCCCAAAAAATGCTGGCGTCTTTTCCTTTTTTCAGGGTGATAGCCTGCAAAAAGAGTGTAAATTTTTTTGGGGGTAACTTCCCCATGACATTTCCTACCATATGGGACATAAACTGTAAACTGGGCACATGTATAGGGCAATATAACAACTTTATTTTATTAAGCTTTCTCAGGCTTATGTAGTGTAATGTATTTGCTGCAACATATACGTCCATTCGACTTTAACTTCCCGCCGTATTCTAGTGAATTTTAGTGAATTAGCGTTGTCCTGGCGAATCTACGCCTTGCGCTGTGATCAAAGCCGTCGCTGGCGAATTTTCGGAGGTTAGTGAATTTGCCCCATAGACTCCATTTTAATCAGACAATTCAAAATTTTAAAACATATTTACTTCTCTGGTCCCAATCATTCTGGAAAACAGGTTCCATACCTGTATCCCCACAACTTCTTTCTAGCTTTGGATATACCATAGTTATTATGCTGGAAGACAGGTCAAAGATCCATTGCTATAGGATCTCCAAACTGGCCTTTTAGCCTTGGTGCAGAATGTGCACCTGGGGCCCCTTCCCTCTGGAATCTTCTCCAGCATTGTGCATGCCATTTCACCCTCTCCAGTGGAGCATGCATTCTAAGGTCTAGCCGCCTTGTGCAGATGTTAGTTAGTAATAGTTAGTCTTTCTGCCTCGTATGGGTTTTTGCTCATATGACATCAAGTACCTTTCAATAGACACCTCTCTGATTAGTCAGAAGAATTTGTTCCGTCACCTTAGATCATGTTGTACGCTATGCTAGAATGGCTTCTGCTCTATTATTAGCCGTCTCACAGAGAAAGAACTCTAGGGGAGAAGTGTTTGCTCTCCAAGGGACTTCTGGTGGGTGCTAGTTTTAGAACAGTGGTCCAGAGAATATCATCAGACGTCCTGAAATAAACACTGTGTACGAGTGGCGTTGAAATGTCTTCACACCCTTTGCGTAATGAACTTATCATTCCTTATCATAAACCACTCGTCAGCTAATTCCATATTCCCTTCCTAATGGCACAAGGCATGCAGAGCACACAGCATGTGAAAATTATGTCCAGTATATTGTGAAATACTTAACTCTTCCTTGAGCTGGTTATGTAGGAACTAATGCCTCTTATTGCATTATCCCCCAACAAATACCCTATGGACTTATTTGGGCTGTAAGAACACACTGATGACTTTGTTGCAGCTCAAATTCTCGCCAGTTTGGCCAATCTTTCCCAAACGAGAATAAAAAACATTGATTTTGCTCAGTTCTACTTACTTCCTCAGGTTCCTAAATTGCTCTTTCTGCATCACTCAATTTTGGTTTGAGATTCTGCCGCATCCCACCAAATTCCACAGGATTCCAGACAAATCCTTAGTGCCACGTGACTTTAATGGAACTAATACTGTATAATGTACAATTGTCGTAATTTTGCCACCTACAGATTGGCTTGTGGGTATAAAAACACTCAGAACTGCCCCTCCTGTGATCTGAAGGGTAAACACCGGGGCTAGACCTCGTTTACTCATGGGTTGATGATTCTTGCTCATAAACGTGGCCGTGAACATTTCCAAGCATTAGTCGCCTGACCAACAGATTACCATTCAGTTCAATAGAGGGGCAAAGACCCTAAAGCACTGAAGAACCATAGGAAATCATTTTTTGGGTTGGGTTTGGGTTAGGTTCAGAATTTTAGTGATACCATAGGATAATGCAGACTACTAGCAGTGACCTACCATCTACACAGTGGCATGGAACTGCATTATTCACACCCTGCAACTAGATTCACCCATGCACGCTTTAAAAATTTCAACAACTTCTCCAGCAAAAATTTTTTTCCAAAAACTAAACATTAAAACAATTTGGAATTGATTAAATGGACCCACCCCAGAAACACGGTAGTAGGGGTAGAAAGCATCCCAAAAAGATGGAAGTAAAGTGGTTTTATTGGCTTACACCAGGGAGCAGGACACTCCAAACAATTGCACATGGTTATGTCATTTGTCTCCTCAACCCAACATATTCCAAGTATTTTAACTGCATCAGGTGCCGAGGGCAGAATAAGCAATAACATTCTGTTAATATGGGTTCCTGGGGCAAAATCTGTACAATTTTAACTCTCTTGCCTAATTCTTTAAGGCAAAGAAAAAGAAAAGGCCAGGGCATGATTCCCACTCCAGTCAGAAAAGGGATCCCACTGAGCAGGGGGAAGAACCCAGTAGAATTGTGGTGCTACAATAGCAGCCTATCATGCTGGCTTCCAATTAAATATACTACAGGTATAGGAGCCATTATCTGGAATTCATTAGGGTAGGATTATGCGATTGGAGTTGACACTTCGCGATGCGACTGTCGGATGAAAACGCAGTTTAGACCTGGGGTTTTCTGAATAGGAGTTATTTCTCTAATTTGGATCAGCCTACCACAAGCTTCAAAAAAATCACCAATTTAGGGATTTTCACTAAGAGTTGTGCTGTTCATTTCACATTTTTCTGAATCACATTAGAATTTTTCACTGAGGCGTTGGAGAATTACTCTCAGAAACGTCAACCTCCAGGGTACTGGATTACTCCTTCAGTTATGCCTCCAACCATGCCCTGTTACATCCAAACATGCCCCTTGCTTGCCCTTGGGTATAAATATGGGTAACACTTGACAGGTCTGGATCCTGTTGACATACAAGCTATTTTTTAGGTTGGAGAGCATATGGTTGCAGATATCCCGTCTGTCCAAGAAGCAAAAACAAACAATTCAGGCAGTCATCAGCATGGCACATTATGGGCCTCTGTGTAGAACAACTCAACAATGCTATATTAGACTTAATTGACTTTTTATTCTCATTCCCAAACTTATCTCACTTTCGCAATTACAACCTGGCACACAGTCTACCGGCCAAAACTTCCTTGTGTTGGTTTTAAGCAAGTGCGGGTAACTAGCTTAGAGGGCACTCTGTACCGGAGCTCAGAATAATAAGGCTGCAGATTGTCTTTGGGAATCGGTGAAATGTTTTGACGTTAAGCAGATGGGATTAGTGATTGAAACTGTGTCGTTTTAATCTCTATTCCTCCAGCTGGAAAGCCAATCTGCTCCTCTGACCTTGAGGCCTCTCACCGCCTTTGCCTTTGCTGACAGCAGGGTATGGCTCCAGCAGCACAACACAAATAGGCAGATGTTGCAGAGAAAGAAAGGTAGCATCCAGGGGTACTACTGTACCGGGTCCAGGCCTAAAGTGGGGCCTGGCTGTGCTGCACTTTTCAAATAGCCAGGCCCCCCCTGACAGCGCCAAAGACGTGCCCGCAGTCTTCCATAGTCCCGATCTGACAAAGAACCGAAGTCCTGAACAGCCTAAATCCCGAAACGCCAAAGTTGAAGTCTGATAGCCACAAAAAGACCTGAAGACACGAAAGGAGCCGAAGTTGAAGTCCTGCAGCTGCGAAAAGACCTGAAGTCACAAAAGGAGCCCAACTTGAAGTCCCAAAGCCGTCAAAAGACCCAAAGTCACGAAAGGAGTTGAATTGGAGTCCCGAAGTGACAAAAACACCTGAAGTCACGAAAGGAGCCGAACTCGAAGTCCCGAAGCCGTGAAAAGACCCTAAAGTCACAAAATGAGCCGACATTGAAGTCCCAAAGCTGCAAAAACAACCGAAATCACAAAAGGAGCCGAAATTGAAGTCCCTAATCTGTGAAAAGACCCACAGTCACAATAGGAGCTGAAATTAAACTCCTGAAGTGACAAAAACACCGAAGTCACAAAAGGAGCCAAACTTGAAGTCCCAAAGCCATGAAAAGACCCAAAGTCGCGAAATGAGCCGAAATTGAAGTCCCAAATTGACGCAAAGACCCAAAGTCACGAAAGGAGTCGTAATTAAAGTCCCAAAGTCACGTAAAGACCCGAAGTCACGAAAGGAACTGAACTTGAAGTCCTGAAGGCACGAGTTCAGTTCTACTGAACACCAATGTGTGTTTGTTTATTTTATTATTCCCCTGGCCACCAATGTATTATTTTAATACTCTATAGGCCCCTGCCACCAATGTTTTTTTTTTTTTTTTAATATTCTCTGGGGCCTGAATGTTTCTTTTTAACTTGTAAGAGGGGGCGCTGGCACCAATGTATTTTTAAAAAACTTTTATGGGGGGCCCTGGCGTCAACATTTTTTTTTACATATGGGGCCAACAATGATTTTTAAAAACTTTTATGGAGGGCCCAAAAAAATTATAAAAAAAAAAACATTTATGGAGGTCCCTGGTGCCATAGTTTTTTTTTTTAACTTGTAAGGGGGCCCTGACCATCAATGGCTTTTTATAACTTGTGTTTGGGGGGGGTTACTGTTTTTAGCACTGATATCTGTGTTGTCTTTTAACTGTGGTGTGGAGTGGGCGGGATCTGGGGTGGGGCGGGGACCATATGGCCCTGAATGTTTTGTTGTACAGGGCCGCATGATTTCTAATGGCGGCCCTGGTAGCATCTATCAGGTCCCCACCATCTCAATATTGTTCTATCGGTGATACCGCATTTAACTCCTTCTCCAACAAAATTGTTATATATGTATCTGTATCCAGGGGCGATCCTGGCCCCTCTGCCGCCTGAGGCAGCAGCAGTTGCTGCTGCCCCCCCTCCCCCGGAAATTCACTCTTAAAGTACCAGGAGCAGCATTTTTGCTGCCCCTGGTACCTAGTGGGGCGCTGCTGCCTGAGGCGACAGCCTCAACTCACCTCATTGGCGAAGCACCCCTGTCTGTATCTCAGTCAGGCATGGGTCTGTGGACAGGCAACAAAGGCTGGGGCCAGGGAGTCAGATTTTTAAGGGGTGTTAGGCCCCCACAATTCCTTCACCAGGCTAAATACATACAAGGAATTATAGTTCTTGTTTGGCATTTAGTATCTCTTTTTTATCCAAAGGTAGGGATTAAAACCCTTTATTTTTGTAAAATCAGAAAGTTTACTGTTTTATTATCTCTGTGCCTTCTATTTAATAAATACAACAAAATATGATTGTTTTTCCTTGAAAGGTATGCATGCTGGATGGACCTTTGGCCACTTAATCCAATGAACAAGCAAAAAGCTATTACAGTATACTCATGCACTAACTGTAGATTTTAGTATTACAATAGACTTGGATATAATTTGCTTGTCGTAGAAATCATCCAAGCCACTCTTAAAGGAACAGTTCAGTGTAAAAAGAAAACTGGATAGGCTGTGCAAAATAAAAAATGTATCTAATAAAGTTAGTTAGCCAAAAATGTAATATATAAAGGCTGAAGTGACGGGATGTGTAACATAATAGCCAGAACACTATTTCCTGCTTTGCAGCTCTCTAACTCTGAGTTAGTCAGTGACTATAAGGGAGGCCACATGGGACATAACTGTTCAGTGAGTTTGTAATTGATCCTCAGAATCCAGCTCAGATTCAAAAGCAACAGTTGACCCATGTGGCCCCCTCAAGTCTCTTATTGGTTACTGCCTGGTAACCAATCAGTGGAAACCAAGAGAGCTGCAAAGCAGGAAGTAGTGTTCTGGCTATTATGTTACACATCCAGTCACTCCAGCCTTTATACATTACATTTTTGGCTAACTAACTATATTAGATACATTTTTTATTTTGCACAGCCTATTTATTTACCCAGTTTTTATTTTTACACTGAACTATTCCTTTAAAGGCATTAACTGAATCAGCATCACAACATCACCCGGCAGTGCATTCCACAACCTCACTGTCCTGACTGTGAAGAACCCCCTACGTTGCTTCAAATGAAAGTTCTTTTCTTCTAGTCTAAAGAGGTGGCCTCTGGTACGGTGATCCACTTTATGGGTAAAAAGGTCCCCTGCTATTTGTCTATAATGTCCTCTAATGTACTTGTAAAGTGTAACCATGTCCCCTCGCAAGCACCTTTTTTCCAGAAGGGCTGGCCGGGTCAAGACTGTTTTCAAATAAGGAAAACTGGGCAGGATCTCCCCTGATTGACATGGCAATCAACCAAGCGCTGATAGCCATGTGTTAGCCCCACCACATGACGTAGCATGGCCCGCCCGCAAGGTCACTGTGACATCATGGCCCCACCCCCTGCCCGAATAGTGAGCTGCACAAAGGCAGGCCTGGATTTGTAGAAAGGGCCTAAGGCGGCAAGATTTTTGGGGACGGTATGCTGCCCAACCACACCCACATTGGTTCAGAAACAGGAGATACAATAGTTTTTTTAAGATTCCCATGCGCCAATCCCCATTGCTCCCTAAATTTGAGCGAATAAAAGGGGAGCGGACAGGGGTGATAAACGACAGCAGGCCTAGGGGTGCCAGCTATGTAAATCTGGCCCTGCACAAAGGTGGCAACCCTAGTTCCCCTGCTGACGGATGGTTTCCTATTAAATCTGACAGCAGAGGTGGGGGGTCCATCTAGCTTTGCACAGTGACATCACACTCATGCGTGCCGTGATGTCACATCCACTGACATCATGCAAGGGAGCTCATAGGTCCAGCACTCAATATGCTACTGACTTTACTGTATGTGCAACTCTTTAGTGATCCTTTTCTAATCATGGGGCATAACAGTGCACCTCTTAGTGCTTATCTCATGAGCATATTGACTCTGGGAAGAGCAGCGTTAGGGCGGAAAAGACAGTTCCTGATGTGAGCGGAGCCTCCTGGTGCTCCCTAATTTGCACATCTGAATGGATCAAGGCAGGAACCCCCCTGTGCCATCACCCTAAGAGAAAAAAATGGAAAATACTAATCCTCCATACTAACACTACTAATAGAATTATACCCTGTATAACATTATTTACAAAGGGATGGCAAAGAAGAAAGGGAACCGTGTGATTTTTAAATCTTTATTTGCATCATTTCATTTGCACCATAGCAGGGTATGACAGAGAAATATGTTGATCATTTTACACAAGGACTGAACCACTTCCAACACTGCTGAAAATGTAATTTGGCAAAATGTTTGCGGACACAAAAAAAATACAAATGATTTCCTGTATAGTTTCTTGCAATGGATCAGGAGGGTTTGGGCTTCATCTTATCCATATTAGTGCAGATTCCACCCCCCGAACTGGATTCCTACCTGCAACTCTGCATACTTTACACTAGGGATGTACCAGATCCAACATTTGGTTTGGAACCTTAAATGTTTATCCAAACTAACCCTGAACCCTTAGGGGGTTATTTACTAAACTCCGAATGCAAAAATCACGAAAAATTCATGTTTTTTTTGTTATAAAATTGGACTTTTAAAAAAAACACTACTTTTTCGGAATTTATTAAACCCCGAGGATGGAAAAGTCCGAATCGGAAAATCCGGCATCTCAGACCTGTCAACGATGCATATAAGTCAATGGAAGAAGTCCCAGTGATTTTTTGATGTGCGCTGGGTTTCGTGCAATACTCCGAAGTTTTCAGGTGAAAAATTCCGATAAGAATCCGAAAAAATCGTGAAAATCTGATTTTTTTTTTCCCGTAAAGCAAATTTTCGGGAAAATGTAATAATAAATAAGTGTAAAAAACCCGAGCAGATTTGATCAGAGTTTGTAGCAAAAAATACTGAGATAAATTCGGACTTTGATAAATAACCCCCTAGTCATGTAAAGCTTTCAACAACTGAATTTGACACTGTTTTAGTCACAATTGATCCTTTGAATATGCAAATTATGGTTTGGTTCTACAACATATTTAGGATTCACCCAAATCTTATTTAGCCTAACCCAATAATTATGGATTCAGTGCATCCCTATGTTACAGTAAAGTGTAAGGGCCCTGCAGCTTTTTACCATTTGGCCAAAAAAGTCTGAGCATAACCTACCCTCTGTAGAACTGTCTCTGCATATATTCATATTTGGCACTTTAAGCTAAAAATAAAAAAATAAAAAATTGTTGATTTGGGAACGTGACCCAGTTTGATGCTGCTGTTTAATATTTGTAGAATATTGTTTCATATGTTGCAGCTTCAAGGCTTTTCTATTTAGATTGCAGACTCTTGCGTTTTCCTTGCACCTCACTTAGTTCTTTTGGGGAACGTTGCTGCAGGGCCCTGCTTTGATTTCATTGATTTATGTCATCAGAAAATATACAGTACCTCTTCCTGGTTTCTATTATTCTTACTGACATTTACAAGAAAGCAAGTCTGCTTTAAAAACGACTCCACCCAAACCTAATTAAGCTCAAATAACCTTCTTTGTATGAACTTCGCTTTCAGGTCAGTTTTTCATCCATTTCCACTTGCTGCAGACTGCTTACATAGTTATGGGTTAATTGCTAATCAATGCTCGGAATCATAGTTCATAAACAAAAAAAATGACTTGGATTGTAAGAAAACACAGTAAAACCTTCTTTAACATGAACTAACCCTTTAAAGGCGAATGGAAGCTACTGAAGCAATTTATTGCCAATAGATTAGCCACAATAGTGCAAGCAATAACACTATATTTATTCTGCAGAATGCTTTACCATACTTGAGTAAACAGCTCTTGAAGTGTTCTCTGTTTGTTTAGGATAGCAGCTGCCATATTGGTTTGGTGTGACATCACTTCCTGCCTGAGTCTCTTCCTGCTCACTCATAGCTCTGGGCTCAGATTACAGCAGAGAGGAGCAAACTGAGCATGCTCAAGCCCTAGCCCTGGAGGTTTAAGCTGAAAACAGGAAGTCTGATACAGAAGCCCATGAGTACACAATAGAAGGAAAGAAATGCTGTGTTTCTTTTGACAGAGGACTCAGAGCAGCATTACTTTGAGGGTTTACTGGTGTATTTATATAGACCTTTCTGATAAAGCTTAGTTGATTTAAGCCTTTCCTTCTCCATTAAACATGGGTTAAAATCAATATTCTCTATAGCAGTAGCAAAGTATGGAGAAGATATAAGGTGAAGGGGTTTTACACTCTGTACGAGTCGATACTAATGGCATTCGGGTTCGAACCGTTAGCTTATTCGGGTAAACTTTCAGGCTACACTTCATGGAAGTCGTTACAATACTCTCCCAATCAGACAAGAAAATCTAGCCATATTTAGGAGTATTTAAATTACAATTTGCATATTTTATTTCTCAGTAGATATTTATATAAAACATACCTGTGCTGTGGCTTTTTAACCTGAGCCACCAAACAAAAGAAAAGAAATTTGCATAGAAGGAAAGATTTGATCATTTTCAGCAACCTTGCTATCAAGATCACCTGGTTTTAGGAAGATCCTTCATCCCCCAGCTTCATAACTGTTCATGGGAGACCCTTTTGGTGCATTGGCTGCTTAATCCATGTAGTCCCTTTTAACTTGAGTGAGAAATGCATCTTAACGGATGGAAGTGCAAGTTGCAAGTCAGTAGAACCCATCTAATTGAGATTTCTTTCTTCAAGCAGAAGATCATGTCAGTAGTATTTCCTCCAGGGGGATGGGAACTCCAAGCATGCCAAGCTCATGGGACATATTAGGAACAGTTAATATTGTGTCCACAAGGGTAGGGGACACTTCATCGCTAATGCAGTTGAGCGCAACTTCATTCTCGTAACAAAAAGAACTGCGACCCACCAGTGAATATTTCCTCTCTGAAAGTTCTTTAGCGCTGCAAGTGGGCGTGCTGGGTACTTCATATGTGCTGTTAAAGTGGAGGTAATCCACCTCGTAATAATTACGTTTCTCAAAAAGTACTGGTTCGAAGCGACTTCCCCACAAGATCTCAGAGGGAAGATAAGAACTGCGACATTGTGTAGTCATGGCCGTGGCCTCCACCATGCCTTCAAGGATTGCAACCAGCTCAAAGTTAGCTGCCTCCAATTCTTCCTTGCCGATCTCGTATAGAGGGGATTCTTCATCAATCTCATGAACAATGGTTACTGGGGACACCAGGAAGATTCTGTCTGTGCCGCTGTCAAACCCAACATTGATATCAGTGTTATCCAGAGGGAGGTACTCTCCTTCAGGGGTGACACGAGGCTGGTTTAGAAAGTAAGAATGCAGGTCAATATCACAACATTTGAGTAGAAAAAAAATGCATATTTATAGAAATTCTGCATCTAAGGTGGCTTTTTATTGTGTTGTATCCAAAGAACTGGCCTCCTGTGTATAATATAGATCAATAACTATGGAACAGATCAGTAGGCAAAAATATTCTGTTTATTTATGTCAACTTCTGTGGCTTATTCTTAAGGTGGCCATAGACACACAGATCCGATCGTACGAATCGAGGATTCGTACGATTTTCGGATCGTGTGTGGCGTGTCCCGACTTCTTTCGTCCGGCGGAGATCGGTCGTTTGGTCGATCGGTCAGGTTTGATTTTGACCCGACCGATCCCGCCGGAACCCAGGGCACATCGTAATCGGATCGTTCGGCCATGCGGCCGAACAATCAGATTACACCCGATATAGCCATGTTTGTTTAATGGCATATCGGGGAAAGATCCGCTCGTTTGGCGATGTTGCCAAACGAGCAGATCTTTGCATCTATGGCCACCTTTAATCCCTACGCAGTTAATGTTAGAATGTAAAACATGGCCCCAAAAAGAATATCTGGAAGAAGCATATATATCTGACGTAGCTGCTCCTGCACATGTTCCAATTCAGCAGCAAATTGGATCCAGCTTGAACCAAAGAAGGGACAAAATCATGAGGCTTTTGTGGTGTTTACAGGGCCGGAACTAGGGGTAGGCAGAGTAGGCATGTGCCTAGGGCGCAAAGCTAGGGGGGCGCCAGGCACGTACCTTACCTGCCATCTACCCCTAGTCCAGTCCCCTCTCTCCTTGCCATTTTGTGCTTCCGTGCGCTCGTTGAAGCGTGTGAGCGCACTCCCAGCCGGCGCCGTCACCAGCCAGGTTGCCTAGGGCGCCTGGCGGGTCTGACCCGGCTCTGGGTGTTTATACAAAAGGCCTGTAGATGTCACTGTGCTCAAGACCTATACTGTGCATACAGCTTGTGGTGTTAGAGTTGCTTACTGTTGTGTAATGGCTGCGTGAACCTGCTAATAAAGCACTGTTATACTCTACTCATCCTTGACGACCAAAACATAACAAATTGGTGACGAGGTAGCCGAGGATGAGTACAGTATAACAGCGCTTTATTAGCAGGTTCATGCAGCCATTACACAACAGTAAGCAACTCTAACACCACAAGTTGTATAGAAAGTATGCACAGTATAAGTCTTGAGCACAGTGACATCTACAGGCCATGTGTAAACACCACATATTCCCCTTATAGTTGTCCAAATGCTTTGCTACTATAGAGGAACTATGTGTTGTTTATACAAATGGCCTGTAGATTTTACTGTTCTCAAGACATACTGTGCATATTTTCTATACAGCTTGTGGTGTTAGAGTTGCTTACTGTTGTGTAATGGCTGCTTGAACCTGCTAATAAAGCACTGTTATACTCTACTCATCCTCGGCTACCAAAACATAACAGCTTTGTCATGTGATATGTTTGCAACCACTTAAAAAGGAAAATATTTGTACTTTTGCAGCGTACAATAGAGCCAGAGTGTCTCTACAATTAGATGCGGATTGTATTGTGTGTATTTTTATTTATTTAGGGCTCTATATTCCAGCAGCTCTGAAAATCAGAACAATACATTCATCGAACGGACAGGGGGTTAATACACACAATTTGGTAGGATGACGGGAGACTGGGGGAGAGGGCCAAATTTGGGTAACTCCCAAAAATATAGGGGGGTTGCACTCCTGGATCCTAGGTAGTTCTAAAACACAGCCAAAATGAGAGTCACAACGGATACCCACTTGTTAATGTTTGGACTCATAGTGGGATACAGAAGACAGTATAGAAGCCCCTAGTAATTTAAAGGGATGCTGTCATGGGAAAAAAATTCAATCAACAGTGCTGCTCCAGCCGAATTCTGCACTGAAATCAATTTCTCAACAGATTTTTTTATATTTAATTTTGTAATCTGACATGGGGTTAGACATATTTTCTGTTTCCCAGCTGCCCCCAGTCATGTGACTTGTGCTTTGATAAATGTCAGTCACTCTTTACTGCTGTACTGCAAGTTGGAATTATATCACCCCCTCCCTTCCCCCCTGCCCCCCCCCCCACAGCAGCCTAACAACAGAACAATGGGAAGGTAACCAGATAGCAGCTCCCTAACACAAGATAACAGCTGCCTGGTAGATCGAAGAACATCACTCAATAGTAAAATCCAGGTCCCACTGAGACACATTCAGTTACATTGAGTAGGAGAAACAACAGCTGCCAGAAAGCAGTTCCATCCTAAAGTGCTGGCTCTTTCTGAAAGCACATGACCAGGCAAAATGACCTGAGATGCACCTACACACCAATATTACAACTAAATAAATACACTTGCTGGTTCAGGAATGAAATTTTATATTGTAGAGTGAATTATTTGCAGTGTAAACAGCGTAATTTAGAAATAAAAACTACACCATAAAAATCATGCCAGAATGCCTTTGAAGGAGAACTAAAGCCTAAAAATTAATGTGGTTAAAAATGCCATATTTTATATACTGAACTTATTGCTCCAGCCTAAAGTTTCAGCTTGTCAATAGCAGCAATGATCCAGGACTTCAAACTTGTCACAGGGGGTCACCATCTTGGAAAGTGTCTGTGACACTCACATGCTCAGTGGGCTCTGAGCAGCTGTTGAGAAGCTAAACTTAGGGCTCGTCACTAATTATCCAGCAGAAAATCAGCTTCCCCTGTAATATAAGCTGATGCTACAGGTTTGCTGATTATTACTAATCAGCCTTATATTGTGACATTTCTATTCTATGTGTACTGTATATTGTGAGTGGGTCCCTAAGCTCAGTAAGTGACAGCAGCACAGAGCATGTGCAGTGAATTAGCAGAAAAGAAGATGGGGAGCTACTGGGGCATCTTTGGAGACACAGATCTTTACTGCTAAAGGGTTGTGGTTGCCTTGGCTGGTATGGAAGCTTAAAACATAGTGAACAACATTTCTAGCTACTTCTTTAGTTAAGCTTTAGTTCTCCTTAAGGGCTCTTACTCACTGGCGTTCTGACCTGCGCTTCCCTGCGTTCCGTTTTTCGGCGTTCAGCCGCAGGGGAGCGCAGGAATAGACGCATGTCATTATTTGAAATGGGGCTGTACTCACTCAGGCGCGTGTAGGCGCCGAACGCAGGTTGAGACGCAACATGCTGCATTTTTCCTGCGTTCGGCGCCTACACGCGCCTGCGGCTGAACGCCAAAAAACGGAACGCAGGGAAGCGCAGGTCAGAACGCCAGTGAGTAAGAGCCCTTAAACACCATGGCTCTTCTTTGACTGTATCCCATCGCAAATCAGACAAAGCAAGCTGAGATTGGGTGTTTTGGCCCACTCTGAACCAGTAATTTCCACAGGTGTATTTATGACTGTGGAGAAAAAGCCTTCAACTCCCTGTATGTGTGAGAACTGATAGACACAGGATCTGCTTGTCAGCGCACACACAGCAGATATTCGGCATGGAAACCCCATTTATACATTTCTGTAGTGAATTCCAATCTGTGCATCTGTCAGAGATCAAGTGGAGAAATAACTGATTTGCCATTATCCGTAGTGATTAAAGGCTAATGTGTGGGTTAACCGCTATTGAAGGCTCTCTACGAAACTGTAAGGTATGAAAGAAGATTGTTGCTAACAACATATGCAGTTCTGAGAAAGACCAATACGATCTATAAATGTGCACCAGGCATTTTGCAAATTGGGTACTACAGTGATATCATGGGCCACAGTCTTTGTCATTAACTTCGAGTGAAGGATTCGAAGTAAAAAAACTTCAAATTTCGAAGTGTTTTTTGGGCTACTTCGACCATCGAATGGGCTACTTCGACCTTCGACTATGACTTCGAATCGAAGGATTGACTATTCGACCATTCGTTAGTCGAAGTACTGTCTCTTTAAGAAAAAACTTTGACCCCCTAGTTCGCCACCTAAAAGTTACCGAAGTCCATGTTAGCCTATGGGGAAGGTCCCCATAGGCTTTCCAAGTTTTTTCTGATCGAAGGATAATCCTTCGATCGATGGATTTAATCGTTCGATCGAACTATTTGCGCTAAAATCCTTTGACTTTGATATTCGAAGTCGAAGGATTTTAATTCTCAGTCGAATATCGAGGGTTAATTAACCCTCGATATTCGACCCTTGGTGAATTTGCCCCCTAGTATCTGGGTATCAGGAAACCCATTATCCAAAAAGCTCCAAATGACATGAAGGCCATCTCCCATGGACTCCATTTGAAGCAAATAATTCACATTTTTAATAATTATTCTCTATTTTCCTGCAATAATAAAATAGTACCCAACTTCGATATAGACAATTCTTATCGGAGGCAAAACAATCCTATTTATTTAAAATTATATACATTTTTATTATTGCACATTTATGTTCAGATGATTTTTTTAGTAGACATGAAGTATGTCGATTCGGGTTACGGAAATATCTCTTATCTGAAAAAAAAAACTGGTCTAGAGCATTCTGGCTAATAGATCCCATACCTGCACAGCATCATTTTCACAAAAGGAAGCTTTAGTGTTGGACTACACGGACGTTTTCGGTGCGATGTGACGCGCTGCAACAAATCACATGTGACGGAAATAAGATATGCGTCTGCATCCGACAGTTGAGTCGCGACGGCTCAATGATGCGACTTAATCCGATATTTCTATATTGTATCTTATTTCTGTCGCATGCAGGGGCGTAACTATAGAGGAAGCAGACCCTGCGGTTGCAGGGGGGCCCAGGAGTGTAGGGGGCCCAGTGAGGCCCTAATTAATTAGCAATTTTAATATATCTTGGTAAAATAGGCCAACTTATAAATATTTTAGGGCCCTAAATTGAATTTGCTATGGGGCCCAGTAACAATTAGTTACGCCACTGGTCGCATGTGTTTTGTCGCAGTGTGTCGGATCGCGCCGAAAACGGCCGTGTAGTCCTACCCTATGTAGACAACTCACACCGGAGGGGATTGGGGCAGGTGGTTTATGAAAGCTAAATGCTAATAAAAGTCAAGCAAACCATAGTATGTTACTTTAATAGCCTCTGTATTTAAGTTGTGTGTAAGTCGGGTGTATGTAACGCGAGGACTGCCTGTAATCCTATTGAGAAAAATATATTTTAGTGATTACAAATATACATATTTCTCTACCTATACAATAAAAAAAACAAATAATTCCACCAAACCATCACCATTAACTAAATATTTCAGTGTATCTGGTATCATTTGCATTAGAGCTTCCCCAAATACTTGGCTTTTCATGCACTAATCAAGCAACAACAAGGCAAATAGTTAATCATAAATTCAAAGATATATTTCCAGTCAATTCTCAAAGTTAAAAAGTCACTTTTTATTCATCATAAATATTAAAAAAGTAGGCAAACAGACCAACCGATACGGTTGGTCTGTATGCCTACTTTTTTAATATTTATGATGAATAAAAAGTGACTTTTTAACTTTGAGAATTGACTGGAAATATATCTTTGAATTTTTGAATTGAGTGCCCTTTGGAGTTGGGGGCTATATTCCAGCACTTGGCCCTTTTTGACAGGCCTATATAGACTGCAGCAGTTGAGTAGTAAAGTCTTTTGGAAATAGTTAATCATAACTGTGTGTAAAACAAACCCTAATACCCTACATATAGGAAAGAATCAATAAAACATTACCGTCTATATGACGGACATCAAGAGAATGGCAAAGAAAAAAATGATGACCACTAGAGCACAAACAATGAGTTGACTTGACTTGACAGTACTAGTCAATACAGAGTCAGCAAAGCTCCATTGAGTTATAGTAAAGAGCAATCAGGAAATAAATAGTAGAAGGACCCTAAACCATACTTCAATAAATTCCACTGCCATTCTATGTCTGAATTCCTGGGATGCAGTTTATTCTCAGCAGAAGACCTCTTTTATACAGAGGTCTTCTCATATAGGGGTCGAATTTCGAATGAAGAAAACTTCGAAATTCAAATAAAAAAAGACCAACCGAAATATATTTTAAAAAAATCCTAAAAAAATTTTCAGGTGAATAGGCCGTTTTGGTTTGAATTTGAATCGTACGAATCGAAGTAACACAGTCTTCGATCAAATTAGATTCAAAGTTTTTCCAATTGACTCCAAATGGGTTCTAGGAGGTCCCCCATAGGCTAAAACAGCAATTCTGCAGGTTTTAGATGGCGAATGGTCGAAGCAGAAATTTTAAGAGACAGTACATGATAAATTTCGATATTCAAATTTTTGAATTTTTTTCAAACTCAAATCGAATCTGGACTATTCCCTAGTCAAAGTACACAAAAATTAGCTTGAAATTCGGATTTTTTAAATTCCAATTTTCTCTTCGACCTTTGATAAATCTGCCCCTAATTATCCAACATCTTTGGAATGCATTGTGCATCAGCATATTCTGTCACCACCTTCAAGGTTCTCTTCCAGCTACATCTCCTCAACAATCTGCTTTAATTGTCCTAATGAAAATGTTCTCTCTGATCCCAGCAATAGACTATCATGACTCAGGTCCCTACTATTAATGTACAGGTATGGGACCTGGGGTTTTCTGTTATCCAGAATGCTCAGGACCTGGAGTCTTCTGAATAAGGGATCTTTCTGGATCACCATACCTAAATTTGCTTGTTTCTCCTACTCAATGTAACTGAATGTGTCTCAGTGGGACCTGGATTTTACTATTGAGTGCTGTTCTTAGATCTACCAGGCAGCTGTTATCTTGTGTTAGGGAGCTGCTATCTGGTTACCTTCCCATAGTTCTGTTGTTAGGCTTCTGGGGGAAAAGGAGGGGGTGATATCACTCCAACTTGCAGTACAGCAGTAAAGAGTGATTGAAGTTTATCAGAGCACAAGTCACATTACTAAGGGCAGCTGGGAAATCGACAATATGTCTAGCCCCATGTCAGATTTCAAAATTAAATCTAAAGAAACCTCTTTGCTCTTTTGAGAAACGGATTTCAGTGAAGAATTCTGCTGGAGCAGCACTATTAACTGATGCATTTTGGGGAAAAAACATGATTTCCCCTTTAATATGATTGCAAATATAATGAGAGAAAATTATCTCTGCAAAAACATTTCCGTAGACCCTTTTACTATGCTTTTAATTAATAGTGTAGTTCATATAGTAGAATAGTATTCTCTGTTCATAACAAAATAGCCTTGCGCCCTAGAATCGATATTTACCTGAAGAAGCTGCGCTCGGACATGTGCTTCCACCAAGTGGCTCTTGCGAAGGTTTGCAACTCTCCACATGAGGCATAGCTTCTCATCTCTCAATGCAATCACAGCATTTTGCGTGAAAACGAGAGTTTCGTTCCTCTTTTTGGGTTTGGCTATTTTTGCCATGATGGCTCCAATGATGAAAGCATCAATAATACACCCCACAATACACTGGAGGACCACAGTTAACACAGCCATTGGACATTCCTCAGTCACACTTCTGAATCCATAGCCAATAGAAGTCTGTGTTTCTAATGAAAACAGGAAGGCGGCCATAAAACTAGTGACTTGTAAAAAGCAGGGGTCATTGTGCGCCTCCTCAGAGCCAGGTTCGGGTGGTGGTGCCAGGTCCCCGTGCAATGAGGCGATTAACCAAAAAGTAAAACCAAAAATAAGCCACGAGACCACAAATGTAAAGGAGAAAACGAGGAACATCCATCTCCAGCGTATGTCAACACATGTGGTAAATAGGTCTGTTAGGTAGCGTTGGCTTTTCTCACTGAGATTGATAAATTCTACATTGCAATGTCCGTCTTTCTGGACGAAGCGACTGCGCTGGCGAGTAGGCTTCGTATGCATTTTGCCATTGCGGTAGGGGGTAGGCCTCATCGTCTGAGTCAACTGTGATTCCTCCTCCTCGCGGAGAGGGTCAGGGATATCTGTACTGAAGCGACGGATGGCACGTGCTACCCCCATGGCCAGTCCCCCCCGGGGGAGGATGGTGGTGCTACCCAGCTTGGCTATCAGAAGGTGCCAGATAGATGAGAACTTTGGTATCTTGGTAGTTTAAAGGCACAGAGTGTTCATCTTGCAATGCTTTTTGCCAACCCTATACCAACAGAGAAAAAAATTCATGAATAATATTCAAAACTAAATTCTACGCATAATATCAATCCTGATTGGGTGACCATAGCTGCCTGATTAATGATACAATTATTAGCTGCACATAATAATATTCAAAATTTACCATTTTTTTTACACAAAATATGGTTTTGGACAAAATTCCAGTTTCTTTGCATGGGCTACAAGATATTGCTCCTGTAAGCGGTTCCCGAATTACGGGGTTGCTCCCTTAGAGATTTGGCTGGGAGTCCTATCTTGAAGGCCACTGGAAACATCAAAGCAGGCTGGCACAAACCGAACCACAGTTGAAAAGCAGGAGACGGTTGTAGAAGTAGTAAAATGTCACATTTTAATTTCCAAAATTAAATATCTTGAAGGCCAGTAAGGATCATATTTGAGTAGAATGGCTTTTACTGTTCTAAAACATCTGGAAGCCCACAGGGAAGTTCAGTTCAAGTAAAAATGTTTTTCAACACTTATCTTATGTCTTAGATATTCTGGAAACTATGGCTGATAACAATGTCATCATATGTTTGTAATCTTGTTATTGGCTAATCGTGATGCTGGGCCTTAAAGGGGAGTTTGAACCAAACAAAGTTTGCACCCATGACGTAATTGCCCAATTGTGTATAAATATGGGCATCAAGAAGCATAACATGGGCATGTTTCTGTTTCCATTCTGTAAGCCCCTGAATAGTATGTAGAATGCAAATAGAAGTCAGGACTTAATTTAGGTGATCAAAGGCAGATGGACAGTACAGAACTCCCTTGCACCCACCAAGGGCACCTTGTGTTATAGCTAGGGATGCACCGAATCCACTATTTTGGATTCAGCCAAATCCCCGAATCCATCTTGGAAGATTTGGCCGAATACCGAACCGATTCCGAATCCTAATTTGCATATGCAAATTAGGGGCGGGAAAGTAAAAATTAGTTTACTTGCTTGTTTTGTAACAATAAGTCACATGACAATTTACATATTCGGATACGGTTTGGCCAGGCACAAGGATTCGGCTGAATCCGAACCCTGCTGAAAAAGGCCGAATCCCGAACCGAATCCTGGATTCGGTGCATCCCTAGTCATAGCCATAGACAAGCTAGGTTATAGCATACTTAACATAGTACAGTGGCATGGCACAGATGTGTATGTTTTTGCACCTAAGATATAAGGCACTGTTTTTTAAATGGTGCCCTTAAAGGGATACTGTTATGGGAAAACATGTTTTTTTTCCAAAATGCATCAGTTAATAGTGCTGCTCCAGCAGACTTATGCTCTGAAACCCTTTTTCAAAAGAGCAAACAGATTTTTTTTTATATTTCATTTTGAAATATGACAAGGGGCTAGACATATTGTCAGTTTCCCAGCTGCCCCCAGTCATTGTGCTCTGATAAACTTCAGTTACTCTTTACTGCTGCACTGCAAGTTGAGTGATACCAGCCCCCCCCCCAGCAACCCATCAGCAGAACAATGGAAATGTAGCCAGATAACTCGCTCCCTGGTAAATATAAGAACATCACTCAATAGTAAAAATCCATTTCCCAGTTCTAGTGCAGCACTGGTTCTTTCTGAAAGCACATGACCAGGCAAAATGACCTGAGAGGCACCTACACACCAATATTACAACTAAAAAAAATACACTTGTTGGGTTAGGAATGAGATTTTAAATGGTAGAGTGAATTATTTGCAGTGAAAGTGCAATTTAGAAATAAAAACTACACCATAAATATCATGGCTGAATCTCTTTAATGTAAAGCTTAGTGAACTTGTATATTCAGGGATGAGGCGACCTTCAACCTTCCAACTTCTGCAGAACCAAATCTCTCAGCATTGCTTCTGTCCAAGCTCCACTATCTGAAGAATGTTGGGGTTTCCATAAATGCTGTACGGAGAGCCAAAGGTCCCTTGTTATAGAAACAGTACCTGCTACCCATCTCTTTGCTCTTCGCGTGATTATATTACAATTCATGACCATTTAACCGTCAGCAGTAATGCTTAAATACAGGTTTATCCTAAGGGAAGCCTCTTAGCAGGTCTTTGTTGACTTGTTTGTGTTTACCTTGAGGCTATTGTCCTGGCACCTCCCACTGCAATTCTATCTCCTTGTGTGATATAAGCCTTATCTGGTACTATCTTACTGTCCCTATATAGTATATTCCAGAGAAAAATAACTAAATGTATGGTTCAGGTACTGATTTCCTTTTATTTGTTTGCAGTCTGTGAACTCGTGCCTGCTACTGTTTATTTACATATTTTAACTCCCTTATTGTGTCCCTTTCTTGTGCTATTATTATAATTAATGTGTAAAGATAAATAAGTACAGATATACGATGATGTTAAATTAATTTGTATCAATATCTTTTTAGTGTGCTAAGTTGGACGTTCTGATGATCATCACAACGAGACACCATCCCATCCTCAAAATCTGCAATTTAAGATGAAATAAAGTTCATGGATTAGGGATGTCCACATCATTTTTCCACTTTGGGAAGAAGAAATGTCGTATTCCTCCAAGTTTAGGGGGGAACCGAAAACTCTTTTGCTGTGGGATCCAGCAACTTCTAGTAGCACTAATGTTGAAAGCCAACACATTTACTTAAGGTGATTAGCCCCTGCATGTCAAACTTTTTGGGTTCAAGTCCCCCTATTTAAAGACCAATCTTTCTTCAGGGTTTCCCTCAACAATAAGGTTACAGATGTATAAAAACATTATCTCCAAATCTCACCAATTGGGTGTTCAAGGCTTCTAGCAGTATCTTGAGAAGAAAATTAGCCTCCCCCAGAAAGCTCACTCTACCTGGCTTTAGACTGGGTCCCCATCCTTGGGGGTAGATTTACTAAAGGGCGACCGCTTCGCCATACCTCGCACAACTTCACCAGGCACAAATCCGATACGAATACTCTAATTCACTAAAATGTAAAGTTTCGTCCCCGGCGTCAAACAATGGCGACTTTTCGCTGTCATAACTTCAGCTGTGTGAGCATTTCATAGCGAAGATGCACTAGCGTTCATTTGTGCCCAGCAAAAATTTGTTCGCGATCTTGCGCTTATGTCAATTTGCATACGGCGGGTAATTTAAAATTGTGTGGAGGTCTTTATTATAAATGTTGGTGCAAATGCTTTAAATTACCACTTTTTATTACAAATGTCCAGGGAACCTTAATAAAGACAAGAGAGTCAATATAATGCCCTACACATGAAAAACTGTAAAATCAATGTTCCCTATGTTAAAAAATGTCTGGGGAAAACCGGTTACCCAAAAAAAGTTTAAGTCAGGACTTTTGCAGGCAATTCCGCTTCAAAAAAGGAAAAGTCGCCAGCGTTTTTGGAACTTTAATGCATTTTCGGCAGACAGCATATGATGTAAGTGATTGATTGAGAAAGATCTAGCTGTTTTTAAGCACTTTGACTGGTCTGAGGTGGCGAGGTCAACTCTGGTGAAAGAGATAACGTTCAGTAAAATCCGCACTTCAGTGAATTTGCAGAGTAACGATCATTCGCCAAAGCAAAAAGTCGCCTTGCGATAGAGTGCAAATGAACGCTAGCAACGGTCCTGTTCGCTATTGAATTGGCACCTGTGCCTGTTAGTGAATTGGAAATGTCCCTGTGGGTGGCAACGGTGGCGAAAAGTCACTAGCCACTTTGCCCTTTAGTGAATCTGCCCCTTGGCCTGTTTCAGGCAAACCCACTGATGTACTATTGTTTGACTTTCATTCTTCAACCAATTTATAAGGGTATATTTATCAAAGAGTGAAATTAGAGATCTCCACAGTCCACTAAAGGGAAATTTTGCCACTCTCCATTCATTTCTATGGGATTTTTAAAAGAGTATTTATCAATGGGTGAAAGTGAAAGTTCATCCTTTTATAAATACGCCTTTCAAAATCCCATAGAAATGAGCGGAGAGTGGCGGAATTTCACTCTTGAAGACTGTTGCTATCTTTAACTTCACTCTTTGATAAATATACCCCATAGAGTACAGGCATGGGATCTGTTATCCGGGAAACCTGTTATCCATAGACTCCATTTTATCCAAATAATCCAAATAATCCAAATTTTTAAAAATGATTTCCTTTTTCTCTGTAATAATAAAACAGTAGCTTGTACTTGATCCCAACTAAGATATAATGAATCCTTATTGGAAGCAAAACCAGCCTATTGGATTTATTTAATGTTTACATGATTTTCTAGTAGACTTAAGGTATGAAGATCCAAATTCCAAAAAAGATCATTTATCTGGAAAACCCCAGGTCCCGAGCAGTCTGGATAACAGGTCCCAAACCTGTAATACTAAAGTTGAAATCTCATTGAACTTATTTCCTTAAATAAGTAGAACTGTGACAAAAATAGGTTCACATCAGAAAAAATGGGAAAGATACGACTTGGAGCAGAGGTTCTGCTGCAAGATGTGTCTTTATTCAACAGAACAATGTTATGGTGAATGAAGGTACATCTTGCAGCAGAATGCGCCTAATGCTATCTTTCCCATTTTTTCTAATTAGAACCTATTTTGTTGTGGATAGGAGCAAGGGAAATAGATATCTAATTGTATTCCTAAGGAGGAGTCATATATCCAGTTGGTGGAGTTGAGGGCCATTTTTCCTGATGACCAAAAACATGGTCTGATATCACTCAGCTGAAACCATGCTTGACATGCACTGTATATAAAACTCACCCAATTCTGATAACAATGTTGGAGCCCACACATGTGCTGATGTCGAATTTGACTATATTGGCCATGACTATGCGCCTACCCATGCTTGACCTCCAATAGCTACACTTGCACAAATCACACCTCTGTGTAAAAACCGCACTGAGGATGGAAACATTAAAGAGGTAGGTCTAGAATTGTATTATGGAGGTGCAGCTGGGCTCCTGAGTATAATGTTAGATGTACAGAACCTCTTAATCTTTCCATTAGACAGAACTCTCAGTGAAGTTCCCTACGAAGTGGTGTATATTTCATGGGGACTGTGTAAATAATTGGGCTTGTAAAACATGAAATAATAAGGGATGCACCAAATACAGGATTCGATTCAGGATTCGCCCCTTTTCAGCAGGATTCGGATTTGTGTCTGTCCGAACCAAATCCGATTCCTAATTTGCATATGTAAATTAGGTGTGGGGAGGGAGAAAAATAATTTTTCCACGTTTTCCTTTCCTGCCCCTAATTTGCATGTGCAAATTAGGATTCAGTTCGATATTCGGCCGAAACGTTCACAAAGGGTTTAGGGCTCTGGGCGAATCCCAAATAGTGGCTTTGCTGCATCCCTACAAATAACCAGATGGCGGGTGTAAAGGCCCCCTACACAGCGAGATAAAAGCTGGCGGCAGCTTATTGGCCCGTATGTGGGGCCATCCGACGAGCGTCCCCGAAAGTCGGCCAGATCTCAATCGAGCAGGTTAAAAAATCCCGTCAGATCACGGTGCATCTAAGCGTGTATGTGGCCCCGCGATCCGACCGCCAGTATCGGATCTATTCTGATCCGATCGTTGGGCCCTAGGGCCCACAATCGGATCAGCCCAATATTGCCCACTTCAATGTGGGCATATCGGGGACAGATCCGCTCATTTGGCGACATCGCCAAACAAGCGGATCTCTACGTCTATGGCCACTTTAAGGATAGCGCCAGATGCCTCTCATTCAGTTTATGCTAACAGGAACCAGGAATTAAGTTATTTTCATGTTTAATGTCCAGTAATATATCATTTTTTGTTAAAAGCAATGAAAATAAGTAGGGATGTAGCGAACTGCCGATAATGTGTTCGCGAACGCCGTTCGCGAACACCGGCAAAACTTGCGAACAGTTCGCGAACTTCGAACATCCGAAAATCATTCGATTCGAACGATCGAAGGATTTTAATCGTTTGATCGAACGATTTTCGTTCGAATCGAACGAAAATCGTTCGATTTTAGCGATCGAATGGTCGAACGATTTTGACGCGAACGCCTATTGGCGAACGTCGCGCGACGTTCGCGAACTTGCGGCGGACGCGAACAGCCGATGTTCGCGCGAACAAGTTCGCCGGCGAACAGTCCGCGACATCCCTAAAAATAAGTTACAACAGTCACTTAGTTTTCACATTTTGGTTGGAATGAAATAAATATGAGCCATGACCTCCGGTCTATGTGGGTCAAATCCTTCTCGTGGCCTTGGCCCTCGTGACAGCTATAGACCTCACACACTTGTCTCCACACAAGAGCTGCTTATGTTTCCATATAAAGCAGATGTGAAGCTTAGTGGCAACAGACGAGGAATTTCATGACAATGTCATATCTAATCTCAGACAAGGTATCCAGTTTAAATGTGAGGTCAGTGATGCAGCAAGAAAAGTAAAGGCTCCGATTCCCATGTTGACAGCAACGTGAGAAACTGACGGTCGTTATTCCAAACACTGCGGCTCCAAGTTGAGAATGTTGACTCTTAATTTTAATAAGGCTTTACTAACTCACTAACTGCACGTTCTTTTGAAGTCACAGTGAGTTACAGTGAATAACCGTGCCCTTTCTGTCATATTTTAGGGGCTCTTTACACCACATACAAACCCTACCTGAGATTTTGGTCTACTGTAGGTTCTCCTTCCCTGTTATTTTAGTTAGATTCTATGAACTCAAGAGGAAATATTTATGAAACCAGTTATACAATTAAATTTGTTTTATTGAAAAATATTTCTAAAAACACAAGCAGGACTAAATGCAATTTTTTGTATTTTTTTTTATGAAGATGGAAATTGTCTTTGGATGGAGAACACAACAACGATGGACATACAACCAACTCCAATGGACCTTTACACATTTTATTAATTTAAAATACAGTGCAGTAGGGCTCATATTGAGCTCTTGGTTCATTACAATAAGCATTGGATTTTTATCGCATCAGTTTGTTGGAAAGATTTTTTTTCAAGTCATGGCCCAAGGTATGGAGCCTGCTTTCCCAACCCTATTTTTTTCCCCACAAGATCCATCCTTTCATTTTTATTTGGGTATCATGAAAGCTAATTTTCAAATCAAGAATAAAGGTGTCACAATTAACCAATGAAAAAAACTCACCAGGTAGAAACAGTAGTCCAGGTGCACCATCCCCAGACCCTCAGCTCAGGGAGTAGAAAACCATTAATCTTGCAAAAAAAAAAAAAAAGACAAAGAAGGGCCTCCTGGCACTCTAGGCAATCCAAAGAGCCACAGATATGAAAGTAAAACATTTTTTATTGAAAAAAAGTTAAAATACAGATATCTCCAGAGCTCCAACACGTTTAATGCCCAGTAGGCACTTGGCCCAAGTCCAGGCTTGGATTTGTGGAAAGGCCACCAATAGGGTTGCCACCTGGCCGGTATTTTACCGGCCTGGCCGGTAAAAATGATGGTTTATCCCAATGTTATTAATAGGGAAAAAAGTTTTTCTGTATTTTTTTCCAGAAAAGGTGGCAACCCTAGTCACCAAGGCCCAGGCCTAGGGCAGCAGAATTTTAGGGGGGCGGCATGCTGCCCAACCACACCCACATTGGTTCAGAAACAATGGGCACACGCAGGAGACACAATAGTTTCCCGCAAGGGCGTAAATACTGAGGAAGCAGACCCTGCGACTGCAGGGGGAGCCAGGGAGTATAGGGCCCCCACGAGGCCCTACTCAATATACAATTTCAATAAATATTGGCAAAACAGGTCAACCTCTAGTCATTTTGGGGACCCCAAAAATAATTTGCTGTGGGCACAATAATATCTAGTTACGCCACTAGTTTCCTGTGCACCATTCCCCATTGCTCCAGTCCCGATGATGAAAATTTGTGCGACAGTGAGAATAAAGGGGTGGGGATGGGGGGGCGATGAATGGCAGCGGGCCTAGGGGGACCCACTATAGAAATCCAGCCCTACCCATGTCATGTCTGTGTTTTAACTTTTTTATGCTAAATTTTTTAACTTTTTAATTTCATCTGTGGCCCTGTGGATTTACTAGAGTTCCAGGAGGCCCTTCTGCAAGATTAACAATATCTTGATGTCAGGGGCCTATCGGCTTCTATCGGAGAAGTCTGAACCAAGGAGGAAGCTTAGGGGTTAAAGTCCAAGTTTGCAGTATCCAATGGGGTCAGGCGTATGCGTAGTCAAGTTCAGGTAAAAGTTCGATAAGGCAGGCAGCAAGAATCAGAATCAGGGTCTAGCAGAGGGTCACGAATTCAGGAAACAGTAGTTTAGGAACCTAGGAAATCCAGGAACACGATTCAGCAATATCTATAATCGGGCATTGAACCCGTGACCTGGAAGTCCTTTTATTTAAAATTTTCACCCGCCAGGCACGTGACTTCATCACGCCGGCGTCTTAGCCCATGTAGTTCGAAGACGCGAGCACCAGCGTTCCTGCCACTTGAAAGCAGCCATACAGAATTGTATATGATCAGAGATTACCATGGAGACCACAAATGCTTGGAAGAAATATAAAGCTTTCAACGTCTTCGGGAAGGACCCAGTACAGTCCATGATATACTCTGTGCATCAATGTAAATCCCAACATGCAGCACCATCCGAATTCATATGACATCCCTACTGCAATGGGCATTTATCAGCCTATGGCTTAGAGACTGTCCCACACTGCTGTGCAAGTTATTTAGAGCACATAACACTGTCGGGCTGTGTAGAACAGTTATGGATCCAGACCTTGATGACAAAACTTTTGTAGTGGAATCCCTAAGGCATGTCATGGCTGTTTAATAGGCCATTGCCTATAACTCTTTCACGGCTGGAACATAATATATAAAGAACTAAGCTGCCCTTCATTGACGAATGCTTGTGTTTTTCGATGGGATTTCATTAGTCATCAATGGCAGCCAGTGAATGGTCAGCTTTACAATATTAAAAATAACTCCTGATATGTATTGCATTCAAGATATTGATCTGTGGCTAAAGATCCCTTCTAATCTGTGTCTGTTTGTTCAGGAAAACCCATCTTGAAAATCCCCGGCTCCAGCCAATTGGATTGGCCGGATGTGTTATATGAATTTAATCATTTATGAACTGAGGGCTTTCCTGGGAGAGAGGAATTAGCTTATAATGCTATTTTATATCTTATATGTGTTGTAGCATTAAAAGGTTTGTTGTGGGGAGCATCGGTTCATAATTAGGGATGTAGCGAACGTCGGAAAAAAAGTTCGCGAACATATTCGCGAACTTGCGCAAAAATGCGAGCGGTTCGCGAACGGTTCGCGAACCCCATAGACTTCAATGGGAAGGCGAACTTTAACATCTAGAAAAGACATTTCTGGCCAGAAAAATGATTTTAAAGTTGTTTAAAGGGTGCAACGACCTGGACAGTGGCATGCCAGAGGGGGATCAAGGGCAAAAATGTATCTGAAAAATCTGCCTGTGTGTGCTTGGAAGAGATAGTGTAGGGGGAGAGCTGTTAGTGATTTCAGGGACAGATGATAGTAAGCTTGCTGGCTAGTAATCTGCTTGATACTGCTCTGTATTGGAGGGACAGAAGTCTGCAGGGATTTGAGGGACATTTTAGCTTAGGTAGCTTTGCTGGCTAGTAATCTACTGTTCTCTTTAAACAACTGCCATACGTTGACCTTGTAGGCATTGTTTGCCCAGTTTTTTTGGACGCAGCCACTGAAGCACAGTTGCCAGAAAAAATATGCCATATAAATGCTGAAAATAGTAATTTTTCGCCATACGTTGACCTTGTAGACATTGTTTGCCCAGTTTTTTTGGACGCAGCCACTGAAGCACAGTTGCCAGAAAAATTATGCCATATAAATGCTGAAAATATAAATTTTTTTGGTTGCAGCCACTGAAGCACAGAGGCCAGAAAAATTATGCCATATAAATGCAGAAAATATGCATTTTTTTGGTCGCAGCCACTGAAGCACAGTTGCCAGAAAAAATATGCCATATAAATGCTGAAAATAGTCATTTTTTGCCATATACGTTGAGTCAACGTATGGCAAAAAATTACTATTTTCAGCATTTATATGGCATATTTTTTCTGGCCTCTGTGCTTCAGTGGCTGCGGCCAAAAAAACTGGGCAAACAATGCCTACAAGGTCAACGTCGTTGACCTTGTAGGCATTGTTTGCCCAGTTTTTTTGGCCGCAGCCACTGAAGCACAGAGGCCAGAAAAAATATGCCATATAAATGCTGAAAATAGTAATTTTTTTGGTCGCAGCCACTGAAGCACAGTTGCCAGAAAAATTATGCCATATAAATGCTGAAAATATAAATTTTTTTGGTTGCAGCCACTGAAGCACAGAGGCCAGAAAAATTATGCCATATAAATGCTGAAAATATAAATTTTTTTGGTTGCAGCCACTGAAGCACAGAGGCCAGAAAAATTATGCCATATAAATGCAGAAAATATGCATTTTTTTGGTCGCAGCCACTGAAGCACAGTTGCCAGAAAAATTATGCCATATAAATGCAGAAAATATGCATTTTTTTGGACGCAGCCACTGAAGCACAGTTGCCAGAAAAAATATGCCATATAAATGCTGAAAATAGTCATTTTTTGCCATACGTTGACCTTGTAGACATTGTTTGCCCCAGTTTTTTTGGTTGCAGCCACTGAAGCACAGAGGCCAGAAAAAATTAAACCAGTAGGGTTTGCACCCTAGTTTGTAACGGTGGCGGAGGGAGGAGGAGGACGCTAAAGGACAGCTGTGTGTGGAGTCATGAGGCTTGAAGAGAAGGACAGCTGCATAGAAGTCAGAACAAGTCTTCCGGCGTGCAGTAACCCTCCGAGATCCACCCCTCATTCATTTTAATAAAGGTCAGGTAATCGACACTTTTGTGACCTAGGCGAGTTCTCTTCTCAGTTACAATCCCTCCTGCTGCACTGAAGGTCCTTTCTGAGAGCACACTTGAGGCTGGGCAAGACAAGAGGTTCATGGCAAATTGTGACAGCTCTGGCCACAGATCAAGCCTGCGCACCCAGTAGTCCAGGGGTTCATCGCTCCTCAGAGTGTCGATATCTGCAGTTAATGCCAGGTAGTCCGCTACCTGCCGGTCGAGGCGTTCTTTGAGGGTGGATCCAGAAGGGTTGTGGCGCTGCCTTGGACAGAAAAACATTTGCATGTCTGACGTTACAGACTGGCCAAAGGGCTTTGTCCTTGCAGGTGTGCTCGTGGCAGGATTACTGGCACCTCTGCCCCTGGAATGTTGATGAGTTCCTGAAGTGACATCACCCTTAAAAGCATTGTACAACATGTTTTGCAGGCTGGTTTGTAAATGCCGCATCTTTTCGGACTTGTGGTATGTTGGTAACATTTCTGACACTTTATGCTTGTACCGAGGGTCTAGTAGCGTTGCGACCCAGTACAGGTCCTTCTCCTTAAGCCTCTTGATACGGGGGTCCTTCAACAGGCATGACAGCATGAAAGACCCCATTCTCACAAGGTTGGATGCAGAGCTATCCATCTCCGCTTCCTCATTATCAAGGACTGCATCATCCACGGTCTCCTCCCCCCAGCCACGTACAAGACCAGGGGTCCCCAAAAGGTCACCACTAGCCCCCTGGGAAGCCTGCTCCTGTTGGTCCTCCTCCTCCTCCTCCACAAAGCCACCTTCCTCCTCTGACTCCACTTCTGGCACCTCTCCCTGCGTTGCAGCAGGTGCCTGGGTTCGTTCTGGTGATTCCGACCAGAAATCGTGCGCTTCCAGCTCCTCGTCACGCTGGTCTACAGCCTCATCTGTCACTCGTCGCACGGCACGCTCCAGGAAGAAAGCGAAGGGTATTAGGTCGCTGATGGTGCCTTCGGTGCGACTGACCATATTTGTCACCTCTTCAAAAGGTCGCATGAGCCTGCAGGCATCGCGCATAAGCACCCAGTAACGGGGGAAAAAAATCCCCAGCTGTGCAGATCCAGTCCTACCACCCAGTTCAAAAAGGTACTCGTTGACGGCCCTTTGTTGTTGCAGCAGACGTTCCAACATAAGGAGCGTTGAATTCCAGCGAGTCTGGCTGTCAGAAATCAAACGCCTGACTGGCATGTTGTAGCGCTGCTGAATGTCAGCAAGGCGTGCCATGGCTGTGTAGGAACGTCTGAAATGGGCCGACACCTTTCTGGACTGGGTGAGAACGTCCTGGAATCCTGGGTACTTGGAGACAAAACGTTGGACTATTAAATTTAACACATGTGCCATGCAGGGCACATGTGTTAAATTGCCTAGTCTCAACGCTGCCAACAGATTGCTTCCATTGTCACACACCACTTTTCCGATCTGCAGTTGGTGTGGGGTCAGCCACCGATCGGCCTGTGACTGCAGAGATGACAGGAGTACAGATCCGGTATGGTTTTTGCTTTCCAGGCACGTCATCCCCAAGACAGCGTGACAACGGCGTACCTGGCACGTCGAATAGCCTAGGGGGAGCTGGGGGTGCACAGGTGTGGAGGAGGAGAAGGAGGACCCAGCAGCAGAGTAAGAAGAAGAAGAAGACGAGGTAGAGAGCGATGGAGGAGTAGAGGTGGTGGCAGAACCGCGTGCAATCCGTGGCGGTGACACCAACTCCACTGTTGTTGTTGAGCTACCCATTCCCTGCTTCCCAGCCATTACCAAGTTCACCCAGTGGGCAGTGTAGGTGACATACCTGCCCTGACCATGCTTGGAGGACCATGCGTCAGTAGTCATATGGACCTTTGGCCCAACACTAAGTGACAGAGATGCGGTAACTTGGCTCTGCACATGTTGGTACAGGTGTGGTATTCCCTTTTTAGAAAAAAAATTGCGGCTGGGTACCTTCCACTGCGGTGTCCCAATTGCTACAAATTTGCGGAAGGCCTCAGAGTCCACCAGCTGGTATGGTAAAAGCTGGCGGGCTAAGAGTGCAGACAAGCCAGCTGTCAGACGCCGGGCAAGGGGGTGACAGTCAGACATTGGCTTCTTACGCTCAAACATGGCCTTCACAGAAACTTGGCTGGTGGCAGATGACTGGGAATGGGAACAGGTGGTCAAGGTGGAAGGCGGAGTGGAGGGTGGTTCAGACGGGTCAAGGAGAGCAGAGGTAGAGCAGTAAGATGCTGGACCAGAAGGAGTGTGGCTTTTAGTTTGCCTGTTGCCTTTGAGGTGTTGCTCCCAAAGTGCTTTGTGCTTGCCGCTCATGTGCCTTCGCATAGAAGTTGTACCTATGTGGCTGTTGGGCTTACCAAGGCTCAGTTTCTGACTGCACTCATTGCAAATTACAATGCTTTTGTCAGAGGCACACACATTAAAAAAATCCCACACTGCTGACTTTTTGGAAGTGTGCGATCTGGCGGTAACAGTAGAAGTTGGCGGAGTTGGCGGTATTGGCGGCAATGGCGGGTGCGTTGGCCGGCTGAACACAGGTGCCGATACATGTTGTTGCCCTGCTGATCCCTGCGGGCTGTCCTCCCTGCTTCTTCTAAGTCTTATTCTCCTACTGCCTCTCTGACTCTCCGTCTCTCCATCTGAACTACCCTCCTCTTGCTCTCTTCTACTAGGCACCCACAAAACATCAATCTCCTCATCATCATTCTCCTCAGATGCATCAATTTCTTCTGACACATCACAGAAGGAAGCAGCAGCGGGGACCTCCTCCTCATCACTCATTATGTCCATCTCTATCGTGTTCTCTGCCAGAATTAAATCTGGTGTAAGGTCCTCATCTCCTTCATCTTCTTCTGGCAATAATGGTTGCGCATTACTCAGTTCAAGAAACTCATTGGAAAATAACTCCTCTGACCCCAGTGAAGAAGGGGCACCGGTGGTGGAGGAAGTGTTACGTGGGGTGGCCATAGCAGTGGAGGATGAGGAGGATGTTGTGGTAAAGTTAGAAACGGTAGAGGATGGGGTGTGCTGTGTAAGCCAGTCAACTACCTCTTCAGCATTTTGGGAGTTCAGGGTCATTGGCTTTTTAAACTGGGAAATTTGCTAGGGCCACAGGATTGCATAGCAGCACGGCCCCTAGCACGGCCTCTGCGTGGCGGCCTGCCTTTGCCTGGCATTATTTTTAAAAAAACAACAACAACAACAAAAACTCAGTTGGTTTTTCTGGAAACAATAATACACACAGCTAGATGGCGGGTTGAAGAAAACACTGTGCAAATAATGCCTACAAAGTCAACGTATACACTACTACAGCGGTGGATACGGATTACGTAAAATATATGAATGCTGCTTGAAAAAAAGTAACTCAAGTGGTTTTTCTAGAGACGATAATATTATCAATATTTAGACAAAATGTGAACAAGGTCACACAGCTCGATGGCGGGTTGAAGAAAACAGTGTGCAAATAATGCCTACAAGGTCAACGTATACACTACTACAGCGGTGGATACGGATTACGTAAAATATATGAATGCTGCTTGAAAAAAAGTAACTCAAGTGGTTTTTCTAGAGACGATAATATTATCAATATTTAGACAAAATGTGAACAAGCTCACACAGCTCGATGGCGGGTTGAAGAAAACAGTGTGTAAATAATGCCTACAAGGTCAACGTATACACTACTACAGCGGTGGATACGGATTACGTAAAATATATGAATGCTGCTTGAAAAAAAGTAACTCAAGTGGTTTTTCTAGAGACGATAATATTATCAATATTTAGACAAAATGTGAACAAGCTCACACAGCTCGATGGCGGGTTGAAGAAAACACTGTGCAAATAATGCCTACAAGGTCAACGTATACACTACTACAGCGGTGGATACGGATTACGTAAAATATATGAATGCTGCTTGAAAAAAAGTAACTCAAGTGGTTTTTCTAGAGACGATAATATTATCAATATTTAGACAAAATGTGAACAAGCTCACACAGCTCGATGGCGGGTTGAAGAAAACAGTGTGCAAATAATGCCTACAAGGTCAACGTATACACTACTACAGCGGTGGATACGGATTACGTAAAATATATGAATGCTGCTTGAAAAAAAGTAACTCAAGTGGTTTTTCTAGAGACGATAATATTATCAATATTTAGACAAAATGTGAACAAGCTCACACAGCTCGATGGCGGGTTGAAGAAAACAGTGTGCAAATAATGCCTACAAGGTCAACGTATACACTACTACAGCGGTGGATACGGATTACGTAAAATATATGAATGCTGCTTGAAAAAAAGTAACTCAAGTGGTTTTTCTAGAGACGATAATATTATCAATATTTAGACAAAATGTGAACAAGCTCACACAGCTCGATGGCGGGTTGAAGAAAACAGTGTGCAAATAATGCCTACAAGGTCAACGTATACACTACTACAGCGGTGGATACGGATTACGTAAAATATATGAATGCTGCTTGAAAAAAGTAACTCAAGTGGTTTTTCTAGAGACGATAATATTATCAATATTTAGACAAAATGTGAACAAGCTCACACAGCTCGATGGCGGGTTGAAGAAAACACTGTGCAAATAATGCCTACAAGGCCAACGTATACACTACTACAGCGGTGGATACGGATTACGTAAAATATATGAATGCTGCTTGAAAAAAGTGACTCCGGTGTTTTTTCTGGAGACGGTAATATTATGGATATTTAGACAGAATGGGAACAAGGTCACACAGCTCGATGGCGGGTTGAAGAAAACAGTGTGCAAATAATGCCTACAAGGCCAACGTATACACTACTACAGCGGTGGATACGGATTACGTAAAATATATGAATGCTGCTTGAAAAAAGTGACTCCGGTGTTTTTTCTGGAGACGGTAATATTATGGATATTTAGACAGAATGGGAACAAGGTCACACAGCTCGATGGCGGGTTGAAGAAAACAGTGTGCAAATAATGCCTACAAGGCCAACGTATACACTACTACAGCGGTGGATACGGATTACGTAAAATATATGAATGCTGCTTGAAAAAAGTGACTCCGGTGTTTTTTCTGGAGACGGTAATATTATGGATATTTAGACAGAATGGGAACAAGGTCACACAGCTCGATGGCGGGTTGAAGAAAACAGTGTGCAAATAATGCCTACAAGGCCAACGTATACACTACTACAGCGGTGGATACGGATTACGTAAAATATATTATGGCTGCTTGAAAAAAGTGACTCCGGTGTTTTTTCTGGAGACGGTAATATTATGGATATTTAGACAGAATGTGAACAAGGTCACACAGCTCGATGGCGGGTTGAAGAAAACAGTGTGCAAATAATGCCTACAGGGCAAATAATGCCTAAAAGGTCAACTTATACACTACTACAGCGGTAGTAAAATAAAAAAAAGTAAAATAAAAAAAAATGAATATTAAAAAAAAAAATTAAAGTTGGTGCTGCTGAACTACTAGGAGCAGCAGATTAGCACACCAGTCCCACTCCCCAACACTGCTAGACTAATAGCACTGGGCTCTTATAGTAGTAGTAGTAGTAGTAGTAGTAAAACAACAAAAAAATAAATAAAAGCAGTCCTTACAAGGACTACTGTTATTGCAGCAGTCAGCAGATGAGATCAGAAGCAGGACAGCTGCCCACTGCAGCTACATACAGAGCACTGCAGTAGAAGGTAGATTACTAGCCAGCAAAGCTACCTAAGCTTAAATGTCCCTCAAACCCCTGCAGACTTCTGTCCCTCCAATAACAGAGCAGTATCAAAACGATTACTAGCCAGCAAACTTTCAACTGTCCCTGAAATCACTAACAGGCAGCAGCTCTCTCCCTACACTATCTCTTCAGCACACACAGGCAGAGTGAAAAAACGCTGCAGGGCTTCGGTTTTTATAGGGAAGGGGAGTGGTCCAGGGGAGAGCTTCCTGATTGGCTGCCATGTACCTGCTGGTCTGGGGTGAGAGGGCAAAAAAAAGCGCCAACAATGGCGAACCCAAAATGGCGAACGTCGCGCGACGTTCGCGAACTTCCGGCGAGCGCGAACACCCGATGTTCGCGCGAACAAGTTCGCCGGCGAACAGTTCGCGACATCTCTATTCATAATGTTTGCTCCTGTGCAAACAAAAGAATAATAATAGGTGTATAAGAGGAATACAGTAATGGGACCTGTTATCCAGAATGCTTGGGAATGCCAGGTAACAAATCTTTCCGTAATTTGGATCTTCAAACCTTAAGTCTACTAGAAAATCATATAAACATTAATTATACCCCATAGGTTGGGTTTGCTTCCTGTAAGGATTAATTCTACAGGTATGGGATCCGGAAACCTGTTATCCAGAAAGCTCCAAATTACGGAAAGGCCATCTCCCATAGACTCCATTTCATATAGCCATTCTGTAATTCTGAGCTTTCTGGATAATGGATTTCCGGATTATGGATCCCATACCTGTGCTGGCATATATAGGAGATTTCTCCTTCAGATGCAAGGCATCTCATAGGTGGAGAAGTTAATCCCCAACAAATGAGAAGTGGGATTCCATACCAGTACAGTTAAGCTGATGCCTGGCACTGAATGTGGAGCTCAAGGTATTGTATGGCCTTCAAACCCCCATTGAACTTCAATACCTTTTTGTATGTTCAACAAAGAATGTAAGGACCGAACAGTCTGCTGCTTGCCTGGTGCTAGGGTTCAGCAGGCCTGGATTTGTGGCGAGGACACAAAGGCCCGGGCCTAGGGCGGCAAATTATTTGGGGTGGCATGCCCCCTGCCACTTGCTGAAGAGCACCGGGGATGCGCAGCTCCCTGGTGCTCCTGTGTGTGCGCTCGCGCAGGCGCAATCCGAATCCAGCCCTGGGGTTTGGTATGTGGTGGTACGCGTGGACACATTATTGGGAGGGGCTGGGGAAGACCCAGCGGTCTTGGTACACATAGGTACCAATGACAAAGTTAGAGGAGGTGGTGAAGTCCTCAAGAACATTTTTAAAAAAAACTAGGAGTAAAGTTAAGGGCGAGGATTTCCAAGGAAATTTTCTCAGAGATATTACATGAGCCACGAGCAATGCTAAGAAGACAGCGGGAGCTTAGGGAGATTAATGCGTGGCTGAGAGATTGGTGTATGGAGGGAGGGGTTTTGGGTTTTTGGAGAACTGGGCTGATTTCTCAGTCGGCTATAGGCTCTTTGCTAGGGATGGGCTGCACCTCAATGATGATGGTGCAGCTGTTTTGGGGAAGAAGATGGCTAGACGGTTGGAGCGGTCCTAGCGCCCGCCTACACATTCCCTTCCCAGCGCGCCGGCAAAAAAACGCCGGCGCAGCTGGTGTAATTGAATGGGGATGCACACGTCCCCATAATGCGGCTGGGCGGCATGCCGCCCCTATTTTTTGCCGCCCTAGGCCCAGGCCTATGCCTATCCGGGCCTGCCCATTATACATTTAATGGGACTGCACTAGGCAAATCCATTATAGAAAAGGACCTTGGAGTCCTTGTAGATGATAAACTTGTCTGTAGCAAGCAATGCCAGTCAGCAGCATCAAGGGCAAATAAGGTCTTGAGCTGTATTAAAAGGGGCATAGAGTCACGGGAGGAGGGGGTTATTCTTCCACTATACAGAGCACTGGTAAGGCCCCATCTAGAATATGCCGTACAGTTTTGGTCTCCATCACTCAAACAGGACATTATTGTATTAGAGAGGGTACAGAGAAGGGCAACTAAGCTGGTAAAAGGTATGGAAAATCTTAGCTATGAGGAAAGACTGGCCAAATTGGGGATGTTCCTGCTGGAGAAGAGGCGCTTAAGGGGTGATATGATAACTATGTATAAATATATAAGGGGATCATATAATAATCTCTCTAATGCTTTATTTACCAGTAGGTCCTTCCAGGTGACACAAGGTCACCCATTCCGATTAGAAGAAAAGATGTTCCTCCTAAATATTCGGAAGGGGTTTGTTACAATGAGAGCTGTGAAGATGTGGAATTGTCTCCCTGAATCAGTGGTACAGGCTGATACATTAGATGGGAGTTGGGGGGATAAAAATCTCTTTTGAATTTGTAGCTACTTATTTTCCCCTCACTAAGATGATGATTTCATCTGAGCATGTTATTATTATTGCATGTTGCTTTATTTATCTGATCTGCAGACACTCCAAGTTACACTCCCCTGGTTTCAGTTATATATATTGCATATTTTCCTTTTAAATAATAAACATTTACCCTGTTGCCAATATATATGAGTTCTTTTTTTAGTTGTGAAGGTTACACCGTGCTTCCTACTCTATATTTAAGCCCTCCAGCCGTACAATATAGTGTAACACAGAGGTTCCACTGAATCCTGACACTCAATCATTTTGGCTCATTCGGAAAGTATTCATGGACAAACCAACCACGTAGAAACCCCCCACTACTGCCCGCTCTTTCTTTTCAATACCACGTCAAGGTAAAACCCATATGGCGGTCCCTAACTATTTACCTCTGGTCATAATTTCAAATGCTAAAGCCTCCCGGCATAAGAGCATTACCTGAAAAATAAGGTCTCCCGACCTGGGCATTGGTTTTCATCATAGGGCTTAGTCCTCCCCCGCCATTAGCTTTCAAAGGGGAGAGATAACCTAGAAGGTTTTACCTTGACGTGGTATGGTGGCTTATCAATCTTATGATCATAATTTTGTAACTAAAAAACCCCCTGTCTTTGTAAATACATGCATCTCCATAGATTACTGATATGACAGGGGCCCAGGGAATGTGCATTGATCAATTTTTCTTCTTTTTTTCTATGTCTGTAGTTAATTTGGCCAGATCAGTAGCACTTCCAATGTATTTTAGTACATTTTTATTTAGCCATGGAGTGCTCTCACAATTTTTCCATTTTGTATTGTAGCAGATTTATTCTGTTTGGAAGTTCAGCAGCTATGCTGCAGGCCAGGCTTCCATGTGGTTGTAGCACCCCCATAACTGTCTCTTTAAATGGTGTAACAATGCCTTTGGAAATGGGTGTTGGTCTGGGCAGTTTCTCTCTCTTAAAAGCCGCAAGCGGGGGAGGATTAATCTCATGGAACCAATGCTGGGGTCTAGGTTATCTCTCCCCTTTGAAAGCTAATGGCGGGGGAGGACTAAGCCCTATGATGAAAACCAATGCCCAGGTCGGGAGACCTTATTTTTCAGGTAATGCTCTTATGCCGGGAGGCTTTAGCATTTGAAATTATGACCAGAGGTAAATAGTTAGGGACCGCCATATGGGTTTTACCTTGACGTGGTATGGTGGCTTATCAATCTTATGATCATAATTTTGTAACTAAAAAACCCCCTGTCTTTGTAAATACATGCATCTGCATAGATTACTGATATGACAGGGGCCCAGGGAATGTGCATTGATCAATTTTTCTTCTTTTTTTCTATGTCTGTAGTTAATTTGGCCAGATCAGTAGCACTTCCAATGTATTTTAGTACATTTTTATTTAGCCATGGAGTGCTCTCACAATTTTTCCATTTTGTTTTTAATGTTGCCCTGCTTTTCTGAGCATGGGGTACAGATCTTTACTGTACTCGAATGGAGCCAGCATTTTATATATATATATATATCTATAAATACAGGCATGGAACCTGTTATCCAGAATGCTCGGGACCTGGGGATTTTTGTAATTTCTGTAATTTGGATCTTCATACCATAAGTCTACTAGAAAATCATGTAAACATTAAATAAACCCAATAGGCTGGTTTTGCTTCCAATAAGGATTAATAATATCTTAGTTGGGATCAAGTACAAGCTACTGTTTTATTATTACAGAGAATAAGGAAATCATTTTAAAAAATTTAGATTATTTGGATAAAATGGAGTCTATGGGAGACAGCCTCTCTGTAATTCAGAGCTTTCTGGATAACAGGTTTGCGGATAACGGATCGCATACCTGTACATGGTGGCAGAAAAGCAGCCTAGTTTATAGTTTATCTATATTTTATTTGTACCAACTTCATTATGCTCTTACTTTAAAAATAATTAAAGGGGTGCATCACCTTTGCGTTACATTTTAGTATGTTATAGAATGGCCAATTCTAAGCAACTTTCCCACTGGTCTTTATTATTTAGCTTTTATTGTTTTTTAATTATTTGCTTTTTTCTTCTGACTCTTTTCAGCTTTCAAAAGGGGGTCACTGACTCCGTCTAAAAAACAAATGCTCTGTAAAGGTGGCCATACACAGGGAGATCCGCTCGTTTGGCGATGTCACCAAATAAGCGGAATTCTCCCCGAAATGCCCTCATTGAGGTGGGCGATATTGGGCTGATCCAATTGTGGGCCCTAAGGCCCAACGAGCTGATCAGAATTGAGGCGATACGGGCGGTCAGATCACGGGACCGCATCAACGAACAGATACGGCTGCGATCCAACTAGATTTTTTACACTGCCCGATCTGATGGACTTTCAGCCAGATATCGATCCGGGAAGCCGTCAAACGGCCCCACACATGGACCAATAAGCTGCCGTCGGCTTCTGTCGGCAGCTTTTATTGGCCCATGTATGGGGGCCTTAAGGCTACACATTTATTGTTATTGCTACTTTTTATTACTCATCTTTCTATTCAGGCCTCTCCTATTCATATTCCAGTCTCTTATTCAAATCAGTGCATGGTTGCTAGGGGAATTTGGAGCCTATTAACCAGACAGCTGAAATTGCAAACTGGAGAGCTGCTAAATAGAAAACTAAATAACTCAAAAACTACAAGTAATAAAAAATGAAATCCAATTGCAAATTGTCTCAGAATATCACTCTCGTCATCATACTATTAGTTAACTCAAAGGTAAACAACCCATTTAAAAAAAAGAAAAATTTATATATGTGCAACCACATCCTGCAATCAACAACTGCCTGGTAGTGATGGGCGAATTTGCGCCGAAATTCACGAAACAGCGAAAAATTCGAGAAACGGAGCCGGCGTCTCGTTTTTGATGCCGACGAACTTTCGCGGCCGTTTCGCGAATTGATTCGCCGGCGGCAAATCGCGCAAATTTGCAGCAAATACTGCTTGGGTGCTGGTTATGTCAAAATATAAATGTACAGAAAAGGAACCGCACTCACAGGACTACCAGTGTAAAAAATGTTTTTGTTTCTTTTCTTTTATATATTACTTCATTGTAAGTTGTAAATTTTGAATATTGTGTCATTGTATTGCAGCACATTTTCTTTTTCTGCATTCTACTTGTTGCCATACTGTCTTTATGGTTTATCGTGAAAATCAAATAAAATATTTTAAATCTCAAATCTCAAAATTTCTTTGTTTATTGCAACATTTCGGCTCCTAAACTTGAGCCTTCCTGATGACGGCTCAAGTTTAGGAGCCGAAACGTTGCAATAAACTAAAAAAAAATTTTGAACTAAAAGTCCTATGAGTGTGGTTCCTTTTCTGTACATTTATATTTATATACTGTATATATACAGAACCCATGCCTTATCCTATGCCTATTGAATCTCCTTCAATTGGTGTATATAAAAGCAGCACACAGTATTTGTAAAGCAAAAATAAAACATATTTGATAAAGGGAGAGCAGGATCCTTTACTAATTCTGTACAGGCATAAAAGTTTCTCCTGGAGACCATAATGCAGTATTCCATAGAGTGTAACACGGCTGCCCCTTAACTACATGGCCATAAAACACAGTGGAGACAAATCAGAACAGAATATCAAGTTCATATCACTTCAGTGACTTTGTGTACTTTCTTGTAAGCCCGTGTCACGTAGATCTAATCCCCTTGTCCTGGCCTCTTCTGATCTCACCTCTGTATAACTGTCTGGGACACAGCGACCCACCAAGAGCAAGAAATATTATTTTCTCACCCCATTGTATTGAAAGGTAAATCTGTTACCCCCCAAATTCTCCCTAAGCACAAAGCAAAACTGTGTCTTACCTTTCACATCGGCAACATAGTCACTTCTCTCCTTAATGAGATAATTGCTGCCAATAATCACATAAACTGGTTTTCCTCTTTTCCTTCTTCATAAGGTTTTTCTTGAAAAATAAAATTCCCTCCTTTGTTGTGCCAAATGCACAAAGTGAGTTCTTTGGGAGTTTTTTTTCCTTCCTTGCTTTGTCAATTCTCTCTCAGTGTCTTTGCTTCATCCTGCTTGGGCTACATGTGGGCATCTCAGAGAATAAAATTAAATCACCACTGAGGTGGCTCAATCCTTTGATCCAATCACTGCCCTATCCCAAGCCTTCAGCCAATCATCTCTAAACCCTAGTCCCCTTTAGGATGAGCCCGGATTAAGCAGGTTTGGGACTGACAGGAGGAAGGACCCATCCCACTCATTCCCCTTGCACTAGTGAAGTGACAGTCAGTAGTGACATTCCGATACATTAGCTGCTTATTTGGCCTGGGGAGGTAAAATGAATTCATGTACACTTTTATGGTCACTGATACAATACAGAAGAATATTTCACTTAGTTATTTCATTAATTTGCTTCGCAAACCTATAATTTGTTTCATATAACGAAAAGGCCACTAAATGTATTGATCAGAAATGTAATTAGGATGAGAACAGAGCTTGTCGTCAGAGATTTTTCCTGCAAGAACAGCAACACTGGGGCCAAACCTGCAGACACACAGAGATTGGATCAACCCTGTTTTGGCCTAGCACATGCCTGGCTGTCTCCCATAGACTTCATTTTATCCAAATTATGAAAAAATTATTTTCTTTTTCTCTGTTATAATAAAACAGTACTTGATCGAAGATATAATCATTCCTTATTGGAAGCAAAACCAGCCTATTGGGTTTATTTAATGTTTACATGATTTTCTAGTAGATGTAAAGCATGAAGATCCAAATTACAGAAAGATCCATTATCTGTAAAGTCCCAGGTCCCGAGCATTCTGGATAACAGGTCCCATACCTGTACAACAGTGCCTTGAACATTTTCCAAAATAATTAATCCTTATTTGAAGCAAAAACAGCCTATTGGGTTATTAAGTGTTCACCTGATTTTTTAGTAGACTTAAAGGAGAAGGAAAGGCTTCGTACACTTTGGGTGCCAAATGTTAGACACCCCAAGTGATTGTATTTACTTACCTGAAACTCCGGGCCGGTGCTCCTATCAGCAGAAAACTGCACCGGCCGGGGTTATACCAGTGAGAACCACAGAGCGATCCTCTTCCGGCTTCTTCTTTCTTCATATTTCCCGAGGCAGACGCATGCGCAGTAGAAATAAATAGCGACTTTTTATTTAAAGTTCGGCTTCGTTCTACTGTGCATGCGCAGCCGTGCGAAGGAAAGAGGAAGACAGAAGAAAATCGCTCTGTGGTGCTCACTGGTATAACCCCGGGCCGGTGCAGTTTTCTGTTCACATTCAAGTTAACTTTCAACGTCTTATAAAGTGTCCTCTTTTTAGCAACTCTTCAGTTGGTCTTCCTTTTTAAATTTTGTATAGTTTCTTAATTATTTGCCTTCATCTTCTGCCTCTTTCCAGTTCTTAGAATAGGGACATCCCATTAACAAAATGACTGCTCTTTGATGCTACAGTTTAGGGCAGAGGCACACGCTCAGATTCGGAGAGATTTAGTTGCCCGGCGATAAATCGCCTCTTCTTCGGGGCGACTAATCTCCCCAAACTGCTTCCTGCTGGCTAGAATGTAAATCGGCAGTGGGATGGCACTCAGAGTGCTTCATTTTCCAAAGTCGCCGAGGTCTCCTCGTGAGGCAACTTCGGAAAACGAGCGCATCGATTGCCATCCTGCCGGCAGATCAGGGAGATTAGTGGACCCAAAGAAAAGGAGATTTGTCGCTGGGCTACTATTCTCCCCGAATCTGAGCGCGTGTCTCTGCCCTTATTGTTATTGCTTTTTTTGTCCCTCCTACTATGCCAGTCTCAGGTTCAAGTCATTGCCTGGTAGCTAGGGTATATCGGACCTCAGCAACCAGGCAGCTACTGAAATTCTAAACTTCCAGAGCTTCTGAATAAAAATTGAATTAAAAATTGCAAAAAATGAAGACCAATTGCAAATAATTTCAGAATATCACTGTCTACATCATACTAAAAGTTGCACCAAATCCAGGATTCGGTTTGAGATTCGGCCTTTATCGGCAAGATTCGGATTCGGCCGAATCCTTCTGCCCGGCCAAATCAAATCCAAACCCTAATTTGCATATGCAAATTAGGGGAGGGAGATTACGTGACTCTTTGTCACAAAATAAGGAATTAAAAAATGTTTCCCCCTTCCCACCCCTAATTTGCCCGAATCTTTCGCGAAGGATTCGGGGGTTCGGCTGAAACCAAAATAGTGGATTCCGTGCATCTCTATGAACAACCCAGCTTAGTCATGGCTTTTGTTCTTCTTGTGTCTATCCAACCTTGTTCCTGTATGCCATAGATTATGCTGGAAATCTCTCCCTTCCCCATACAACATGGTGCCTATGAGAAAACAAAAAAAAGGCAAATCAATGAATGGAAAATTCCCTGCGGCATCACTGGCCAACCCTCCCGTCAGGAGTCGGCTTCTGCTAATGGTCACAGACACATACTGGCACTGATAAAGACTACAACATTTTCCTATCTGTTTGTCCCCATCACACGCAACGAATAGACTTTATATAGAGATAGTTACAGCCAAAGCCAGGTCCGGACTGAGAATTAAAATAGGCCCTGGCATTTCAGGTCCACAGAGGCCCAAACAGCCCCCACCAGCCACTAAATACTGACTGTCTATGGGACCTTATAGCAGCCCCTCTGGCATTTGGCAGAACCCACAGATTGTCATTAGTGATGGGCGAATTTGTCCCGTTCCGATTTGCCGAAAAATTTGTAAAATGTGTGCATAATTCGCAAAACGGCAAAAAAATTGCGAAATGCGATTTTGACACCTGCGTCAATTCTGATGCTTGCGGCAATTTTGACACCAGCATTAAAGTAAATGGGCGTCCGAATCACTAATTGCCAGTCCAGACCTGCCCAAAGCCAATGAGATGGGAAATCATATATCTCAGCTTATCATCAGCATTGTGTGTGTGAGTTCTGAACCACTGGATGGGAAGTGTAAAAGCCCAGGGCAGGGAATATCGATTGCTACGTCTGCAACGAACCAGAGGGGGCAGCACAGCATTGCTAGCAACTCTCAGCTTGACGGCGAATTAAAGGAACAGTAACAGCAAAGAATAAAAGTGTTTTAGTAATAAAAAATATAATGCACTGGTAAAACTGCAGTGTTTGCTTCAATAACACTACTATAGTTTATATAAATAAGCTGCTGTGTAGCAATGGGGGCAGCCATTCAAACGAGAAAAGGCTCAGGTTACACAGCAGATAATGATGTTATCTGTTATCCACTATTTAACCTGTGCCATAAAGACTTTTTTTCAATTTCCACCATTGCTACACAGCAGCTTGTTTATATGAACTATAGTAGTGTTTCTGAAGCAAACACATCAGTTTTACCAGTGCAGGGCAACACTACATGATATTCTAATTACTTGAAAACACTTTCATTTTTGTGTGTTACGGTTCCTTTAACCCTTCTAAAGGGCAGTTGGCTTTTGGATTACTAGACTGACCTTTGATTGCCTTGTCTGCTGTCTGGCTTGATTCTTTGCTTAATGCCTCTCCCCCATCACTGCTCTGATATTGACCCGTCTCCTGACCTTGATGCCTTTGTAATCCTCTAGTTTAACTACAGTCCTGTCTGTGGGCTTCTTCTTGGTCCTCACTCCAACCACCCTGGGACTTGGCAGATTGCTGACTCCTAGGATAACACTTTAGCCTTCTCACTAATAGATATATTAATAAGGGGTCATCTGCTCAGCTCTACACCTTATTAGGACCACCTATCCCTCAGCTTACTGGAGGGAGCTCATACCTTTGTCTCTGAAACTATACTTCCCAGGTCCAACTAAGGAATTAACTAAACCTTGCCAGCCAGTGGTATGGACAAATGGTATTTTCATTCTTACTTTACACTATTATACAGGTATTGGATCCATTATTCAGAAACCCATTATCCAGAAAGCTCCGAATTGCAGAAAGGGCGTCTCTCATAGGCTCGATTTTATCCAAATAACTCAAGTTTATAAAGGAGACATATAGGATCAATGAAAAAACCCCTAATTTTGAAGGCAATTATAAGTAATATATGATGTTGTTTTTACATGGTGCTAAAAATTAATATTATCTTTAAAAATAGTCCCTTTATTGGAGCTCCTTAGGGATGGGCAAGTTTGACCTGTTTCGTTTCGCAAAAATTAGCCGCCAGCGAAATGTCGCAGATGCCCATTAAAGTCTATGAGCGTCAGAAAATGTTGACGCACGGCAACAATTTTTTTTTACACTCAGCTTTTTTTTTTGTCGTGCGCCGCCATACATGTCTATGGGCATCATTTATGCGGCGAAACAAGGCAAAAAAATTCGCCCATCCCTACTTTCTATATATGTTCTCTGGTCCCTGTCTGTGTTTCAAATGAGGGTAGGCGTTTCCTAATGGTCCCTGCCAGAATCATGGTAGGAGGAGGACAGCCAATGCAGTCACACAAGCAAAGACAGGCTTCAGTTCCCTACCAGGTCCTGCTAGCTGCTGATTGGTTTATCTTACAGTGCAGTGAGCTGAGATCCACCGGCTCCCCTGCACAGCCTGGGAATTCAGGGAGCAGGAAGTGGAAGAGAAGGGAGGGATTATTAGGGTTTTTTCAGAAATATTCAATAAATCAGCCTGAAACACTACTTTTTTAAGCACAATTCTTCTATATCTAAATGAATATAATGAACTGATACGTTCTTATTTTTAATACAAAATGTCTCTTTTAAAAAATGATTTCCCTTTTCTCTGTAATAATTAGGGATGCACTGAATCCACTATTTCGGGTTTGGCCAAACCCCCGGAAATCTACATGAAAGAATGGCTGAATACCGAACCGAAATCCTAATTTGCATATGCAAATTACAGGTGGGAAGGGGGAAACATTTTTTACTACCTTGTTTTGTGACAAAAAGTCACACGAGTTCTCTCCCGACCCTAATTTGTATATGCAAATTGGGATTTGGTTTTTCCATGCAGAAGGATTAAGGCAAATCCAAATTTTGCTGAAAAAGGCCAAATACTGGCCGAATCCCGAACTGAAACCTGGATTTGTGCATCCCTAGTAATCATAAACCAGTAGCTTGTACTTGATCCTTTATTGGAAGCAAAACTAGCCAATTGTCTTTATTTAATGTTTAAATGTTTTTTTAATAGAATTAACGTATGAAGATCCAAATTACGGAAAGATCCATCATCCAGAAAGCCCCAGGTTCTGAGGATTTTGGATAACAGGTCCCATACCTGTATATATTTTGGCCCCTTTTCCGTAGCTTGGGTGAACTTGCTCACTGAGCAGTTGGAGAGGGGGATGTTTATCTTCAGCCTTCCATGCTATAGAGTTGACCTTCTCCTTGGTCATAAATAAGACAGGTCAGGGAATCCATGCTTTGTTTTCAGGTTTTTTTTTTTTTTTAACGTATCTTGTATTTGTAAAATAATGCCTGTGCAGTTTATTTGCAACAAAAGAGTGGTAAATCTTATGAAGTCACATTTAGTCCAGCCACTTTTTCTTAGGGATTGTGGGGAATGGACTCCTCCAAGCTGAACTCACATTTGGGGTCATTTATCAACACTGGGCAAATTTGCCCATGGGCAATAAACCCTGGAAACCAATCAGATTACTGCATTTATTATTTTACTTGCAGCTGGCTTTAAATAGCTTATCACTGATTGGTTACTACAGGTAACTGCCCATGGGAAAATTTGCCCAGTGTTGATAAATGAGCCCCATTGTGTATTTGGGTGCAGCAAATACAAAGCAGCAAGTGCACATCTCAGATCTCAGGCAGCTGCTGGGAACTGTGCTTAATATTTCCCTTTGCATTTACATTTAAATCAGAGATTAAAAGGCGCATGTCACCAGAACTGCAGGTGCAACAGCTGCACATTCTCACTCCCATGAACTACACTGCTGTACTGTACTGTCTGTCTGTCTGTCTGTCTGTCTGTCTGTCTGTCTGTCTGTCTGTCTGTCTGTCTGTCTGTCTGTCTGTCTGTCTGTCACTGGAGTGGATCAGGTGAAGGTTTAGTATTCTGCAGCATATGTTTTTTAGGTTGCTCTATAAGTTGTCTTTCTGCTGGGAGCTCATTAGGGATAGGCCGCACCTGCCAGTTAATGTGGAGCAGCTGAGTATAATTAACAGCACCAGGGAAAGACATAGGAACCTCAGAACAGGGTGAATTTATACCTCTAACCTGTCTGAATAGAGAAGAGGTCAGGCAACAGACTGCAGTGTAATTCAACCCCAGCAGGATAACAATACTTTACATGCTTGAAATAATGATTGGATTTTACAGGTCTATCACATTATTATGATTGTGGGGTGGGGGGGCTCAACTAGTTCCTGGACTATGTGAAGCTTAAACCCTTTAAGGGCTCTTGCAGACGAGCGTTTTTACCTGCGCTCCATTTTCTGCGTTCAGCCATAGGGGAACGCAGGAATAGACGCATTTCATTTTTTCCAATGGGGCTGTACTCACACAGGCGCATGTAGGTGCCGAACGCAGGTTGAGACGCAACATGCTGCATTTTTCCTGCGTTCGGCGCCTACATGCGCCTGTGTGAGTACAGACCCATTGGAAAAAATGTAATGCGTCTATTTCTGCGCTCCCCTGCGGCTGAAGGCAGAAAAACGGTACGCAGGGGAGCGCAGATAAAAACGCTCGTCTGTAAGAGCCCTAAGAAAAAGATGCTTTTGTCTGCAGAACCTGCTAAGGATTTAATCCTATTTTAAAGATATTTTCATTACTTCAAAAACAGAATTCCAGCATAATTCAATCCGTTTTGGGTTTTCTGAAGCTTCGACAATTTTTACACTACTGCATTTGTTTTATGGTCTGAACTTGGAGTAAAGGAACCTGCAGTCCTCACTGATTTGCCAGTTGCTCAGGTTTCTCTACAAGCCTGACATAATGTTCCTGACCGAACTCTCCGAATACTGTTTATGCTGCTCTTAAAGGGCATGTCAATGCAAAAAAAATAAAATCCCATGTTTACTTTCTTTAATGAAAAAGAAACCTATCTCCAATATACTTTAATTAAAAAATGTGTACTGTTTTTATAAGGAACCTGACTGTATGCAGTGAAATTCTCCCTTCATTTACTGCTGTGGATAGGAATTGTCAGACGGTCCCTAACTGCTCTGCAGGGAAACAATCATACTTATGAACAGCAGGGGGAGCCCTCGCCTTACTTCCCAGCCATGCAGGACTCAAGCAGCTTTGTTTATGATGATCCCTAAGCAGCCCAGACCACACTGAGCATGTGCACAGTCTTAGTCTTGCAAAGATGTTTAATAAAGTTACAAGATGGTGACCCCCTTTAGCCAACTTTGAAAGCATAAATTATTTGTTTGATTAGGCTTGTGGTGCAGTAAGTTCATGTTTATATTTAGTATACAAAATACAGCATTTTTAGCCTTATTCTGTTTTAGACTTTACATGCCCTTTAAGGATTCTTAATGATTTTTGTTGAGGGCCTAACATGGATAAATAAAAGCCTTTTGATGGCAGCCTTGGCACCCCTTTCCTTCTGCATTGTGTCCCATTGGTGGTGTGTGAATATACAGTTACATACACAACAAGGAGGAGGAGAGAACCACTATAACCCCAGACAAAGGAACAGGGAATATGAATTTGTCTCCCTCATGTCAAGCATTTTATGTAGGGATGTACCATATCCACTTTTTTGGATTCAGCCAAACCCCCGAATACTTAGTGAAAGATTCGGCCGAATACCGAACCGAATCTGAACCCTAATTTGCATATGCAAATCAGCAAGGGAAAAGTAAAAATAGTGACGCGTACTAAGTGCGCGGCTAAAAACAATTTTACTTCCATGTTTTGTGATTTTTCAGTTCGGCCAGGCTCAAGGATTCAGCTGACTCCGAATCCTGCTGAAAATGGCCGAATACCGAACCGAATCCTGGATTCGGTGCATCCCTAATTTTATGGGTAAAAAACTAAGACCTTTTAGACACCTCAGGTTTCCAAATATTGCTTTACTACAACTCCCAGCATTCCTCAACATATAATCAAGGCTTAACGCATGCTGGGACATGCGCGTGTAGGCGCCGAACGCAGGTTGAGACGCAGCATGCTGCATTTTTCCTGCGTTCGGCGCCTACACGCGCCTGTGTGAGTACAGCCACATTGAAAAAAGGTAAATGCGTCTATTCCTGCGCTCCCCTGCAGCTGAACACTGAAAAACGGAACGCAGGGGAGCGCAGCTACAACCACTCGTCAGTAAGAGCCCTTAGACAGGTACATATATCATCCCAGGAAAATATCATGAGAATAATCCTTATTATTGTGTCCACGTACTGGGAGTTGGCTGAGCATCTGAGATGAGCGACACGCTACGAGTATTAGAGCAGGAATGTCAAACTTGTTGGACTGCGGCTCATGTAATTCACAATAGCTGGAGGGAAGAATCCTGTAAATAGGTCTCGGATATATTCCGCACCCTTGTTTGCCTTAAAGCCCCAGCATTCTCCCCTTCTCCTGCTAAAAACTGGCACCCTGTCCTTCAAGTCCCAGCTGTAGGCTCAGCTCTAGATCAGGCTACTGAAATGTTTAGAGTTCCGCTAGAATAAAGGTAAAGATTGGCCAATGACCAGTGATAGGCAAATTTGGCCCTTTTCGGTTTGCCGAAAAATACTCAAAATTTCCCGCAAAATTCACAAAATGGCAAAAAATTCATGAAACACAAATTTTGACGCCCGTGTCAATTCGAGTCAATTTTGACGGGCGCATTAAAGTCAATGGGCGTCCGAATAATGTTGATGTGCGACAGTTTAGACGCGAGAAACTATTCCGACGCGCTTCAAATTTTTGATGCTGGTGAATTTGCAGTTTTGCTAATTTATTTTCTGGCAGTGAAACATGGAAATTCGACACAAGTTCGCAACTGAAGAATTTATTCGCCCATCACTACCAATGACTCTTTATTGACTGTAGTTTTATGACCCCTAACAAAATGCTTATTCAGACCCACTTTCCATGACTAGTTAACCAAGCCCCCCCCCCCATTTACTGTATATTTACTGCAGATTGTTGCGCAAGGCACAGGGGTTAAAAATAACATGGCCCTGAAAACTATCCCTGTTGCTCCTTCAGAGAATGAGATTTTCTATTATTAGTGCATCGTGTTCTGCCTGGTGTTAGGCCAAAAATAATAGCAAAGGAACATTTGTGATATTCCTTCAATAACAGTTGGGCCACCGTCTATTGTGCCTGTTATAAAACGTTTAGTTAGTATTTATTATTATTATTATTATTATTATTATATGTATAGCTGGCATATTCAGTACATGGATTATACAGCAGTCCCTGCCCAGCGGAGTTTACAATCTAAAGTCCTGCCTGTATGTTTAGGGCTCTTACAGACGAGCGTTTGAAGCTGCGCTCCCCTGCATTCCATTTTTATGCGTTCAGCCGCAGGGGAGCGCAGGAGTAGACGCATTCAGTTTTTTTCAATGTGGCTGTACTTACACAGGTGCATGTAGGCGCCGAACGCAGGAAAAATGCAGCATGTTGCGTCTCAACCTGCGTTCGGCGCCTACATGCGCCTGTGTGAGTACAGCCACATTGAAAAAAACTGAATGCGTCTATTCCTGCGCTCTCTAAAAACGGAATCCAGGGGAGCGCAGCTTCAAACGCTCTTCTGTAAGAGCTGTATTATAGAGTGTGGGAGAGAACCTAAACATAGCACTGGTTTTTTTATTTCTAAAGTAGGATACAGAATTGAATTCCTTTTGCCAACACTCATGTTTCCCAGGACCTGTTATCCAGAATATTTGGGACCCGGATCATTCTGGAAAAGGGGTCTTTCTGTAATTTGGACCTCCGTACTACTTTTAATAATTTAAACATTAAATAAACCCAATAGGCTGGTTTTGCTTCCAGTAAATATTAATTATATCTTAGTTTGGATCAAGTACAAGGTCCTGCCTGTTTGTTTATAGAGTATGGGAGAGAACCTAAACAAAGCACTCTACTGTTTTTTTATTTCTAATTTAGAATACAGAATTGAATTCATTATGCCAACACTCATGTTTCCCAGTACAGGTATGTGACCTGTTATCCAGAATGTTTGGGACCCGGTTCATTCCAGATAAGGGGTCTTTCTGTAATTTGGACCTCTGTACTACTTAAAAATAATTTAAACATTAAATAAACCCAATAGGCTGGTTTGCTTCCAATAAGGATTCATTATATCTTAGTTGGGATCAAGTACAAGCTACTGTTTTATTAAAATGGATACTGTGGGAGATGGCATTCTCATAATTTAGAGCTTTCTGGATAACGGGTTTCCATTATAAGGGCTCTAACAGACGAGCATTTGAAGCTGCGATCCCCTGTGATTCCGTTTTTATGCGTTCAGCCGCAGGGGAGCGCTGGAGTAGACGCATTTGGTCTTTTTCAGTGGGGCTGTACTCACACAGGTGCATGTAGGCGCCGAATGCAGGTTGAGACGCAACATGCTGCATTTTTCCTGCGTTTGGCGCCTACATGCGCCTGTGTGAGTGGACAAACCATGCCATGCAAGGAATTATATTGACCACAAGATGGCGCCAGCCTGCAATTAAAGGGCCATAATTATTCTTGTATAAAAGTTAGGATTTCCCCTTTCAGAAAAATCCAATTTTTTATCTTTTAGTTTTAATGTTGTTATAGTATTGTCTGCTTTGATTTGGTGATGTCTCTTCTTGGTGTACAGACCAGGTATAAAATATAGATCCACAAGTGGGAATCCAAAGCATCATACAGGTATGGGATATGTTATCCAGAAAGCTCAGGACCTGAGGTTTTCCAGATAACAGATCTTTCTGTCATGTTAACATTAAATAAACCCAATAGGCTGGTTTTAAGGATTAATTATATCTTAGTTTGGAGAAAAAGGATATATTTTTTAAAAATTTGGACTAAATTCAATGGGAGACAGTCTTTCTGTAATTTGGAACTTTCTGGATAACGGGTTTCCGAATAACGGATAATGGAGCACGCATACCTTCCACGCATTTTCTGCAGGACAGTCCCGATTTTGACAGCTCAGGCTGTGGTCCTGGATGTTTTTTTTTTTTTAAATGTCCTGAGTTTCTCTTTGATCTCCTGCACGGATGCCAGAAAAAGATGCAAAGTTTTTCAAACAAAATTAAAATAAGAGGCTTTTTGGCAGGGAGCCCAGAACACTCAGCGCCTGCACTTAGATACATTTGTAACAATTTAAGATAAGCAAAGATACAATTGTTACATTTTAAGATAAGCGAGTCTCTTGGGAGAACATAGAATAGCAGCTTAAAGGGCACCTGTTGGGCAAAGATGTGGGCTAATAGAGCCTACACTCCTGTTCGGGGTAACAGTAGTTTTTCTTTTTAAATTCCCCCGCCCTCCATCGCTAGGCCACTGCACTGGGAGGGAGCTCCTGCGAGTGGCCATGTAAGTCAATGTGCAATCTTTCATTATGAGCACGAGTGTGTCCCATCATGGTCGCTCACAGTGGAAGCTCCCTCCTGCTGGGGTGTAGCACTGGTAGGGGGCAATGTTTTTTTAAAATAACTGCTGTTACCCCCAACCGGAGTGAAGGCTCTATTAGTCCTCACATCTGGTGGAGGAAATAATTTGTGGGTGATGGGTGCCCTTTAATAAATGTCATCAATACATGGCCCCACTTTGCCCTTGTAGGAACACAAAAAGGCAAGACTGACTTAGGGCAGTGTTGGGGGCAGAATTGCCTCTGCTTAGAGGAGAAAATTCTCTGAATAACGTCACCTCCTTTCGTGATTTTGGGTCTTTTTACCGCTTTGGGACTTTGGAACTTTCAGCAGTTCTGCATTTCGGCTGTTCGGGACTTCAGAAGGAGGCAGCACAGCCTCGGTGCTGTCAAGGGGGGCACGGCTTTTTCGAAAAGTTCAGCACTGCCGGGTCCCCCTTCAGGCCCGGTACACTTGTGCCCCCCTGATGGTGGCCCTGAATACAAGTATGGGACATATTATCCAGAATGCTCGGGACCTCGGCTTTTCCAGATAAGGGATCTTTCTTTAATTTGGATCCTCATACCTTAAGTTCTACTAGAAATCATGTAAACATAAAATAACCCCAATAAGCTGGTTTTGCTTCCAATAAAGATTAATTATATCTTAGTTGGGATCAAGTACAAGGTACTGTTTTATTACTACAGAGAAAAAGGAAATAGTTTTTAAAAATTTAGACTATAATGGAGTCTATGGGAGACGGCCTTATCATAAATTCATAGCTTTCTGGATAACAGGTTTCCGGATAATGGATCCCATACCTGTAGTACAAGTCCATGAGTGCCAATAATAATAATAATAATAATAATAATAATGTAATATGAGTGGCTACTTAAGGTGAGTTCCACTTTGTCAGGAATTGGCAGTGTGTTGGGTTCTGTCTCTGCAGCAGCAACTTACAATAGAAATGGAAAGCAGTGTTTTGTGAATGACGTAAGACTCCCCCGCTAAATGCCGCCCCAGAGAGGAAATTCTATTAACTTTGGTGTTTCCTGAGTACATGGCTAAAAGTAGCTCAGAAATGCACAGAGCCCCTGTCTGTCTGTAGGAAGCCCGCAGGAAATGCGCAGAGCCTTGCGAGAGATCACTGTGACGGAGGGTTGGGTTGTGTATGAATGCAAATTGCAGGCAGTTACCTAATTTGTGTGGGTTTGTTAATGAAGCATGCACATCTCACTACACTGTGAACTGGGCACTGGGTGTTTGCTGCAATCACAGATACTCCTTGTATAAGGGCTCTTACTGACGAGCGGTTGAAGCTGCGCTCCCCTGCGTTCCGTTTTTCTGCGTTCAGCCGCAGGGAAGTGCAGGAATAGACGCATTTAGCTTTTTTCAATGGGGCTGTACTACAGGCGCGTGTAGGTGCTGAATGCAGAAAAAATGCAGCATGTTGCGTCTCAACCTGCGTTCGGCGCCTACACGCGCCTGTGTGAGTACAGCCCCATTGAAAAAAGCTAAATGCGTCTATTCCTGCGCTCCCCTGCGGCTGAACGCATAAAAATGGAATCGCAGGGGAGCGCAGCTTCAACCACTCGTCAGTAAGAGCCCTAAGACATTGCATGTTGTCAGTACAATCTAATAGAAAATATTAGGCTCCTTTAACTCATGCCTTCCCATGCGGATGACTTTTGGATGCACTGAATCCTGAAACGCCCGTGTGCAAGGGCCCTAAAATATCTTTATAATAGATAAATGCAATAGAACCTGCATTCTTCCAGTAACTTCTTTGACGAAGTTCAAGTTGCCCTTTAATTAAGTACCCCAATCACAGAGGCTGTAAGGGATTAATTACATAATCAGTCCAATCCAGCAGGGATCTGTAGCATGTGGCTCTCCAGCTGTTCCTCTTCTGCATCTTGTAGGATGTACCAGTAATGAATATCTAGAATTCATGAGCAGCCGGCTGCATATTCTTTATCATTAGGGCTCATACACATGGGCGATTTTACCTGCGCCACCTGGAAGAGCCCTTATTGCGCTGTTGACTACAAAAGCCATGTTAACAACATTCCATGTGTTGAAGGTTCATTTAGGATAGGACTTCATGGACGATTTCCACGTGATCCGACGCGCTGTGCAAAAACGCAGGTGTCACGTCGGATGCGACAGAAATAAAGTAAGTAATGGAAATGTCGGATGAAGTCGCATCGTTGATACGACGCCACACGACTGTCATATACAGACGCTGCGTCTGCATCAGACAGTCGTGTCACATCAGATCAACAATGCGACACCATCTTACAATGCATCACTTACCTTATTTGACGCCTGCGTTTTTGCGCTTCGGATATTGCGGAAATCATTTGTGACGTCCTACCCAAACAAACACAGGTGGAAGGTGCAATTTTGGCTGCAAATAATATCAGTGCTTGTAGTGTCCTCTGGTGGTGGTTTTGATCTTCTTTCATCCATGAAAAATCCATTGGTTGTTGTTGTTATTATTATTGTTATTATTAATAAAGGGGTGGTTCACCTTTAAGTTAACTTTTAGTTTGTCATAGAATGGTCACTTCTAAGCAACTTTTCAATTGGTCGTCATTATTTATCATTTTTAAATGATTTGCCTTCTCTTTCTGACGCTCTCCAGCTTTTGAATGGGGTCGCTATAAAACAAATGCTCTGTAAAGCTACAAATGTATTGTTATTGCTATTTTTTATTACTCTTATTTCTATCCAGGTCTCTCCTATTTATATTCCAGTCTCTAATTCAAATCAATGCATGGTTGCTAGGGTAATTCAGACCCCAGCATCTAGATTGCTAATATTGCTGAAACTGGAGAGCTGCTGAATAAAAATCTGAACAACCCCTTTAACATATCACCAACATATTCTGCAGCACAAAAAAAAAACACATGCATCACACGTAATGATTATTAGGGATGTAGCGAACGTCGGAAAAAAAGTTCGCGAACATATTCGCGAACTTGCGCAAAAATGCGAGCGGTTCGCGAACGGTTCGCGAACCCCATAGACTTCAATGGGAAGGCGAACTTTAACATCTAGAAAAGACATTTCTGGCCAGAAAAATGATTTTAAAGTTGTTTAAAGGGTGCAACGACCTGGACAGTGGCATGCCAGAGGGGGATCAAGGGCAAAAATGTATCTGAAAAATCTGCCTGTGTGTGCTTGGAAGAGATAGTGTAGGGGGAGAGCTGTTAGTGATTTCAGGGACAGATGATAGTAAGTTTGCTGGCTAGTAATCTGCTTGATACTGCTCTGTATTGGAGGGACAGAAGTCTGCAGGGATTTGAGGGACATTTTAGCTTAGGTAGCTTTGCTGGCTAGTAATCTACTGTTCTCTTTAAACAACTGCCATACGTTGACCTTGTAGGCATTGTTTGCCCAGTTTTTTTGGACGCAGCCACTGAAGCACAGTTGCCAGAAAAAATATGCCATATAAATGCTGAAAATAGTCATTTTTCGCCATACGTTGACCTTGTAGACATTGTTTGCCCAGTTTTTTTGGACGCAGCCACTGAAGCACAGTTGCCAGAAAAAATATGCCATATAAATGCTGAAAATAGTAATTTTTCGCCATACGTTGACCTTGTAGACATTGTTTGCCCAGTTTTTTTGGTTGCAGCCACTGAAGCACAGTTGCCAGAAAAAATATGCCACATAAATGCTGAAAATAGTCATTTTTTGCCATATACGTTGAGTCAACGTATGGCAAAAAATGACTATTTTCAGCATTTATATGGCATATTTTTTCTGGCCTCTGTGCTTCAGTGGCTGTGGCCAAAAAAACTGGGCAAACAATGCCTACAAGGTCAACGTCGTTGACCTTGTAGGCATTGTTTGCCCAGTTTTTTTGGCCACAGCCACTGAAGCACAGAGGCCAGAAAAAATATGCCATATAAATGCTGAAAATAGTCATTTTTTTGGTCGCAGCCACTGAAGCACAGTTGCCAGAAAAATTATGCCATATAAATGCTGAAAATATAAATTTTTTTGGTTGCAGCCACTGAAGCACAGAGGCCAGAAAAATTATGCCATATAAATGCAGAAAATATGCATTTTTTTGGTCGCAGCCACTGAAGCACAGTTGACAGAAAAATTATGCCATATAAATGCTGAAAATATAAATTTTTTTGGTTGCAGCCACTGAAGCACAGAGGCCAGAAAAATTATGCCATATAAATGCAGAAAATATGCATTTTTTTTGGTCGCAGCCACTGAAGCACAGTTGCCAGAAAAATTATGCCATATAAATGCTGAAAATAGTAATTTTTTTGGTTGCAGCCACTGAAGCACAGAGGCCAGAAAAATTATGCCATATAAATGCAGAAAATATGCATTTTTTTGGTCGCAGCCACTGAAGCACAGTTGACAGAAAAATTATGCCATATAAATGCTGAAAATATAAATTTTTTTGGTTGCAGCCACTGAAGCACAGAGGCCAGAAAAATTATGTCATATAAATGCAGAAAATAGGCATTTTTTTGGTCGCAGCCACTGAAGCACAGAGGCCAGAAAAAATTAAACCAGTAGGGTTTGCACCCTAGTTTGTAACGGTGGCGGAGGGAGGAGGAGGACGCTAAAGGACAGCTGTGTGTGGAGTCATGAGGCTTGAAGAGAAGGACAGCTGCATAGAAGTCAGAACAAGTCTTCCGGCGTGCAGTAACCCTCCGAGATCCACCCCTCATTCATTTTAATAAAGGTCAGGTAATCGACACTTTTGTGACCTAGGCGAGTTCTCTTCTCAGTTACAATCCCTCCTGCTGCACTGAAGGTCCTTTCTGAGAGCACACTTGAGGCTGGGCAAGACAAGAGGTTCATGGCAAATTGTGACAGCTCTGGCCACAGATCAAGCCTGCGCACCCAGTAGTCCAGGGGTTCATCGCTCCTCAGAGTGTCGATATCTGCAGTTAATGCCAGGTAGTCCGCTACCTGCCGGTCGAGGCGTTCTTTGAGGGTGGATCCAGAAGGGTTGTGGCGCTGCCTTGGACAGAAAAACATTTGCATGTCTGACGTTACAGACTGGCCAAAGGGCTTTGTCCTTGCAGGTGTGCTCGTGGCAGGATTACTGGCACCTCTGCCCCTGGAATGTTGATGAGTTCCTGAAGTGACATCACCCTTAAAAGCATTGTACAACATGTTTTGCAGGCTGGTTTGTAAATGCCGCATCTTTTCGGACTTGTGGTATGTTGGTAACATTTCTGACACTTTATGCTTGTACCGAGGGTCTAGTAGCGTTGCGACCCAGTACAGGTCCTTCTCCTTAAGCCTCTTGATACGGGGGTCCTTCAACAGGCATGACAGCATGAAAGACCCCATTCTCACAAGGTTGGATGCAGAGCTATCCATCTCCGCTTCCTCATTATCAAGGACTGCATCATCCACGGTCTCCTCCCCCCAGCCACGTACAAGACCAGGGGTCCCCAAAAGGTCACCACTAGCCCCCTGGGAAGCCTGCTCCTGTTGGTCCTCCTCCTCCTCCTCCACAAAGCCACCTTCCTCCTCTGACTCCACTTCTGGCACCTCTCCCTGCGTTGCAGCAGGTGCCTGGGTTCGTTCTGGTGATTCCGACCAGAAATCGTGCGCTTCCAGCTCCTCGTCACGCTGGTCTACAGCCTCATCTGTCACTCGTCGCACGGCACGCTCCAGGAATAAAGCGAAGGGTATTAGGTCGCTGATGGTGCCTTCGGTGCGACTGACCATATTTGTCACCTCTTCAAAAGGTCGCATGAGCCTGCAGGCATCGCGCATAAGCACCCAGTAACGGGGGAAAAAAATCCCCAGCTGTGCAGATCCAGTCCTACCACCCAGTTCAAAAAGGTACTCGTTGACGGCCCTTTGTTGTTGCAGCAGACGTTCCAACATAAGGAGCGTTGAATTCCAGCGAGTCTGGCTGTCAGAAATCAAACGCCTGACTGGCATGTTGTAGCGCTGCTGAATGTCAGCAAGGCGTGCCATGGCTGTGTAGGAACGTCTGAAATGGGCCGACACCTTTCTGGACTGGGTGAGAACGTCCTGAAATCCTGGGTACTTGGAGACAAAACGTTGGACTATTAAATTTAACACATGTGCCATGCAGGGCACATGTGTTAAATTGCCTAGTCTCAACGCTGCCAACAGATTGCTTCCATTGTCACACACCACTTTTCCGATCTGCAGTTGGTGTGGGGTCAGCCACCGATCGGCCTGTGACTGCAGAGATGACAGGAGTACAGATCCGGTATGGTTTTTGCTTTCCAGGCACGTCATCCCCAAGACAGCGTGACAACGGCGTACCTGGCACGTCGAATAGCCTAGGGGGAGCTGGGGGTGCACAGGTGTGGAGGAGGAGAAGGAGGACCCAGCAGCAGAGTAAGAAGAAGAAGAAGACGAGGTAGAGAGCGATGGAGGAGTAGAGGTGGTGGCAGAACCGCGTGCAATCCGTGGCGGTGACACCAACTCCACTGTTGCTGTTGAGCTACCCATTCCCTGCTTCCCAGCCATTACCAAGTTCACCCAGTGGGCAGTGTAGGTGACATACCTGCCCTGACCATGCTTGGAGGACCATGCGTCAGTAGTCATATGGACCTTTGGCCCAACACTAAGTGACAGAGATGCGGTAACTTGGCTCTGCACATGTTGGTACAGGTGTGGTATTCCCTTTTTAGAAAAAAAATTGCGGCTGGGTACCTTCCACTGCGGTGTCCCAATTGCTACAAATTTGCGGAAGGCCTCAGAGTCCACCAGCTGGTATGGTAAAAGCTGGCGGGCTAAGAGTGCAGACAAGCCAGCTGTCAGACGCCGGGCAAGGGGGTGACAGTCAGACATTGGCTTCTTACGCTCAAACATGGCCTTCACAGAAACTTGGCTGGTGGCAGATGACTGGGAATGGGAACAGGTGGTCAAGGTGGAAGGCGGAGTGGAGGGTGGTTCAGACGGGTCAAGGAGAGCAGAGGTAGAGCAGTAAGATGCTGGACCAGAAGGAGTGTGGCTTTTAGTTTGCCTGTTGCCTTTGAGGTGTTGCTCCCAAAGTGCTTTGTGCTTGCCGCTCATGTGCCTTCGCATAGAAGTTGTACCTATGTGGCTGTTGGGCTTACCAAGGCTCAGTTTCTGACTGCACTCATTGCAAATTACAATGCTTTTGTCAGAGGCACACACATTAAAAAAATCCCACACTGCTGACTTTTTGGAAGTGTGCGATCTGGCGGTAACAGCAGAAGTTGGCGGAGTTGGCGGTATTGGCGGCAATGGCGGGTGCGTTGGCCGGCTGAACACAGGTGCCGATACATGTTGTTGCCCTACTGATCCCTGCGGGCTGTCCTCCCTGCTTCTTCTAAGTCTTATTCTCCTACTGCCTCTCTGACTCTCCGTCTCTCCATCTGAACTACCCTCCTCTTGCTCTCTTCTACTAGGCACCCACAAAACATCAATCTCCTCATCATCATTCTCCTCAGATGCATCAATTTCTTCTGACACATCACAGAAGGAAGCAGCAGCGGGGACCTCCTCCTCATCACTCATTATGTCCATCTCTATCGTGTTCTCTGCCAGAATTAAATCTGGTGTAAGGTCCTCATCTCCTTCATCTTCTTCTGGCAATAATGGTTGCGCATTACTCAGTTCAAGAAACTCATGGGAAAATAACTCCTCTGACCCCAGTGAAGAAGGGGCACCGGTGGTGGAGGAAGTGTTACGTGGGGTGGCCATAGCAGTGGAGGATGAGGAGGATGTTGTGGTAAAGTTAGAAACGGTAGAGGATGGGGTGTGCTGTGTAAGCCAGTCAACTACCTCTTCAGCATTTTGGGAGTTCAGGGTCATTGGCTTTTTAAAACTGGGCAATTTGCTAGGGCCACAGAATTGCATAGCAGCACGGCCCCTAGCACGGCCTCTGCGTGGCGGCCTGCCTTTGCCTGGCATTATTTTTAAAAAAACAACAACAACAACAAAAACTCAGTTGGTTTTTCTGGAAACGATAATACACACAGCTAGATGGCGGGTTGAAGAAAACACTGTGCAAATAATGCCTACAAAGTCAACGTATACACTACTACAGCGGTGGATACGGATTACGTAAAATATATGAATGCTGCTTGAAAAAAAGTAACTCAAGTGGTTTTTCTAGAGACGATAATATTATCAATATTTAGACAAAATGTGAACAAGGTCACACAGCTCGATGGCGGGTTGAAGAAAACAGTGTGCAAATAATGCCTACAAGGCCAACGTATACACTACTACAGCGGTGGATACGGATTACGTAAAATATATGAATGCTGCTTGAAAAAAGTGACTCCGGTGTTTTTTCTGGAGACGGTAATATTATGGATATTTAGACAGAATGTGAACAAGGTCACACAGCTCGATGGAGGGTTGAAGAAAACAGTGTGCAAATAATGCCTACAAGGCCAACGTATACACTACTACAGCGGTGGATACGGATTACGTAAAATATATGAATGCTGCTTGAAAAAAGTGACTCCGGTGTTTTTTCTGGAGACGGTAATATTATGGATATTTAGACAGAATGGGAACAAGGTCACACAGCTCGATGGCGGGTTGAAGAAAACAGTGTGCAAATAATGCCTACAAGGCCAACGTATACACTACTACAGCGGTGGATACGGATTACGTAAAATATATTATGGCTGCTTGAAAAAAGTGACTCCGGTGTTTTTTCTGGAGACGGTAATATTATGGATATTTAGACAGAATGTGAACAAGGTCACACAGCTCGATGGCGGGTTGAAGAAAACAGTGTGCAAATAATGCCTACAAGGCCAACGTATACACTACTACAGCGGTGGATACGGATTACGTAAAATATATGAATGCTGCTTGAAAAAAGTGACTCCGGTGTTTTTTCTGGAGACGGTAATATTATGGATATTTAGACAGAATGTGAACAAGGTCACACAGCTCGATGGCGGGTTGAAGAAAACAGTGTGCAAATAATGCCTACAAGGCCAACGTATACACTACTACAGCGGTGGATACGGATTACGTAAAATATATGAATGCTGCTTGAAAAAAGTGACTCCGGTGTTTTTTCTGGAGACGGTAATATTATGGATATTTAGACAGAATGGGAACAAGGTCACACAGCTCGATGGCGGGTTGAAGAAAACAGTGTGCAAATAATGCCTACAAGGCCAACGTATACACTACTACAGCGGTGGATACGGATTACGTAAAATATATTATGGCTGCTTGAAAAAAGTGACTCCGGTGTTTTTTTCTGGAGACGGTAATATTATGGATATTTAGACAGAATGTGAACAAGGTCACACAGCTCGATGGCGGGTTGAAAAAAAAAGTGTGCAAATAATGCCTACAAGGCCAACGTATACACTACTACAGCGGTGGATACGGATTACGTAAAATATATGAATGCTGCTTGAAAAAAGTGACTCCGGTGTTTTTTCTGGAGACGGTAATATTATGGATATTTAGACAGAATGGGAACAAGGTCACACAGCTCGATGGCGGGTTGAAGAAAACAGTGTGCAAATAATGCCTACAAGGCCAACGTATACACTACTACAGCGGTGGATACGGATTACGTAAAATATATTATGGCTGCTTGAAAAAAGTGACTCCGGTGTTTTTTCTGGAGACGGTAATATTATGGATATTTAGACAGAATGTGAACAAGGTCACACAGCTCGATGGCGGGTTGAAGAAAACAGTGTGCAAATAATGCCTACAAGGCCAACGTATACACTACTACAGAGGTGGATACGGATTACGTAAAATATATTATGGCTGCTTGAAAAAAGTGACTCCGGTGTTTTTTCTGGAGACGGTAATATTATGGATATTTAGACAGAATGTGAACAAGGTCACACAGCTCGATGGCGGGTTGAAGAAAACAGTGTGCAAATAATGCCTACAGGGCAAATAATGCCTAAAAGGTCAACTTATACACTACTACAGCGGTAGTAAAATAAAAAAAAGTAAAATAAAAAAAAAATGAATATTAAAAAAAAAAAAATTAAAGTTGGTGCTGCTGAACTACTAGGAGCAGCAGATTAGCACACCAGTCCCACTCCCCAACACTGCTAGACTAATAGCACTGGGCTCTTATAGTAGTAGTAGTAGTAGTAGTAGTAGTAAAACAACAAAAAAATAAATAAAAGCAGTCCTTACAAGGACTACTGTTATTGCAGCAGTCAGCAGATGAGATCAGAAGCAGGACAGCTGCCCACTGCAGCTACATACAGAGCACTGCAGTAGAAGGTAGATTACTAGCCAGCAAAGCTACCTAAGCTTAAATGTCCCTCAAACCCCTGCAGACTTCTGTCCCTCCAATAACAGAGCAGTATCAAAACGATTACTAGCCAGCAAACTTTCAACTGTCCCTGAAATCACTAACAGGCAGCAGCTCTCTCCCTACACTATCTCTTCAGCACACACAGGCAGAGTGAAAAAACGCTGCAGGGCTTCGGTTTTTATAGGGAAGGGGAGTGGTCCAGGGGAGAGCTTCCTGATTGGCTGCCATGTACCTGCTGGTCTGGGGTGAGAGGGCAAAAAAAAGCGCCAACAATGGCGAACCCAAAATGGCGAACGTCGCGCGACGTTCGCGAACTTCCGGCGAGCGCGAACACCCGATGTTCGCGCGAACAAGTTCGCCGGCGAACAGTTCGCGACATCTCTAATGATTATGTACAAAAGGACCATACTTTACAATTCCATTTATTTCCTCTGTATTTTGCATTTATACTTTTTTGCAGTTTTTATTATACTTTTGAGGTGTCATAAGGGGGTGGAAACAAGGGTTACTTCCCTGTCCATGTACATAATGAGTAGTGATGGGCGAATTTGCAAAACGGCCCCGGCATCTCGTTTTTGACGGCGGCGGCCATTATTGATGCCGACGTCCACTTTTTTGATGCTGGCCATTTCGCAAATTTATTCGCCGGCGATGAATCACGCAAATTCGCGCCTGGAGAATAAATTCGCCCATCACTAATAGTGAGGTTCTGCAGAGCAGCAGTTCAGGTAGGGAGAGGGGTTGGATAGTGGATATAGTAGAGCAAGAAGGTAACGGCCCACTTTATAGTGGAACTGTCAAAACCTGAGAAAGTGTTGATGACGCCACAAAACGCATGGGGCTGAAACTACAGCATATTTTTTCTAACTTCTCCACCACCATCATTCTGTTCCTAATCTGGTCACAGAACTTGATTAGTGATGGGCGTATAAATTCACCAAGCGCAAATTTACACATTACGCAGCCAGCATTAAAAATTTTTGGACGCGCTTCCAAAAAGTCACCCGCATCAAAATCTTTTCGGACGTGCGGCCAAATTTGACATAGGCGTCAATGTTAGAGTATCACAAATTTTTTGACCGTTTCGTGAATTTCGCTGGAAATTCGGGAATTTTTATCCGAAGTGAAACAGGAGAAATTTACCCATCACTGCACTTGATCCAATGAGTCCTGGGTACATCCCTCAGGCTTGAACACCAGCCTAGAACATAACTTCCCACCAACACATGGAAAATAATATGTTGGCTCTACCATAATGATCTTGTCGGACAGTATGATCGGATACGGCCAGGGTCGCCATCAGAAATCACGGGGCTCCACACAAAATTTTTTGGGCCCCCGCTCCCCTAACTATCCCACTCCCCTTATCACGCCCCTCCCACCAGTACAAAGGTCACACGGCCGTTGTGTGACTGCATGGCGTTGTGTGGGCCCCCTGACCCTCCATGGGGCCCCTGACTCGTAGAGGAGACTGGCCATCAGTTTCAGTTTTTTTTGTGACCCCTGGCCACCAATGTAGCTTCTTGGCATCTCCCAGAACTGGCCAGAGTTCAGGGGCCTGCACCTGGAATCAGGGGCCTGCATTGGTGGTTAGTGGACTGCATTGGTGGTCAGTGGCACTTACCTGCAACTGAGTTCTTTGTTCCACGTCCTGACATGCCGACTTCTTCTCCAGTGGTGACTTCCTCTTCTTCTCCAGTGGCGACTTCTTCTGCGGGGTCTTCTTCTTCCTCTGGAGCTGTCTTCCACATCTTCACCATTTCCAGGAAGTTGCGCCGTCTCCAGGAAGCAAGTCCTTCTTGTAACGCGTCGTCTCTCTTCTGCCTGAAGCCACAGGCTGCCAGCGGCTTAAATAGAGTTGCGCCTGTGTGTACTGACGCAATGTCCAGTTAAAGGAACATTAACACCAATTTTTTTTTTTTTAATACTCCCCCCCCCCCCCCCAAACAGCTATAGTAATAGGTAAGGCTTACTTCCCATTGGATTTATTCAAATCTTCAGCTTGAATTTGACATGCAAAGTGCCCCAACGGAGAAAGGCGAAAAGGCAACGTGTCAGCTTCGTATCGATAACCTAAAGCACCTAACCTTTTTTTAATTGTTTGCTGCTTAAATATATTCTCACATCATTACACCCAAAGCTGCCTGAAGGAATAGAAAAAGAAATTTAAGCTGAAGACACTGGAAAAAAAAAAGCTTAGGTGCTTTAGGTTATCGTGTGAAGCTGACTTCCGGTTCAGCTCATAAAGGTGTTCAAGCTGCCATTGCCTTTCTCCTATGGGGCACTTTGCAATCACGCCAGCGCGCAACGGCGCGAAATTGTGCACGTTTTGGCGCCAATTGGATCCCTATTTAAGGCCCATTCAGACCTGTAGCCATTGCCCGTTATAGGATCTTATCCTGTGGTTTCCTGTGCTTTTGCTACCTGTTTCTGAATTTGATATCCTGTCTGACCATCCTTCTGCCGTATCCAGTCTGTCTGATTATCTGGTTTTGACCCCTTGCCTGCCTGACGATTCTGTTATCTGCCTGTCCTGATCCGGTCTGTTCTGTTTCCGTTTCTACCAGACGCCTTGTTCCTTGACCTTCTGCCCAAAGACTCTTGCTATCCGGTCGTGCCCCTTTGCCAGCCAGAACTCCTCGCCTTGTACCCCTCGTTAAGTCCAGGTGGCACCCAATTAAGCTGAGGGCTCCTCCCGAAGCCCAACAGTGGTCACACTACTGGTGAAGCCGAGCCTAGACCAGGGTCCTTGGCATTTGTTCTGGTATTGGGTGCCGGCCGTGACAGAAACATCTCATGGAGAAACATCTTAAAAGGGTTGTTCACCTTCCAAGCACTTTTTTTCAGTTCAGTTGTTTTCAGATTGTTCCCCATAAACAAAGACATTGCTTTCCATATTTAATTTTTGTATTGTTTTCCCAAAATTGAAGTTTAAAGTTTAACGTTCGTGTCTCTAGTGTCTCAGTCTGGCAGCTCAGTGATCCAGGAGCATCTGAACTGTTACAATTTGCTCCATTTAGTTGATACAATTAGTTGATACATTTCTCAGCAGTATTTGAAGAATATTAGCAACTATTGTATCAATTCTAATCTCCCCGTTCGGATTGCTTCATTTTAAGAATTCGCACGAATTTGCCTCATGAGGAAACTTCGGGCGACTTTGGAAAACCAAAGGGATCCATATGCCATCCCACCGGTGATTCACATTCATTAGTCACCCAAAAAAGGAGATTTGTGGCTGGGCAACTAATCTCCCTGAATCTGCACATGTGCCACCACCCTAAGAGTAAGGTCACACTGTGAGATTCGCGGAGATTTTGTCGCCCAGCGACTAATCGCCTCTTCCTGAACTGTTTCCCCGCCTGCTAGTATGAAAAAACGCCTGTGGCATGGCGGCACTTAGTTTTCCGAAGTCAGGAAAATGAAGCGCTGCGAGTGCCATGCCACAGGCAATTAGTCGCGATTAGTCGCCGGGTGACTAAATCTCCTCGAATCTCACAGTGTGACCTTACCCTAAAGAGTCGGCGACCCCCCCCCCAGAACTGCTTTAGGAGGTGAAAAACAAAACTTTACAATATAAGAAAAACAGTAACAAATAGAAAATAGAAAGTAATTGGAAAAAGTCTTTATTTCTGGAGAACAATCTGAAACCAACTGAACTGGAAAAGGTGTCTGAAGGTGAACGACCCCTTACACACACCTTGAAGCGGCCATGAGAGGCTACAGTTTAACTGGGGTCAGAGGGTTCCACCCTACAAACAAAAAGCTGTGTGTTTGTATCAATATGTACACCTTGCAAGCACATCACTAATTTTTCATTGCTCTTACCCTGAGTTATTGGGTTGCAGCTCCATGGATAATGTAGTACAGTGGTCTACAACCAGTGGCTCCCAAGCAACATGTTTCTCTCCAACCCCTTGGATGTTGCTCTCAGTAGATTGGCTTTAAAGCAGGAACTTAATTCAGGATTCCAGGCTTGGAGGCAAGTTTTGGTGCATTAAAACCAGGTGTATTGCCAAACAGAGCCTCTGCCAGGGCTACCTGCAGCACCCAGGAACATTTTTGATGCTTATGTTGCTCCCCAACACTTTTTATATCTGAATGTTGCTCACAGATTTAAAAGATTGGGAACCCCAGGTGTAGTACAATGTCTCATGCATAGACTTCTGCTGGAGGCTGCTGTATTGTGTTCTACAGCCTGAACTAAAGATGGACCAAGCTTCTCAGACCAGCTTACATGTGCTCTCTACCCAACAGCAAATGCCAATTGATGTCAAAGTATCGGCTTGCTATGAGATGTTTCCTGAAGTCGTATCATTCAAGAACTGTTGCTCTTACTTCAGAGGGTGGCTTGGGCTATATCTGTTATACTCTCTGCACTTCTGTGACTGATAGATCTTAAACTAAGCATCAATTATTATTATTGAGTGTTTTTTAAATGTTCCATAAACAAGCTGGTAACTAGTGTAGAAATCAATATGAAAAGACTGAAATCCATTAAAACATTTTTTAAAAAAAGTGTTTCCATTAAAAGAAATGTATCCTGTCTGTTCTGTAAAAATACATACTGCCTCTCGACCAATGCAGGGATCCGGCAAGAAGTATAACCGTAAATGTAAATAAAATGTTTATAAAATGTGACTGTTCGCAAGGGTGTATTTATAACTTTTATAGCTTTGCCTTGGGCCATTACGAAAGATGATGCCCCACTAGCCTTTGGGAGATATGGCATCCAAAATATTTCCTCCACATATTCTGCCCCCACAGATGTCTCCCATTCGAACCCTGCCCTGAATAATGAAGTCCCTGTTAAATCTGCTGCTTTAGGCCGGGGCCTCTTTGGCTTATGTTGTGATCACACCTCTGCTCGTTGATATTATGGGAAAGGAAAGAATCACGTACATCCTATTCTTCAATATAAAGTTAGTACAAGTCACTGTGACATGCAAGGAGGCTGCGGGTCACTCATATATTCTGCAAAATCGAGTACAGGAATGGGACCTGTTATCTAGAATGCTCAGGACCTGGGGCTTTCCGGATAACAGACCGCAAAAATTTATGAATTTCCCACGAAATTTGCGAAACGGTGAATAATTAGCAAAACACAAATTTTGATGCCCGAATTAAAGTCAACGCACATCCAAATAATTTTGGTTTATTTTACAAAATTTGGCAGGTTTTGAAAGTTTTTATGTGTTATTATTTATGTGTTATTACAGTTTTGCTAATGTAGGTGAATTGCCCTTTAAACTGCAAGTCACAGTTTCCCCAAGAGACCTGCTTATCTTAAATAGTTACAATTTTGCGTATCTTTAATTGTTACAAATGTATCTAAGTGCAGCTGCCACATATGCTCGGTTGTCTGCCAAAAGCAAATCAAGTTTTAGAAACGTTGTATCTTTTTCTGGCCGTTCAGTGCAGGAGATCAAAGAGAAAGTCGGGACATTTCAATAACAATCCGGGACTGTGGGTTGACCTGTCAAAATCGGGACTGTCCCACAAAAAATGGGCCAGTTGGGAGGTCTGATTTAGTATAAGACAATAAAGCTGCAGCACTCGTGAGAAAAGTGTTATTAGGGTGACCATTAATACAACCTGAATCCCCGGGGCTTACTTGCCAACGTCACAAAGAAACACATTAACAAGGTGCTGATCTCGCAGAACAACAACGGCTTCAAGACTTGAAAACATTTTTTTTTTTTAAGCAAATCTATCTCATTGTATTCCTAGAACATTCTGCAGCCTAACACAAACCACTTGTGTATTATTCTGCAGGACACGGCCGAAAATGAATTAAACATTGTGGCAAGATTAAACAGTCGACTGTATGAAAATAAATAGATTATTCAGCGCCGACTCCTTTCCAAGGCGACATTGTGTTGAGCTTGTGCTTGTGAGGTCTGTATTAAGTTATGTGTTGATGCAGGACTCTAACGATTGCAGTGATATCCAAGTAACACATGTCCTGCCAGGAAAGACAACAGGATTGTGTTATTTCTCTGAAACTTGTCATGAATATTGTGTTTAGTCAACCTGATAAAACTTTAAGCTAGGGCCTTTTTATACTGATGGTTGGGTATTAATAACAACTATGAATTATTTATATTAAATATGACTGGCAATCACAGTAATGGTCACTTTCCACTGTGACTGTTATGGTCTTTACTGTTACTATAGACACCATCTCTCCCTACTATACCTGCTATACCACAGTCACACTCCCTTCCCAGAGATTATTATCCACTGTTACTATAGGCACCATCTCTCCCTACTATACCTGCTATCCCACAGTCACACTCCCTTCCCAGAGACTATTATCCACTGTTACTATAGGCACCATCTCTCCCTACTATACCTGCTATACCACAGTCACACTCCCTTCCCAGAGATTATTATCCACTGTTACTATAGACACCATCTCTCCCTACTATACCTGCTATCCCACAGTCACACTCCCTTCCCAGAGACTATTATCCACTGTTACTATAGGCACTATCTCTCCCTACTATACCTGTTATCCCACAGTCACACTCCCTTCCCAGAGACTATTATCCACTGTTACTATAGACACCATCTCTCCCTACTATACCTGCTATCCCACAGTCACACTCCCTTCCCAGAGACTATTATCCCACTGTTACTATAGACACCATCTCTCCCTACTATACCTGCTATCCCACAGTCACACTCCCTTCCCAGAGACTATTATTCACTGTTACTATAGGCACCATCCCTCCCTACTATACCTGCTATCCCACAGTCACACTCCCTTCCCAGAGACTATTATCCCACTGTTACTATAGACACCATCTCTCCCTACTATACCTGCTATCCCACAGTCACACTCCCTTCTCAGAGACTATTATCCCACTGTTACTATAGACACCATCTCTACCTACTATACCTGCTATCCCACAGTCACACTCCCTTCCCAGAGACTATTATCCCACTGTTACTATAGACACCATCTCTCCCTACTATACCTGCTATCCCACAGTCACACTCCCTTCCCAGAGACTATTATCCACTGTTACTATAGGCACCATCTCTCCCTACTATACCTGCTATCCCACAGTTACACTCCCTTCCCATAGACTATTATCCCACTGTTACTATAGGCACCATCTCTCCCTACTATACCTGTTATCCCACAGTCACACTCCCTTCCCAGAGACTATTATCCACTGTTACTATAGGCACCATCTCTCCCTACTATACCTGCTATCCCACAGTCACACTCCCTTCCCAGAGACTATTATCCACTGTTACTATAGGCACCATCTCTCCCTACTATACCTGCTATCCCACAGTCACACTCCCTTCCCAGAGACTATTATCCACTGTTACTATAGGCACCATCTCTCCCTACTATACCTGCTATCCCACAGTTACACTCCCTTCCCATAGACTATTATCCCACTGTTACTATAGGCACCATCTCTCCCTACTATACCTGTTATCCCACAGTCACACTCCCTTCCCAGAGACTACTATCCCACTGTTACTATAGACACCATCTCTCCCTACTATACCTGCTATCCCACAGTCACACTCCCTTCCCATAGACTATTATCCCACTGTTACTATAGGCACCATCTCTCCCTACTATACCTGTTATCCCACAGTCACACTCCCTTCCCAGAGACTATTATCCACTGTTACTATAGGCACCATCTCTCCCTACTATACCTGCTATCCCACAGTCACACTCCCTTCCCAGAGACTATTATCCCACTGTTACTATAGACACCATCTCTCCCTACTATACCTGCTATACCACAGTCACACTCCCTTCCCAGAGATTATTATCCACTGTTACTATAGGCACCATCTCTCCCTACTATACCTGCTATACCACAGTCACACTCCCTTCCCAGAGATTATTATCCACTGTTACTATAGACACCATCTCTCCCTACTATACCTGCTATCCCACAGTCACACTCCCTTCCCAGAGACTATTATCCACTGTTACTATAGGCACTATCTCTCCCTACTATACCTGTTATCCCACAGTCACACTCCCTTCCCAGAGACTATTATCCACTGTTACTATAGACACCATCTCTCCCTACTATACCTGCTATCCCACAGTCACACTCCCTTCCCAGAGACTATTATCCCACTGTTACTATAGACACCATCTCTCCCTACTATACCTGCTATCCCACAGTCACACTCCCTTCCCAGAGACTATTATTCACTGTTACTATAGGCACCATCCCTCCCTACTATACCTGCTATCCCACAGTCACACTCCCTTCCCAGAGACTATTATCCCACTGTTACTATAGACACCATCTCTCCCTACTATACCTGCTATCCCACAGTCACACTCCCTTCTCAGAGACTATTATCCCACTGTTACTATAGACACCATCTCTACCTACTATACCTGCTATCCCACAGTCACACTCCCTTCCCAGAGACTATTATCCCACTGTTACTATAGACACCATCTCTCCCTACTATACCTGCTATCCCACAGTCACACTCCCTTCCCAGAGACTATTATCCACTGTTACTATAGGCACCATCTCTCCCTACTATACCTGCTATCCCACAGTTACACTCCCTTCCCATAGACTATTATCCCACTGTTACTATAGGCACCATCTCTCCCTACTATACCTGTTATCCCACAGTCACACTCCCTTCCCAGAGACTATTATCCACTGTTACTATAGGCACCATCTCTCGCTACTATACCTGCTATCCCACAGTCACACTCCCTTCCCAGAGACTATTATCCACTGTTACTATAGGCACCATCTCTCCCTACTATACCTGCTATCCCACAGTCACACTCCCTTCCCAGAGACTATTATCTACTGTTACTATAGGCACCATCTCTCCCTACTATACCTGCTATCCCCCAGTCACACTCCCTTCCCAGAGACTATTATCCACTGTTACTATAGGCACCATCTCTCCCTACTATACCTGCTATCCCACAGTTACACTCCCTTCCCATAGACTATTATCCCACTGTTACTATAGGCACCATCTCTCCCTACTATACCTGTTATCCCACAGTCACACTCCCTTCCCAGAGACTACTATCCCACTGTTACTATAGACACCATCTCTCCCTACTATACCTGCTATCCCACAGTCACACTCCCTTCCCATAGACTATTATCCCACTGTTACTATAGGCACCATCTCTCCCTACTATACCTGTTATCCCACAGTCACACTCCCTTCCCAGAGACTATTATCCACTGTTACTATAGGCACCATCTCTCCCTACTATACCTGCTATCCCACAGTCACACTCCCTTCCCAGAGACTATTATCTACTGTTACTATAGGCACCATCTCTCCCTACTATACCTGCTATCCCCCAGTCACACTCCCTTCCCAGAGACTATTATCCACTGTTACTATAGGCACCATCTCTCCCTACTATACCTGCTATCCCACAGTCACACTCCCTTCCCAGAGACTATTATCCCACTGTTACTATAGACACCATCTCTCCCTACTATACCTGCTATCCTACAGTCACACTCCCTTCCCAGAGTCTATTATCCCACTGTTACTATAGGCACCATCTCTCCCTACTATACCTGCTATCCCACAGTCACACTCCCTTCCCAGAGACTATTATCCCACTGTTACTATAGACACCATCTCTCCCTACTATACCTGCTATCCCACAGTCACACTCCCTTCCCAGAGACTATTAGTTTGTTTTTATTTCCTTTTGCTTATTGAAAGCATCCTTTTAAAATGCATCCCAGATAAAATCATTTATGTGATGTTTCCCAGAAAAATTAATCAGGGATCAGAGTGGTATTGAGTTTAAAGCTAGCTAACAGTGAACATAAAAAAATATATATGTAGGATACTGCAACAAGCAAGCTACTTATTAATTAAAGGGAAGGCATTTAGGAAAGAGCTGGAAGGATTACAGGAAGGGATTAAGAATAATGGTGGATGAGACCCATGGTAACATCTGCTTCCTGAGCTAATTAAATCATTGCGCGTGTTTTAAATACATACGAGGAAGCAAACATTTCTAAACAAATCCATGATTACACCACGGCTTAAACACACTGTACAAATTTCCAATGCAATCGGACATTTTCACAAAAAAATCGTGAAAATCGGAAATTGACGCCGGCGAAATTTCACCGGCGAGTTTTCACAGGAGATTTGTGAATTTATTCGCAGGCGGCGAAACGCTGGAATTCACTGCAAATTCGTGCCAGGCCAATTTATTCGCCCATCACTAGTAAAAAGAGCCTATGGTTTATTTATTTTTTATTAAAGAACCAAACACAGTTGGGAGGTATGTAGTATCTACTCTAGTCGGCATGCACTCTTTGTAAGTCGAAGGCACAATGTCAGATAGCCCCAATCACACTTTGTTCCATTCACCAGTAGTTATATGGCCCCATTATCTGTGCAAAACAATAATAGCAAAGGATGGGGGGCAAACACAAGTAGCGACAACAAGTAAATTAGAACAGAAGATACAGAAGATGGGTATTGATTGCTCCTAAACTCATAGTCAGTACTAATGCCTCAGGCTCATTCTTAATGTGGCTTTTTTTACCCCACTTTTTTTTATAAACTCCCTCGATGTCGTGATTACGCCGATAATACATTCACAATAAAATTCATTGGATCAGCTAAATAGCATATTTATGCATTTCTGATGGGCATAAAAATGCTGCACAAGGCAGGGAGGTGGCTCTCTCCTAAATGCTTACTCTCCTATCCCTTGCCCCTTTAAAAGGATACTATCATGGGGAAAAAATTTTTTTTCAAAATGAATCTAATAGTGCTGCTCCAGCAGAATTCTGCACTGAAATCCATTTCTCAAAAGAGCAAACAGATTTTTTTATATTCAATTTTGAAATCTGACAGCTGCCCCTGGTCATGTGACTTGTGCCTGCACTTTAGGAGAGAAATGCTTTCTGGCAGGCTGCTGTTTTTCCTTCTCAATGTAACTGAATGTGTCTCAGTGGGACATGGGTTTTTACTATTGAGTGCTGTTCTTAGATCTACCAGGCAGCTGTTATCTTGTGTTAGGGAGCTGCTATCTGGTTACCTTCCCATTGTTCTTTTGTTTGGCTGCTGGGGGGGGGGAAGGGAGGGGGTGATATCACTCCAACTTGCAGTACAGCAGTAAAGAGTGATTGAAGTTTATCAGAGCACAAGTCACATGACTTGGGGCAGCTGGGAAATTGACAATATGTCTAGCCCCATGTCAGATTTCAAAATTGAATATAAAAAAATCTGTTTGCTCTTTTGAGAAATGGATTTCAGTGCAGAATTCTGCTGGAGCAGCACTGTTAACGGATTCATTTTGAAAAAAAAAATTTTTTCCCATGACATTATCCCTTTAACATTGCTGGGGTTCGAGAAGGCGCATCACTAGCGTATAGAGAAAAGACAATAGAAAAGCCGAATTTTCAGTTTAATAACCAGAAATTTGGCTTTTAAGATTGCAAGGAACGGCTTTTTACTGCCCCTGGTGACTTCTAGAGAAGGTGCTCACCTTGCCTCATGGCAGAAACTCCTCTTTATCTGCAAGCCACTAGTGATGTACTACAACCTGAGAGCAGCATGTTGACTCAACAAGAACCTGACTACGGGCAGGAGGCAGTAATATCAGTGGAGGAGGGTGTTAAAACATCTATACAATGTGGGGAAATGGGTTTATCTGTGTTCCGTCCTAAGCAAACCTCTGTGAGCTCCTTGAGCTTTGCTTTAGAGCTATTCAAAACTACTCAGGCATGATCTTGTTTGAAGTCTCACCTTGCGACTGTTACAAGTCTAGATCAAGTGTGACTTCACGGTTAGTTGTTTATTGCCTATAAATTGACTGTCAGGAAATGTGTTTCCACCACATGCCAGAGGATTTGACACACCATCCCCAAGTTATCCTCAGCCCACCCTTCCAGACCATGTCCGAAATGATTTGTCTCCCCTCTTAGTCTTCTTCACAGCAAAAATCCCTTGCAAATATATTTCCCCCCACTAGGTATATAGAGTATATTATATATATATATATATATATATATATATATATATATATATATATATATATATATATATATATATATATATATATATATAATCAAACAGAATAGAATGCACAACCATTAGTATGCAGAAACCTGGGTGCTAGTCTGAGAAGTATGTAGACAAAATGCAGGGATTGACAGCACTCCAAGGAAATACATCAAGTCAATAATTCAAATGATCCAACGTTTCGGCTCCGCACAAAAGCCTTCGTCCTTCCCTGACGAAGGCTTCTGTGCGGAGCCAAAACGTTGGATCACCAATAAATCTCCACTTTCATTTGAATTATTGACTTGATGTATTTCCTTGGAGTGCTGTCAATCCCTGCATTTTGTTCCAAAAAATAGCAGTCCCTGCATTCTTCTTTACCAACTCATTCACTGTATGAACTGAAAAATATTTCAAGATTTTGTTTTCCTTTGAATGACTGAACTAATATTTAGTTGTATAATCAGTGTTTCTGAGAACTGCTGCACATCTGTGTTACATGGAGTCCACCAACTTCTGGCACCTGCATTTCTTGGTTTTGCCTCAGAAACAGCATTTTTGATGTCACCCCACGAGTTTTCTATTGGATTAAGGTCTGGGGATTGGGCTGGTTACTCCATAATGTCAATCTTGTTGGGCTGGAACCAAAATGTTGCTCATTTACTGGTGTGTTTGGGGTCGTTGTCTTGTTGAAACTCCCATTTCAAGGGCATTTCCTCTTCGGCAGAAGGCAACATGATCTCTTCAAGTATTTTGATGTATTAAAACTGATCCATGATCCCTGTTATGTGATAAATAAGCCCAACACCACAGTATGAGAAACATCCCCATATCATGATGCTTGTGCCACCAGCTTCACTGTCTTCCCAGTGTACTGTCCAGCAGAAAGAATCCCAAGGCACACAGGATAATTGCAAGCAAGATGCCTTGCGTGTTCATTGCGAAGTGCAATAAACACTTCGCAACTTTTCAATAAACACGCAAGGCAGCTTGCTTGCAATTATCCTGTGTGCCTTGGGATTCTTTCTGCTGGACTGTTTGTGAGGCGGCCAATCCTCTACCTTCGTGTACCAGGTGTCGTTACTTTAATTTACTAAGGGTGTGCGAGAGCCATAGTTGAACTTCCCAGTGTACTTTGACTTCAATTTAGTGTTTGGGGGTCGTCTGACAAACTGTCTGCGGCCCCTAGACCCAAAAAGAACAATCTTGTTTTCATCAGTCCACAAAATGTTGCGCCATTTCTATTAAGGCCAGTCAATGTGTTCTTTGGAAAATTGTAAGCTCTTCAGCACATCTTATTTATTTTTTTTCAACAATGGGACTTTGGGGGGGGGGCTTCTTGCCAATAGCTTGATATCACATAGGCGCCTTCTAATTGTAACAGTATCACAGGTAACTTTACTCCTTCCTTGATCTTCCTGGATCTGATTATTGGTTGAGTCTATGCCATTTTGGTTATTCTTCTATCCATTCCAATGGTAATTTCCCATTTTCTTTTTTTTGCCCCTTCTTTCCATTGCTCCTTCTTTCCATAAATAAGGGCCGGAATTGACACCTGTTTTTTTCACAGAATGAATGAGCTCACTAATTGAACTCCACACTGTTATTATTTGGAACAAGCTATTATTATTTTGAACATTGCTTTTATTTGGAATAAGCCTCAATTAATTATTCAATGACACAAAATCAGCAGCATGTCACGACTGTTGGGTCTGTTGGTTTTACCAAATATACCTATTATTTGCCATTTAGAAATTCATCAGTTTAGTGGTTTCAGACTGCTATTATTTTTAACACAATTATGTATATATATATATATATATATATATATATATATATATATATATATACATATATATATATATATATATATATGCAACAGAAGGCTAGGGCACACACATAAGGAGTTACATACCTGGGTGCAATACAGGGATGCAATATTCACTCAAGAAAAATGCTGCTGCACACCAGGATTTATTGTGAAAAAGTTAATCCTTTATTTGATCGACGTTTCGGTCCTCACCTTGGACCTTTATCAAGATGCATCAACAGACAAGTGAAAATAATTTATAGACTCACCCACCATACACCCACCACCAAACCACGCCCCTGTTGCAGGTGTGTGTGTTAATCATTAAGTGAACCTTCAATCAACTGACATGTGATTTCCAAAAAGTTTTTTTGGTCTGTAAGAAAATACAAAATACACAATATTGTATAAATAATTTGAAGTGCTACCTATAAAACCAATAAAATGTTAAAAAACATATAAAGCATGTCATATAAATGTTAAAAACAATCGCGATGACCATAAATATCTTATTAAAAAAGGCTATAACATAAGACTTAAATTGCATAATAATTTATGTGCCTACTGTTACTATCTGTTATCAAGGAAAGGAGTAAAAGAGCAGTATTCATTTAGTCCTCGTGGGGCCACAGTGTCCAATGTTTTTATCCAATAAACTTCTTTTTCTAATAACATTCGGTCCCAGTCACCACCCCTCATCGGTTCAGGTACTAGATCAATGCCCATAAATCTCAAAGTGGGCAATCTATGGCCTTTCAACAAAAAGTGTTTAGATAGGGGAAGGTCTGAGTTACCCAACTCAAATGCTCTTTTGATAGAGGACCTATGATTTCCCATTCTTTCTCTCAAAGTGTTCTGAGTTTTACCAACATATGTTAAACCGCAGGGACAAGTTATAATATAAATGACATGTGTGGTTGTACAAGTGATTCGATGTTTTATATGAAATTCTTTACCTGAATGAGGATGGCGAAAGGTTTTCCCTGCTGTCATGTTTCTGCATGTGGTACACCCTGCACATTTATAGCAGCCCTTCTTGAGTTTATTCAAAACACTATTATTTGATTCATAACACTTAACTGGATCTGTCTTCATTAATAGATCCCTTAAGTTAGTTTAAAACCCCACATTGGTCTCCCTGTCAGGGACTTGGATAACTTTTTATCGCTCTGTATAATAGGCCAATGTTTGTCCACAATGGATTTAATTGTGGTTGAGCCTGATGTATAACGGGAAGTCAAAATGAAACGATCTTGTACAGTGGAATCATTTTTATTTGGCTGGGTGCCCTCGCGTTCTATATATTCGCGTGCTTGAGACAACGACCTAGATAGAACAAAGTGGTCATAACCTCGCTGTTTAAAGCGTTCAAAGGTTTCTTGCAATTGGATTTCGCATGTGTCAACATCAGAATTGTTCCGCATAGTGCGGAGAAATTGTGAAAATGGAACAGATGCCTTCGCACTAGGTGGATGAAAGCTAGTTGAATACAACAAGGTATATATATGTATATATATGTGTGTGTATGTTTGACCTCTCTCTTTTATACCTAAAGCATGTTTGAGGGAACACAATTGAGCTGTCAAAAGAGGGACTGTCCCAATTACCTAAGCCTTGACAACAAGTTAATTAGGGCCCCAATTAAAAAAGAAATGTTTGTGCTTGTGTGTGTTGCTATAGCCCAGATTCACCATGACCATGTCCCATTATTCTCAAGTCCCACACAAAACCCATTAAATTCTGCCTACTCCCCAGCAAGCCATGCCCCTTTGTGCATACCTCCCAACTGTCCCGTTTTTAGAGGGACAGTCGCTCTTATGACAGCTCAACCCACAGTCCCTCGTTTGTACTGGTCCCATTTTTCTCTGCACTGAACAGCCAGAATACAAAACTAACTTAATTGGCTTTTGGCTGAGAGCCCAGAACAGCCACAGCTGCATATAAGGTACTTTTGTAACGATTTCAAGATAAGCAAACCATGGTTTTTAGTCTGAAGAACCCCTGACTGGACTGCTCCCCCAGTAATGCTAGTGAAGGTGCAGCAATTAATTTAAAGATAAATATGAAAGCAAAGAAACGAAATACAACAAAAGGGGAAATATGTTGGAGGAAAATGAGAGAGTGCAGCAGTGGAGCAAATGAAGAGAAGGGTGGAGCAGAGAGGATGGGGTGGGAGACTTGCAATGGAGCAGAGAAAAACAGAGACCAGTGCACAAAGTGGGAGAGGAGCCACAAAGTGGAGTAGAAGAGCTAAGCAAAGGGGATTTAAGAGCTGAGTGGAGGAGGGGTACATATGTTAAAGTGTTCTCTGTGTATTTGGTGACATACCAGAGTGAGTGTTCATAAGCCCTTGAGAGGCCGGGACACAGACAAGCCAGCAGGCACCTGATGGGTTAATATCAGGACTAACACATGGAAAGGCCGTGTAACATTGTGTAGGTTTGAGTCTTTGTTGTCAGACAATACAGTGGAACTTTATCTCTCGCTGTAGGATTAGTGCAGTCTTTCTGCTGCTGTATGCACTTTATCCTCTCAGTCTCCTCTCTCTCTGCTATTAAATGTGCAGCTGCTTTACCCCCCGAGGGGACAATTCTTCCTCCGCCGGGTTTTACCCTCATGATTGTTTTCTGGGTTGGAAATGTTAAATAAATAAGTAGAGGTGTAACCCACAGATAAGAACACAAAAAATATGTTGAGCCATTTTTCATCCATAACGCAGCCCACGCTCCCTGCAACTCTGCTTCATCCTGGAGCCACACCTCAGTCTTGGCTGCTCCTCCGAGTGGTCATTGCTGCTTCCAGACTCTGCTCCTGGGGGTCCAAGAACTGCTGCGAAACGCACTTAACTCATGGCTTCCATGTGGCCTCACTGCATTAAGAGCATTAACCAGTTTAGGCCTCAGGTTATCCTGAGTTCTTACTAAGTTTATTACACTTGTGTTACTCAACTTCATAAAAAGTAACTTCTAGTTCCTTCAGTCTTACCAACTCCATGTCATTTTTAGAATGCCAACCTATTCCGTAGCACTGTACAATAAATGGGTTTATACAAAGAGCATACAGAATTACACACATAGCTATACAAAAGGCTAAGAGGGCCCGTCCCAAAAGAGCTTACAATCTATAAATTCTTATTTTAATCTATGCCAGTTCTGAGCATGGGATTAGGTATTGGCAATACCAGGACTGGGTTATTATCTCCTTGCTGACCTAGAGCCGGTCATCTCTGGATGTGTAGCTGAACTACAGCACTATGAACCTTCGCTATTGTTACGCTATTATCTGCGCACTGTTTGCATAATATTCATAGTCGTGAATTTACTTTATTGGCTTTAATCTTGAATGGAAAGAACAAAAATAAACCCTTGCACTAAGCTAAAACAACAAATCAGCTAATTGATTTCATTAGTCGCACTGCACAAGATTGATGACTAAGTAATTAGTTATTGTTCCTGCGGGTCTCCAGACATGTGGGCTTCCTAAGGCCCCTCCAGACATCTAGGGCCCACAGGGCCCTTTAAAGGAGAAGGAAAGTCATCTTGCATTTGGGGGTGCCAAATAATAGGCACCCCCAAGCAGGCCTGGACTGGGAGTCAAAATAGGTCCTGCCATTCCAAGTACACAGAGGCCCAAACAGCCCCCTACCAGCCCACTATATGGTAACTTTCTAGGGAACCATACAGCAGCCCCTCTGGCATTTGCCAGAACCCACAGATTGCCAGTCCGGGCCTGCCCCCAAGTGATTGTATTTACTTACCTGAAACCCCAGGCCAGTGCTCCTATCAGCAAAAAACTGCACCAGGCCTGGGGTTATACCAGCGAGCACCACGGAGCTCTCCTCTTCCGTCTTCTTCTTTCTTCAAATTTCCCGAGGCAAACACATGCGCAGTAGAACGAAATAGCCGACTTTTTAGTTAAAGTTCGGCTTTTCACTCTAATGCAAATGCGCAGCCGCGAGAAGAGAGAGGAAGACGGACGAGGATCTCTCCATGGTGCTCACTGGAATAACCCTGGGCCGGTGAAATTTTCTGCTGATAGGAGCACCAGCCCGCGGTTTCAGGTAAGTAAATACAATCACTTAGGGGTGCCTAACATTTGGCACCCCCAAGTGCACGAAGCCTTTCCTTCTCCTTTAAGAATTTGAATTTGACTTAAACCTGTCAAATTGCTGTTTAAGTCAATGGGAGAGGTCCAGGGATCAATTTAGAGATATTTGCAGCCTTCCTGACATTCGAGTTTTTTTCGGAGAAAAAAATCGAATCGAGTGTGATTGAATTCTATTTGAATTTTCGGGTTGTTTCAATTCGTCCGAGTTTTAAAAATTCGATTTTAATAATACATTTCGATTGGTCAAATTTCGAATTAATAGGAGTATGGGGGGGGGGAGTTTTAAAAAACTCACATGAATTTGATAAATGTGCCTCCTAGTGTCGAATTTCCTGGGTTTAAACCCAGAAATGCAGCTCCGCTAGTGCAGAGAGCGCTATTGTGATGCTGTCTCTCTTTGACCCACTCCAACGTTGATTTTTAAGCATAGAGCGTGAGAGGGGGCGGTATTTGGGTCACTACACAACAATTAGGGGTATACCTATACATTATGCAGGTTTATAAGCAGCCAGGGCCCCAAGTGAATCAGACACACGTGCACTGCAACTTGTGCATAATGTGTCATAAGATGGCTGATTATTTGTGTCTATATTTGTGCTTTGTTGGATGCCGCTTAGCAGGTACCCAAATAATACTGTATACCAGGGACAAAAAGATTGCATTATGGGTACAAATCAAGGCAATTGGAATCCATATTTCACACACTGCACTGCTTTCAGAAACAAAAATTTGAAAAATGCGTCCGGGGGGGGGGAGGGGCCTGGCTGCATGGCCTGCACCCGGGCCCCAAGATGACTAGTTACATTACTGGGGAGCGCATAAAAACTCCAAGGGGTGTTGTATGTACCCTTTGATTGGAAATCTTCCATTGTAAGATTCAATGTTTTAAAGGGTTGATTGAATTAATTTTAAGTATGTTCTAAAATGGCTAATTCTAAACAATTTTTCTTGGTCATAGTTTTTTAAATATTTGCCTTCTTTTTCTGACCCTCCCCAGCTTTCAAATGGGTGTCACTAACCCCCATCTAAAAAACAAATGCTCTGTAAGGCTACAAATATATTGTTATTGCTACTTTTTATTACTCATCTTTCTATTCAGGCCTCTCCTGTCTCTCATTTAAATCAATGCATGGTTGCTAGGGTGATTTTGACCATAGAAACCAGACTGCTGAACTTGCAACCTGCTGAATGAAACACTAAATAAATCATTATCCACAAATAATTAAAAATGAAAGCCAACTGCAAATTGTCTCAGAATATCTCTTTAGGGCAGACACACGCAGTGACGAGTCGGCTGGGCGCCTAGGCAAGTATGTTGCCCCCCCTCCACATTGGTGCACACGATCGAGCGATTGTCCATGTGCGGATCAGTGTACGCCCTGGAGATGCGTGCCTGAGTGCGTGCACATGAATGGTGGAGCGATAGCTGCTGTAATTGCTGCCGCAGTTGGGGGCTCAAGGGTCTGATCTAGGGGGAATCTGGCAGAAGAGGTACCGTGCCTGGCGCCCCTCCAACTTTGCGCCCTAGTCATGTGCCTTTTCTGCCTACCCCTAGTTCTGGCCCTGGACACACGCTCAGATTTGGGGAGATTAGTCGCCCAGCAACAAATCTCCTCTTCTTCGGGGTGAGTAATCTCACCGGACTACATCCCGCCGGCTAGAATATAAATCGCAGGCGGGATGCCAATCGGTGTGCTTCGTTTTCCGAAATTGCCCAAAGTTGCCTCACGAGGCGATTTACAGTCTAGCCAGCGAGAAGGTTTTTCAGGCAGATTTAGTTGCCCGCCTCTTCTTCGGCCGACTAATCTGCCTGAAAAGCCTTCCCGCCGGCTAGAATCTAAATCGCTGGCGGGGTGGCACTTTTTAACCTTCAAATAAATTTGGGTGCATAATAAAGTAGTTGTTCACCTTTGAATTACCTTTTAGTATGATGTATAAGGGCAGAGACACACAGGAAGATTCGGGGGAGTTTTAGTCGCCCGGCGACTAATTGACTCTTCTTCGGGCGACTAATCTCCCCGAAAAACCTCCCCATCAGCTAGAATGTAAATTGCCAGTAGGATGCCAATTGGTGTGCTTTGTTTTCCGAAATCGCCCAAATTTGCCTCACAAGCGATTTACATTCTAGCCAGTGGGAAAGGTTTTCGGGGAGATTTAGTCGCCCAGCGACTAAACGCCTCTTCCTCGGCTGACTAATCTGCCCGAAGAGCCTTCCCGACGGCTAGAATCTAAATCGCCTGCGGGGTGGCACTCGGAGCGCAATTTAACCTTTAAATAAATTTGGGTGCATATTAAAGTAGTTGTTCACCTTTGAGTTACCTTTTAGTATGATGTATAAGGGCAGAGACACACAGGAAGATTCGGGGGAGATTTAGTCGCCTGACAACTAGGGAGATTTAGTCGCACGGACACTAATTGCCTCTTCTTCGGGCAACTCATCTCCCCGAAATACCTTACCGCCAGCTAGAATCTAAATCGCTGGTGGGGTGGCATTCGGAGAGCAATTTAACCTTCAAATAAATTTGGGTGCATAAAAAAGTAGTTGTTCACCTTTGAGTTACCTTTTAGTATGATGTATAAGGGCAGAGACACACAGGAAGATTCGGAGTGGGATTTAGTCGCATGGCAACTAATTGCCTGTTCTTCGGGCGACTGATCTCCCCGAAAAGTCATCCTACCTGCTAGAATGTAAATCGCCGGCAGGATGCCAATCAGTATGCTTCATTTTCTGAAATCGCCCTAAAGTTGCTTCACGAGGCAATTTACATTCTAGCCAGTGGGAAGGTTTTTCGGGGAGATTTAGTCGCCCAGCTACTAATTGCCCATCCTTCGAGCTACTAATCTCCCCGAAATGCCTTCCCGCCGGCTACAATGTAAATCACCTGCGGGGTGGCACTTGGATCGTTTCGTTTTCCGAAGTCGCCTGAAGTTTCATTCAACTGTGTGTCTCTGCCCTTATACATTATACTAAAAGGTCATTCAAAGGTGAACAACTCCTTTAATATGCACCAAAATTTATTTGAAGGTTAAGTTTGCCCTTTAATCCCTGGGAAATCTAATTAGAGGGGTTGAAGAGCTGCAGAACCCAAACTCTAGTGCGGTGCCCATGATGATTGGTTATGAGATTCAGGCAAATCCAATCCCACCCTTTCAGGATCAGGAGGAGGGGGGAGAGCAGTTTGGAATGTGGGCTGTTCCAGTGGGTGGGGAAAGTCATTGTTTAGCAGGAGAGCCCGCCCCTCGCACAGAGAGAAGGAGGGGCTGTAGGTAGAGCCTGAGAAGTTGGAGTGAATGAGAGGAGGAAGGCGATGATGATGATGATGAGGAGCAAAGGAAGCGCAAAGTGAGAGAAGCAGCGGCAGAAGTAGGAGCTGGGGCAGATCAAGAGGCAGAAACGTGAGCAGAGTAATGTGCGGGGGACAGGGGAGTGGCCTAACTAGAATATTATCGCACAGCCGTTTGGTGACAGCAGAGGGGTGGCCGCCGGTGCATGGGATCCCAATGGGAGCTCCTCAGCCAAAGTAGGAGACATCCCCAGACCGGTAAGTACTCGGCGCTAACTGAGCGCGTGTTTCTAAATTACTGTCTGTAGTGCGACTAGTTGCGCCAGAGTCGCAGGCTGAGGACTCCGTTTGCATCTCGTGTGCACATGGCTGTGTTAGCGCTTAGCGCCAGGTGAGGAGCTGCAGGAGCCACTTTTTTTATTTCGGGGATACCGCATATTTGAGGTTTTCCTGTTTATTACATTTGCCAAATTCTTTTGTTTTATTGTAATCCCTGGAGATTACTCGGGGCGTTAAAGATGACCAACTGCAATAATGTCTGTTTTATTTCTGGAATTTACCCTTGTGATGGGAAGGGAATCTCTGGGCCTGTGGTCAGTCTTTGCCCTTAACTCCTATACATGGAACCTAGGGGGTGTGGAAATCCTTAGGAACATTAGACAATGCTATATATATATATATATATATATATATATATATATATATATATATATATACACAAAAACCATGAATATCTTGTAAATTATATCCTTATAAACGGTGAGTTCTGATGTCATCACTTATAAACGGTGAGTTCTGATGTCATTTCTGTCACATGACTCACTAAAACTTGTGTATTATAATAAATAAAGTACCCCTTGTTGCAAAATATGAGGATATTTATTATAATACACCAGTTTTTGTGAGTCATGCAACAAAAGTGACATCACTACTCACCGTTTATAACTGATGACATCACTGTTTATAAGGATATAATTTACAAGATATTCATGGCTTTTGTGTATTATAGTGGTGTCTGTGTTGTACTCAGTCAGCAGTGAGAAGGAATCTATTGTGTGAATGTGGGGCAGGTTCCAGGTCATTGTTTCCCAGTTGTGTAGAACTTTATAAATCTGCACAGAGGAGGGAAGTGTAACACAATCACTTGCTGCTGCCTGTGACGCCAGTGAATTGCCAGACATGATGGTGTCGGTCTGGGGGTGCTCGGTTTCAGCTGCCAAGTGGGTGGGCACAGGTGGGTGCCTTCATGGCACTAGGAGGAAAATGTACAAGTGTTGCACAAAAACTATAGTGTTTTTAGGATTGTCTGGATCTTTGGTTTCAGTGGAGTTAAAACTGACCCCCTTACTGTCATGTGACTTTAGACCGCTTTTACACATATTGATCCTGTTTCGCCCTTATGCTGATCAGATGCACATTTGATATATCCTCTTAAATAAGGTGCAGCTGGGCATTTTAGGGTTAATCAGCTTGCATTATCCCTTGCATTATCTGATTAATGTTTAAAATGTAGGTTCAGTATGCATGCAATGAGCAGTGAGGCTCCTCTGTTATTATTATAATTGAATCAACAGATTTCAGCCAATTAGCAATTAGCAATTAGCATTTATCAGTCCAGAGCAGTTTGAAAATTAAAGGCAAGTACCTTATTGGCTGCTGCATTGATGCACATTTATCCCTGTGGTGGTAAATTTAATTCTACTGTGCCCAAGAGCTTCTGTAGAAGCTGCAACTTCTCTTGGGGTGTAAAGAGCAGACTGCTGGTCTGTCCCACTTCATTTATGGCATTATTGTAGGTGAAGCTTATGGGCAGGGTGTTGGGTATGTATGGGTATGGGCAGGGTGTTGGGTATGTATGGGTAGGGTGATGGGTATGTATGGGCAGGGTGTTGGGTATGTATGGGCAGGGTGTTGGGTATGTATGGGCAGGGTGATGGGCATGTATGGGCAGGGTGTTGGGCATGTATGGGCAGGGTGATGGGCAGGGTGTTGGGCATGTATCGGCAGGGTGTTGGGTATGTATGGGTAGGGTGATGGCTATGGGCAGGGTGTTGTGTATGGACAGTGTGTAGGTTTAGCTATCTGGGAGTCTGTACAATGCTGCCCGTGGGACATTCCTATTAACACATCTACCGTGCGCTCCTAAAGAAACATCCTGAATCATAAAACTCTCCCTGTTATTACGTATTTATAGCTGTAAAAGATCAAAAAGGATGTGAACTCATCTCCAGCTAATAATTAAAGGCATTAAGTGCTCAGGGAGACTGGATCTGTCCTACTGTGTAACCAGTCGCAACATGAAAGCAGCTGGAAACGGAGGAGCTGAATGAGTGACACATTAGCTACATCTCACCTGCACCGGTTCCACTAGGAGACATTGTAGCAATCGGGACTTTCACTACAACTTTGAGAGATGATTGACATCCCTGCCGGGTTGAGGGTCTTTTGTGCTGAGGTGAGGGAAGTTCTAGAAATGTTGCACATTATTCCTTATGGTGCAAGGCACACTAGCACATTTGGGGAATATAAAAGAATATGGGGTTTGGAACAGTTTTTGTGTAAAGTGAGCTGCGGAGAGACACTTTAAGGTGTTGCCTTGCCAGTCATGTGGCTCGCAGTAGTGGCAGCGTTTACAGGTCGCATGTTCAGCTGCTTGTTCTACATGTAGTTAATTGGACCTTCAAGGGCTGCTTCATTATGGGCATAACTACAGAGGAAGCAGACCCTGCGGGTGCAGGGGGCAGCCGCAGGGTCTGCTTCCTCTGTGCTCTAATCACTTTATTGCATTAAGCAATTAAACATTGGTAGTTTATTAAGTGCACAATATTGATTATAATAGAATCCACCGTTCCACTCTGTGCTGTTTTTAATTTTGTGTATTTTTAAGGAAACTGTCCTGCACTTTTCATTTATAAAGCAGCGTCTGTATGCGGATGGCAACATGTTTTAATGTAACACGGAGTAAAGGTTACGTTTTAGATGCATTGTTGCAATCACTATCTGGAAAGTTAGTAACACAACGAAGAAGTGTGTGTAGTGTACATGGTACTCTAGTTTGTTACAAGCTTGTAAATAATAGTTTGAATAGGTTTAACTGACCTGCGGATGGTTGATTGGCCTAGTAAATTGTTTGCTCTTTTTGTTTGTAATATATTATAGACTGGCCAGTTCTAAGCAACTTTTCAGTTTGTCTTCATTTTTAATGTTTTATGTTTATATTTTAATTATTTGCCTTTTTCTTCTGACTCTTTCCAGCTTTCAAACGAGGGTCACCGGCCCCATCAAAAAACAGATACTCTTTATTACTCATCTTTCTATTCAGGCCTCCCCTATTCATATTCCAGTCACTTATTCAAATCAATACATGGTTGCTTGGGTAATCTGGACCCTAGCAACCAGATGGCTGTAATTGCAAACTGGAGAGCTGCTAAATAACTCAAAACCACAAATAATAAAATCCACCATAAATTACAAATTAAAAATATCACTGTCTACATCATGCTAAAAGTTAACTCAAAGGTGAACAACCCCTTTAAAAGAGGTGTCTGTGTCCTAATAAAACCAATAGCAGTATTGTGGGGTGGATAATGCCGGTAAAGCCTCACTCTCAGATTTTTAATGAAGATGGTCAGATGCAGTGAGGTGAAGTTCAGGAATAGCTGGGGGTGCAGGGCAGGCATTCCTCTTCTAGTTAATAGGTGTTTCTAGGAATAACCCAGCTCAACTGTTGCCATTTGTGTCAGTGTGAATTGTGTGTGCCAGACAGGTGCTTCCCTGTTCCTTAGGGACATAGGGAATGTTCTTGAGTAAGAGAAGGATTTCATACCCGTGACCCCTCAGCTGTTTTTCAGTTACACATCCCATAATTAGTGTCTAAACCCTGCCTGAGGATCCTGGAGGATGTAGCTGAAACTTGGTGAACTGTACCAATGCCCTGTGCCAGGAGAAATCTTATTTCAATACAGGTATGGGATCCATTATCTGGAAAGCTCCAAATTACAGAAAGGCTGTCTCCTATAGACTCCATTTTATACAAATAATTCAAATTATTAAGATATAATTAATCCTTATTGGCAGCAAAACCAGCCTATTGAGTTAATTTCTTGCTTAGAAGATTTTCTAGTTGACATACACTATGAGATCTGCTCGTTTGGCAAGATCGCCAAATGAGAGGATCTTAACCCGATATGCCCACTACTGGGCTGGGCGTTATCGGATGAATCTGAACGTTCGGCCCTGGGGCCAAAAAATCCGATTACAATACTGTGAATGGGCTCAGACGGGTCGCAGGACTGCATCAACTTGCCGGTGCAGTCCTGGATCACTAACCCTAAGGTATGAAGATCTAAGTTACAGAAAGATCCATTACCAGGTCCCAAGCATTCTAGATAACAGGTCCCATACCTGTATTGGCCACCCCTGTGTCTTGGCCTCTTCCTCTTCTTTATTTATCAGTGATCAGTGGCAGGTTGAACTGTTGACTCCAGTTATCTGTGGCCTGTCTATCTGAACTAGCAGACACCCAATAAAGCCTGGGACAGACTTCGGACAGTATTACACACACACACACTGTGACTCATGATATTGTCAGCTTCCCTTATCTGCAGACTGCTTAGTCGGTGCATCAGGGGACAATGTCACCAATAGGCAGCTCCTTCCCTATCTTTCTGCTTCTGATGCAGCTGTACAGGCAGAGGGGTCAGTGGGAGTTGTAGTATGGCCACACGAGCAGATTCAGGGAGATTATTCGCCCCAGCGACAAATCTCCTCTTCTTCGGGGCAACAATCTCGCCGAACTGCCAACTCCGTCAGCTAAAATGAAAATCGCCTTCGGCAATGCACACGCGGCACTTCATTTTCCGAAGTAGCGTGAAGTCAGCTTTGGAAAATAATGCTTAAATGCCCCCTCCATTCCTTACTTAGGGTCAGGGCACACGCTCAGATTCGGGGAGATTAGTCGCCTCTTCTTCGGGGCGGCTAATCTCCCCAAACTGCCTTCCTGCCGGCTAGAATGTAAATCACCGGCGGGATGGCTTTGTTTTCCGAAGTCATCCGAAGTTTCCACGTGGGCAGGGTCGGACTGGGTTGTGAACCTCGGGGGCCCCGTGCGCATGCGCGAACGCCAGGCCCAACGCGCGGATGCGCGAACGTCAGGCCCAACGTGCACATGTGCAATCGTCAGGCCCAATGCGCGCATGCGCAACAGCGTCGATCAACTTTAATTGCTGTTCGGGGGCCAATCTAGGAGCGGGACTGGGCCGGCGGGGGCCCAAGAGGGCCGGGGCCCACCGGGTTTTTTCCCGGTTTCCCGCCGGCCCAGTCCGACACTGCTCGTGGGGGGTTGAGTTGTAGTGAAAAGGTAACTGGAGAGCAACAGGTTGTTCATCTCTATGCACCTGTGTTGCATTATAATGAATGGGAGCTGTCTGTACATTTACATCCCATGAGCCTGGTGCAGCTTTCAGCCTTAAGGGCCCATTCGGTTGATTTCTGATTTATGTGATTTATGTTTCTTTCCGGCCAATTGCTTTCCAGCATTCCCCCTCCCCTTGCATTCCAAGACTTGACTCCATTTCTTTCACTCTCTTCTTCTTCTCTTTCTTTCTTTTTAGAGTTTCTATCATTCCCTCCAGGGATCATATGAACTGGCTCTTGGCAAAAAGGAAAGTCCTATTCTATTTCTTGTTCCCTGTACAATAATGATTCCAGTGGCTGGTGATTAATAGTTCCAGCCTTAGAATGTGCTCACTCCCCTCTGCCTGTCTCCATACAACCGAATGCCTTAATTCTCTGGGTGCAGCTTGGTGCCCATTCCAGAGAGCCCGGCAGCCCAATCAGGAATGCTCTGGGTACATTATACAGGGTGTGGGTTCAGTTATTTGCTAGAATAGCATTGCTTTGGGGATGGTGCAGTCTTTGCAATGTGAGATACACAACAAAGGTTATGTGCAGAATGAATGCAATGTGGGGATTTTATTGCACTTCACTTTGGTATGTAGAGATCCTGTGCCATTAATGGGAAAATGTGGGGATTTTAGCGTCCTGAGCTTTTCACTGAGCTAAGACTAGCACACAAATTTGGGTGAAAAAGACTAATGAGCTTAAATGCCCCCTTACGAGGAAACTTTGGGCGACTTCAGAATACGAAGTGCTGCGTGTGCCATGCCGCAGGTGACTTTTCGTTATAGCCGGCGCAAGACAGAGGGAAGTCATTCTGGGTGATTGGTCACTGCAAAGACGAGGCGATTAGTCACCAGGCGACTAAATCTCCCTGAATCGCCCAGTGTCAGGGCACACGCTTAGATTCAGGGAGATTAGTCGCCCGCCGACAAATCTCCTCTTCTTCGGGGGCAAATAATCTCCCCGGACTGCCTCCCGCCGGCTAGAATGTAAATCGGCAGCAGGATTGCAATAGGTGCGCTACGTTTTCCGAAGTCGCCTGAAGTTTCCTCGTGAGGCATTTTGGGGAGATTAATCGCCCCGAAGAAGAGGAGATTTGTTGCCGGGCGACTAATCTCCCCGAATCTAAGCGTGTGCCCTGACCCTTACAGAATCACTTATTACTTTGCACATGCATTTGTCAACATGTTGAGCAATAATCGTTGGATTTGCAATTGCATCTGTGGGTGCAGGTGATAAAACAGGTGGAAAACTGACTATGTCTAGCCCCATGTCAGATTTTAAAATGACATAAAAAAAAAAAAGTTTTCTCTTTGAAAAACTGATTAAAGTGCTGGGTTTTCATTTGGAGGGGTTGAACTTGATGGACTTTGTCTTTTTTCAACCCAATTTAACTATGTAAGTCTGCTGGAAAGCACTGTTTTCCCATGACAGTATCCACACTATTAAACATTATACAGGTACGGGACCTGGTACCCAGAATGCTGAGTTTTTCCTGATAAGGGATCTTTACTAATTTGTATCATAATACAATGTCTGCTTAATATTAATTTAAACATGAAATAAATCCAATAGTATTGTTTTAGCACTAATAAGGATTAATTATATTTTAGTTTAGATCAGGTACAAGGTAATGTTTCCTTATTGCAGAGAGAAAGAACATCAATTTTTAAAAAAAATTATTTGATTAAAATGGAGTCTATGGCAGCTGGCCTTCCTGTTATATGGAGCTTTCTGGATAACAGCTCCCATACCTGTATGTTATTTTAAGAGCAAATTGAAACTTTATTTTTTTAGTGCCCCTATGGTATAAGGAATCGTTCAGGATCCAGCCCCAGAATACTGGGCTTCCCTAACCCATGGCCAAAACATTTGCTCACTTTGTTTATTAGGAAAGGTCAGAAATGATGAACTTCTCTGCCCGTCCATGTTCTTTCAAGCAATCCAAACATGTGCCTTAGACATTCCCCTTTTGAGGTTTGTTTTCTTTTACACCCTCTGGGGTCTTGTAAAAAAACATTATTATTGTCTTGGCTGTGATGTTTTGGAGAAGCTGAAGAAACACAGACGTGCACAAGCTTTGATGGGTCCTGGCAGCTGGGAATCTGACTGCTCGGGTACATGATGCAGAAAGACTTGGGCGTCCGTTTGGGGTGTTTTGTGGTCTGGAACTGAAATAATTTCATAGTTTGGGGATGACGTTTGAGCTGTAGGGCCCCTTCGCTGAGTATGGAGGACAGGGCCCTTGGCTGTGTGTGGAGGATGGGCCCTTGGCTGTGTATGGAGGATGGGCCCTTGGCTGTGTATGGAGGATGGGCCCTTGGCTGTGTATGGAGGATGGGCCCTTGGCTGTGTATGGAGGATGGGGCCTTTGACTGTGTAGGGAGGAGGGGGCCCTTGGCTGTGTAGGGAGGAGGGGGCCCTTGTCTATGTGTGGAGGAGGGGGCCCATGGCTATGTGTGGAGGAGGGGGCCCTTGGCTATGTGTGGAGGAGGGGGCCCTTGGCTATGTGTGGAGGAGGGGGCCCTTGGCTATGTGTGGAGGACGGGGCCCTTGGCTGTGTAGAGGGGATGGAGCCTTTGGCTGTGTATGGAGGATGGGGCCCTTGGCTGTGTAGGGAGGACGGGGCCCTATCTAGGTAATTTCCTCTTACACCTGTTGTTGAATTAGCACTCCCAGCATCCCTCCCTAACAGCCCATGGCTAGGAGTTGCACTTAACTATGCCATGGCAGTAGGCAGTAAATCCATGCTGAATATAGTGAAAAGGACTACACAGTATGTATTGTACAGGTATGGGATCCATTATCCGGAAACCCATTATCCAGGCCACTCCGAATTATGGAAAGGCTTTCTCCCATAGACTCCATTTTATCCAAATTAATACAAATTTTTAAAAATGATTTCCTTTTTCTCTGTAATAATAAAACAGTAGCTTGTACTTGATCCAAACTAAGATATAATTAATCCTTATTGGAAGCAGAACCAGCCTATTGTGTTAATTTAATGTTTACACGAAATGTCCATTATGCGGAAAAGCCCAGGTCCCGAGTATTCTGGATAACAGGACAAAGTAACAGGGAAAACATATAAAGCAGAGCTCACCTTTCCCGTCTAACCGAAGATATTCTCCCCTCCAGCGGCATCCCGCAAGAACTCTACATGTTTGCAGTTCCCATGTCCGTACAGCACAACTTCAGTTCAGCCCATGGGCGATCTTCCCGAGTAACTTCAGAGAGGCTTCACTCTTCATTAATTATTTGGCTTTATTGTGGCAAACAATTCGAAATGGTGGCAATGACAGTGCAACACAGCCTGTTGTCATTGCCACCATTTCGCATTGTTTGCCACAATAAAGGCAAATAATTGATGAAGAGTTAAGTGTCTCTGAAGTTACTCCGGCAGAGCGCCCATGCGCTGAACTCTAGTAGTGCTATTCTGGATAACAGGTCCCATACCTGTACTTCTATCTGTGTTTCTCCCCCATGTGCCAATGGCGATTCTGGGGGCCCAGGGAAATGCCCTCTGTGCCCTGCCTGAAGCTGTCCCTGGGCACAGTGAATAAACACAATTTATCTCACCATAAATACACTTTTATTTGAATTATTGCCATGGCAGAAGTAAGTGGTGTATCCGCACCCTGATTAAAAGGGTGATTAGGCTTCCATATCTCGCCTTCTAACAATGCAGTGAAAACAAAACTTTATATTCGGCTGCCAAATATCATGTTCCTTGTGCTGCAACCTTAAACTGTGGCTTAAGGCCAAAGTCCCTTTTGCTGGATTTTCTCTGCAAACACCAACCACTGTGCATCACAGGCTTTCTTTTTCGGGTTATAAAACGTCTCGTTAGTTCCCTGTAATTTTGGTTCCCCCAACTAATGGTCACTTTCCTTTGTTAGACTAAAGAAATAATACAATTCTGCAAGTACTGATACTAAACATTTAGGGTTGAATGCTGTACACGTTCGGCCACAACCTTCTTCCATCCTGACGTGCAGATCAGTCACTTGACCTGTGAGCTGACAATCAGATCAGTTCATCCATATATGTGACCACTGGCTTTTTGGGGGGTCGCATATCGCGAGTAATTTAAACATCCAGATTCCTCAATGTGCAGTTGCTCGGGGCAGGAGATATGTAAGGTATGTGGTCAGATCAGTAATACTGTTTGGTTGGCCCCTCCCGGTGGGGCACCTGTTCAGTGAATGACTTCACTGAAAATGAAGGGTTTATTTATTAAGTCCCTTATTTTGGTCGGGTTCTGGCATATGAAAAACCCATTCAAGCGTCCGAGCAGACAAAGGGCACATTCAAAGCTGCGGTTTTTCCTTTGTGTGATTCTTAAAGTTTGCTCCGCCGTGCTCAACGGATCAGATCTTCCTGCACTCCGTCTGCATCATAGCTCTCTCCTTAATATGCCTTTGTCTTCTGAATGCATTGCCTTAAAGCGATACCGACACGTTATAAAAATCATAGGAATGTGTACGTATCAAGGAGGTGCTGCACACCGGATAGTTTCCTAATGCAAGGAAAGTTAAACTAAAGAAGTAGCTAGAAATGTTGTACATTATGTTTTGTGCTTCTGTACCAGCCCAAGGCAACATTTAGCAGTAAAGATCTGTGTCTCCAAAGATGCCCCAGTAGCTCCCCATCTTCTTTTCTGCTGATTCACTGCACATGCTCTGTGCTGCTGTCACTTACTGAGCTTAGGGAGCCACTCACAATATACAGTACACATAGAATAGAAATGTCACAATATAAGGCTGATTAGTAATTAATACAGATAATTACTACATGGCAGCACAGAAACCAGTGCAATTAGCATCAGAATTTAATAATCAGCAAACCTGTAGCATCAGCTTATATTACAGGGGAAGCTCATTTTCTGCTGGATAATTAGTGACGAGCCCTAAGCTTAGCTTCTCAACAGCCAATCAGAGCCCACTGAGCATGTGAGTGTCACAGACACTTTCCAAGATGGTGACCCCCTGTGACAAGTTTGAAGTCCTGGATGATTGCTGCTATTGACAAGCTGAAACTTTAGCCTTGTGCAATAAGGTCACTATATAAAACGTGGCATTTTTAGTCCTATTCATTTTTAGGGTTTCCTTCTCCTTTAAGCTGACCGTCTGACACTGCTAATGGATATTCAGTGTTGTTTCAGTGACGCTGGGCTGGGGGTGGAGCGATCCTTCCATAGGCTAATTACAAATGAAAACAGCCTATGGACTTAAGCCCCCCCCCAGCATCACTGAAACAACCACAGAAGATCAGTGTCAGAGAGTTGGCTTCACAAAAGTTCGTAGGCTGCGGGCGGCTTCAAGGGGGGCTTTTCGTGAAAAATATTCGGCATGCAGCATCTCCTTGATATGGACACGTTTCTATGATTTTTATAGGAATGTGTCAGTATCGCTTTAAGGTGGCCATACATGGGCAGATTAAAGCTGCTAATTAGTGATGGTCGAATAAATTCATCAGGCGCAAAATTTGCGGCAAATTTCTACGTTTCACCGTTTGCAAATAAATCTGTGAAACTGCGTCAAAAAATTTGGATGCGCGTTGGAAAAGCTGCTCGTGTCCAAGCCGTTGAGTGTCAACATTATTCGAACGCCCATTGACTTTAACGCTGGCGTCAAAATTGGTGTTAAGCTAATTTTTCTGCTGTTTTCGCTGGAAATTTTCCGGTGAAGCGAAACGGGACAAATTCGCTTATCACTACTGCTGATATCAGTCCTTTAGACGATTATCTGCCCATGTGTGGAGGCTTCCGACAGGTCCCCCCCCCCCAATCAATATCGGTGCAAAAATCAGCCTGATATCGATTGGGGCAGGTTTGATTTTTCCTGCAATCGAAGACCACATTGGCTAGTTGATACGGTCCTGTGACCCGTCGGCGCCCATTCCCTTTGTGGTAATCTGATTGTTCGTATTAACCTGATATCCCCCTGCCATTAGTGGGCATATCAGGTTAATATCCTCTCATTTGGCAAACGAGCGGATGTTATTGTGTATGGCCACCTTTACTCTGGACACTTTCCCTCCCTGCACAGACTTAAAGGGATACTGTCATGGGAAAAAAAAATTTTTTCAAAATGAATCATTAAATAGTGCTGCCCCAGCAGAATTCTGCACTGAAATCCATTTCTCAAAAGAGCAAACAGATTTTTTTATATTCAATTTTGAAATCTGACATGGGGCTAGACATTTTGTCAATTTCCCAGCTGCCCCAAGTCATGTGACTTGTTCTCTGATAAACTTCAATCACTCTTTACTGCTATACTGCAAGTTGGAGTGATATCACCCTCCTCCCTTTTTCCCCCCAGCAGCCAAACAAAAGAACAATGGGAAGGTAACCAGATAGCAGCTCCCTAACACAAGATAACAGCTGCCTGGTAGATCTAAGAACAACGCTCAATAGTAAAAACCCATGTCTCACTGAGACACATTCAGTTACATTGAGAAGGAAAAACAGCAGCCTGCCAGAAAGCATTTCTCTCCTAAAGTGAAGGCACAAGTCACATGACCTGACAAAATGTCTAGCCCCATGTCAGATTTCAAAATTGAATATAAAAAAATCTGTTTGCTCTTTTGAGAAATGGATTTCAGTGCAGAATTCTGCTGGAGCAGCACTATTAACGGATTCATTTTGAAAAAATGTTTTTTTCCCATGACCGTATCCCTTTAAGGTGACCATACATGGGCAGATTAAAGCCGCCGATATCAGTCCTTTAGACTGATTCAGCATCTTATCTTACAGTGAATGGAGACTTTCGACGGGTCTCCACGATCGATATCAGGCCAAAAATCAGGCAGATATCAATCAGGGAGATTTGATTTTTTTGGCGATGGAGGACTGCATCGGTTGATGTGGTCCTATGATCCATTGGCACCCATTCTCTTCTTTGTAATCCAATCTTTTGGCTTAACCGATCTATCCCTGCTGTGGGTGAGCATATCAGGGAAAGTTCCGCTCATTTGTAGAGGTCACCAAATGAGCAGATCCATTGCGTATGGCCTCCCTAACTCCGCTGAGACAAGCAGCACTTAAAGTGGATATAAAGCAACAATGAAAGTCTGAATAATGGAAGAAAATACCATTAGGGCAGAGACACACTGGCAGATTCGGGGAGATTAGTCCCCCGGCGACAAATCTCTTCTTCTGGGCGACTAATCTCCCTGAACTGCCTTCCCGCCGGCTACAATGAAAGTCACCGGCGGGAAGGCACTTGAAGCTCTTCGTTTTCCAAAGTTGCCTCCTGAGGAAACTTCGAGGCGATTTCGGAAAACGAAGCGCTCAGAGTGCCTTCCCGCTGGCGATTTTCATTCTAGTCTGTACAAGGCAGTTCGGGGAGAGTAGTCGCCTCGAAGAAGTGGAGATTTGTCGCTGGCGACTAATCTCCCCAAATCTGCCAGTGCTTGCATGTATATATACACATTCACCCTATATTTGCAGTGTTTTTAAAGTTATTTGTAAATGCAAATAAAAGTCTTTGTTGATCACTTTATGCACTTTATGTCGGTTTTGTCTCTTGAGACAATGTTGTCTTGCATTCTTCTTCTCATGTCTCTTAATCAGACGGTTTCTGCGACATTGTTTCAAAAGTCACAAGCACAGGGACAAAGAATAGAAAGGGACAGATACCATACTCCTTTGAGTAACAATCACAATAGCTTTGCCACCAGTGGGAATTGCAGTCCATTTTGGAAAGTTGCTTGGAGTCACAATTTCTTCCATAGAGCTAATTTTTATTTTTTTTGGTTTAAATCCCCTTTCAATATGCATGTCCATATACAGAGGAGGAATGTTGTTAGCAGGCTGGGTGCATAGGGTGCTTATTCAGCAAACTGATGTAAATGGTTAATGCTTTCTTGAAGAGCTTTTTTGAGTGTCTTTATTGTTGAAAGATCACTGTCCCTTTAACAAGTGTTGGCACCTTACGGATGACTGAGGAACGCTGGTGGTTTGATGTGAAACTGGAAACCCCTCTGCTGCATGATGTCTGAGCAAAGCAATGTGGTGTTTCCACTTTACAGGCCTATAACAAAGTGAGAGGGTGGGGGTCCAGCGTGACTTCCAGAAAATGTCCTCCGAGGAGAGTCGTATTTGCTTTCACAGGTCGCTGCACTAGTCTTGCCCCCAACTACAGAACTGCTGGGAGCGACTTTTAATTACCCAGTGAATCCATCCGAGGCCTCTACTGCTCCCTGTTAACTGGCACATACAAAATGGAAGCCAGTAGGAAATGGCGTTCTAGAGCGGCGTAGCGTGAAAGAATTTCCCCCCTACCACATTGGTATCCAGCATGGACTTTCTTTGCCCACACATGCAGGCGGTGCTTAGTATTTGTATAACATTCCTGAGACCCTACAGGGCCGGAAAAAAAAATCAGAAACGGTTTCTGTAAATCAAAAGAGAGAAATTATAGTTATTCCTTTTGACAATGGTGTCTTCAAGGGTCATGTGGGAAAGATGGTGCTGTGCAACACTGGATAAGGGTTTGCTTGTCCTTTAATATATCCCATTTACGCAAAACTTCTCTACTAAAATAGTTTCTGGGTGGCAGGATTTGTATAGGACGGCAGAACATTTTGATTGGGTAACACACAGAAAGGGGGTCGGTGAGCTAATATAAGGTCCAGCTGTGAAATGTTAGGGTTAAATATGATGGATGTGTGTGTATATATATATATATATATATATATATATAACAAACAAGGGAAAGTTGTGCTCACCACTAGTTTTTAAAATCATTAGGCGGGGGTGCAATGAGGGTGTGACCACAAAAAACATATAGACAAATACAAGATTCCTCTGCACTCAACCCATTATCAATATATTTAAGACAGCGACATTTTGTGCATACTGCTACTGAAAAATGCCTTACCCTTTAAACAAAACAGGGATTGTTTGTCCATATATTGCAATATATTTAAGCTGGCCAACTACGTCAAAGTCATCCCATATCTGGCCAGTCCTATGCTCAATTTTCATCTGATTCATTAAGAATTCTATGGTTTAATTATACATTTTATAAAAGGGACGAATACGTTTTACCTGCAACTTGCTAGCTGCTTTCAAAGTAAAACTCCCAAACTTGGCTGCCCTTTTATTAGACACCAGTGGGATCACCTGACTATAGTTGGAGGGGGTGGGAGCTACAACATGGAGCTGGTCACTGCTCCTGTATAACTATAACAAACAAGGGAAAGTTGTGCTCACCACTAGTTTTTAAAATCATTAGGTGGGGGTGCAATGAGGGTGTGACCACAAAAACATATAGACAAATACAAGATTCCTCTGCACTCAACCCATTATCAATATATTTAAGACAGCGAATCTTGTGTGTGTGTGTGTGTGTGTATATATATATATATATATATATATATATATATATATATATATATATATATATATATATATATATATATATATATATATATATATATATATATATGTCCGGTACAGACGCCAATTACTTATTGTGTGGGAACATAATACCATTGCAAACTAATATCTGTACCGGATCAGTTATGCAGAATGCTGGGGACCTGGGGTTTTCTGGATAACAGAGCTTTTTGTCATTTGGATCTCCATACAAGACAAGTCTACTAAAAATCATTGAAATGTTAAATAAACCTGGTAGGATTGTTTTGCTTAATAATTAATTAATGATTAATTATATCCAAAGTACTTTTCTTATTACAACAGCGAAAAAGGAAATAATGTTTAAAATGTTGGATTATTTGGATAAAATGGAGTCTATGGGAGATGGCCTTCCCTAATTCAGAGCTTTCTGGATAACGGGTTTCCATATAAGGCACCTGGATATGGTTTATGAGTTGCCTTATTAAAATAAGGGGGTCTGCACTTTCTAGGAGGCCTTTGGAGTGATATTTTAGATCTTAGGGGGTTATTTTCTGGCATGAGCCGTCCATACATGAACAGTCCTACTTGTCTGGCCAACCACGTGGCCCCTGGGATGCTGGTTGTAGCATTGGCATTGGTTGGCTTGTGTATGGCAATCTGTAGGTGCTAAATCTTGCCAGTTCTGTTACCCCTAGCAACCTGTAGGACAGGGGTCCCCAAACCTTTTAACCTGGGACTACATTAAAATGTAAAAAGATTTTGGGAGCAACACATTTGCATTTGAGACTTACCCAAGCTAGTATGCTTACTATTTACATTTGACAGGGCTAGGCCATTTTTATCCTTTTTTTTGGTAAAGGGAGGGGGCAAACTGTCTGAACATTTCCCCCCCCCCCACTCCGTATAAACTCTGCACATCAACCTGCAGCTGCTGTATGACCTTCAGATTCCACACTCACCCTGGGGAATTCTGGGAGTTGTAGTTCAACAGCAGGTAGGGGTCGAAGGTCAGGCAAACTGCGGGGTCCATTCATCCAGATTGTAAAGCTTGGGAGTTAAACTTCAACCATATAAACAAACAGTGGGTTACCCATTTATTTGCTCAGAAAACACACGTTGTGCTTATCGCAGTGGATAATACAAATCTCACGTATTGTGTGGCATTAAATCCTTGTTATATATACATTAATTACACTGATTATATTTACTCCAATCTCTCTCTCTCTCTCTCTCTCTCTCTCTCTCTCTCTCTCTCTCTCTCTCTCTCTCTCTCTCTCTCTCTCTCTCTCTCTCTCTCTCTCTCTCTCTCTCTCTCTCTCTCTCTCTCTCTCTCTCTCTCTCTCTCTCTCTCTCTCTCTCTCCTGCTATCTTGGAAAATGTGACAAGATAGCAGGATCTCCTGTTTCCATTCCGTATGGACGTAACACTCTGTAGAGAACAGCTGCGTGGGTATCTGGGCTCGTTCTCACCCGTGTCCCCACCCTGTTGGCAGAGGAGAAATAGAGACTGGCTGCAGGTTGGTATCTAAGGTGCCATCTGAACAGCAGGCATTCGGCTTATACAGGGGTAACATATTTATGCCTCAGTCTGTTCAGCAAGGACAAGTGGAAAGGTCTGGGGATTGCATGGGCACATGTAGTTCAGCCTTTATCTTAAAGAGGTTATTCACCTTTAAATTTTAATATGATGTAAATGTGATGTTCTGAGACAATTTTCAATTGGTCATTTTGTATGATTTAGTTTTGTTCATCTTCTCTTCAGCTGGGAATTCCAACAGCTATCTGGTTGCCAGGGTCCAAACTACCCTAACAACCAGGTAGTGGCTTGAATGCAAGACTGTAATAAGAAATAGACCAGGATAGACAGATGAGTAACATATAAATGACAAGAAAAACGAAGGCAACCAATGCTTTGGTAACCCGGTCGGGCAACACCGCCCCCCCCCTCCCCGCGTGCTTGCATACATACATACACGTGCATCATAACTTAGGTGCAAGGAGAAGTTGAGGGGCATTTGGGGCAGGGGAGGGATGGATACAGGAGGGAGGGATGGACAGAGGAGAGAGGAAGGTAGGGACGGACGGGAGGGAAAGAGAGAGAGAGAGGGCAAACGGAGGGACAGGGAAGGACGGACAAGGGAAGGACGGGCAGGGAGGGACAGACCAAGGAGGGAGGGATGGACGGACAGGGGAAGGACAGACAAGGCAAGGAGGGACAGACAGAGGAGGGAGGGATGGACAGGGGAAGGAGCACGGGCAGGGAGGACAGGGGAAGGACGGACAGGGCAGCGAGGGATAGACAGAGGCGGGAGGGATGGCTGTACAGGGGCCGGACGTATGGACAGGGCAGGGAGGGACAGACGGGATGGATGGATGGACAGAGGAGGGAGGGTTGGACGGATAAACCAAGTTTAAAGTTGCTAAGAATTGGGTATTCTACAGCATACTAAAAGTTATCTTGAAGGTAAACCACATGTTTAAAACAGGTTGGATAAGCAGTGGGCTTAATGCAGCTTAAATCATTTACCCTTAAAAATACCCTCCCTCCCTCTCTCTCTTAGGTTGTGCCCCTTTGAGAGTAAAACAAAAAAAAATGTACTTTTCAAGTTACTCATTAATACAAGGAGTCAATGTTAACTACAGGAAGATATTTTTTTCTGGAGCTAATTGCCATTTCTCTGCTCTGTTGAGCTGTTTAATTCCCCGGCCTGTTTGGGCTTTGTATGTGGGAGTGAAAGAGGATCTGTCTGCTCTCTGTCTCAGCTGAGCTCTCGGAAATGATGAGTGAATGCTTGTGGGTGTCTCATAAATCCTCTGACCTGAGTTGTTCCTATCACTTCAGGCTTGAGCGGTGATGCCCGCAGGTGCTGTTTACCTGGTCTTTGGATCAGCCGCCCGACAAGGTACAACAGTTCAACAAAAGAGTCTTTGTGCAGCCTGGACAAATTGTATGAGAGTCAGACAACAAATGCTCCCTTCCCCCTTTTTTGTGGGGAATTCATTCAGTCGTCTAACAAGAAACTACACCTGAAGCTGGAATATAATTAATAGAATAAAGATGTCTTTAATAACAACAGCGGCAGAGTCTTGCTAAATCTTAAGATAGGCTCCCGGTTTTGGAGCTGGCACATTAATGAGTTTAATGACATGACTGCAGTGCAAGTGATTCTGGGATAAGTTCTAGGTGTGAGTCAGCCGACCTCAAGTTCAAAGCGACAGAGAGCACTAGGCTAATGTCTTGTTGTGTGTCTCTTGCACTCGTTTGTGTGATTTTTATTTTGTCCACGTGTGAGCAATTCTGAAGTGGGCAGAGCAAGAACCAACCTGTAGACAAACCTAACACTTGACATAGGGCTGGAAGGGCTGATAATCTTTGCAATTAAAAATCCCACACACATTATTAATGAAGGACGATTAGGGGAATGGGCAAAGTGTGCCAATGTGTAGTTACCCATGTCCAGCACTAGACTGACCGGAAACCAGGAAAAAAAATCCGGTGTGCCCCGACCATCATGGGCTCAGACCAGTTTCCCTCGGGCGCATGAGATTGAGCACCCCATTGACCTCCACCGCCTAGTCGAGAAGATAAAAGAAGGCACATGGGGGGGATAGGGTTGCGGCTGGGGGCCCACAAGGGTGGTGAGGGTCCAGGGACTGGTGATTGAGCCTCAGATTCGGCAGTCCTGCTTGACCTGGACCCACCCAGTCCGATGTTGCCCATGTCCATTGCTTTCAGACAGGCCCCAGAATGGAGTGCTTCTACATGTGTATTATACCTGTTTGGTGTCAGGTGCCACCAGATGCAGGGTCCAAAACAATAATTTAAGGATTGACAAAGGGCCCTGTAAAGGCCCGAAACATTGCTACTTAATTTCATGAGCAAATAAACATCCTTCACCAGTTTAACTGCATCAGTAGTGCCATTGGTGTTTGTTTTTCTCAATGTCTTTCAAATAGGTGACCTGTAAATACTACCTTCTGACTAGTTGCTATAGATGACTAAAACTGTTCAAACTTAGCACCTGTCTACCTCCCAACTGTCCTGTTTTTTTTTGCGGGACAGTCCCGATTTTGACAGCTCAACCCGCAGTCCCGAATTGTTAGGCCCTGGACAAATGCCGTTTTCGCCGCTTTGCTGACTGCCACGTTAACGCTAGCAGTATTGTACCATTTCCTAAGCTTATACCGATATCGTAGCTACACGTGCGGAAAATGCAGCGGAAAAACGTGTGCCCACAGCCTTACTGAAAAGTCCCGACTTTCTCTTTGATCTCCTGCACTTAACAGCCGGAAAAAGATACAATGTTTCTAAAACTTAATTGGCTTTTGGCAGAGAGCCCAGAATATGTGGCAGGTGCACTTAGATACATTTGTAACAATTTAAGATAAGCAAAGAAGCAAGTGTAACAATTTAAGATAAGCAGGTCTCTTGGGGGAAACTGTGACTTGCAGCTTAAATGGCAATTCACCTTCATTAGCAAAACTGTACAACACATAAAAACCACAGAAATGTGTTCAAACTTTCATAACCTGCCAAATTTTGTCAAATGAACATGGTAATTAGGGGGTGTGGTCAAACATTTTCAGATCGTTTTGTCTTTCTATTTCCAAAATGTTGGAAGGTATGCTTATATTATTATAACCCCCCCCTTTCATTATGTGCCAGGTTCCCACTAACAATCATTGATAGTGATCTGTGACAGTTTCCCTACATTTATAAGTGACTTGCCTAAATCCTGTTTATTTTTTAGTAACACAGATACTTTGGGCTATGACACACTTGGCACCCAACAGCTGGTACAGATAGTCACGTTTAAGATGCCTGTGGTTAATGGTGAGTCACTATCAAGATAACGTCTGACTCACCAAGTCTCGCATCCCAATGACATCAATGAGCATTTCCGGTGTTACCTGCAGTACATTCCATGGATGTCAATGGGAATTAACAAAGTCCACACTATGGAAATCACCACCTAATATCTTCCTCTTGCATCTGATGCAGTTATTGCCCAGGAAACTTTATATGTAGTCTTGTTGGCCCTATTGATGTTCATTTAGCTACTAATCCTGTGAGGTTATCAGGCTTATCACCTTCCTCAGGTGCTTGTAGTACAAGCACCTGAGGAAGGGCCACTGGGCCCGAAACATGTCGTGCACTGGTTTTGAATAAATGAATCACTAATCAGCAATTGGTTCTCCAGAGTCTATTCTTTATATTGTGAAAGTCACTAGGTCTGGCGGTGCCTAACTCTGAAGTTGAACCAAACTAAACAACGATAGGACTACATCATCCAATAATTCATATCTTTGAACAATGCATTCTCATCCTATTGAACTAGAGCAGTGATCCCCAAACAATTCTCACCAACCCCTTGGATGTTGCTCCCAGTTGCATTAGAGCAGCTGCTTATGTTTGAATCCTGGCTGGGAGGCAAGTTTTGGTGCCTAAAAACCAGATTTATTGTCATATAGAGCCTCTTGTAGACCACAGGCCAGTCCACGTGGGACCAATCACAGCCCATAGTTGGTACCCCAGGACCTCTTCCTCGTTTTGCTCCCTAACTCATTTTAATGTGGCTTGCAGACAGGGTCGGACTGGGGGCCCACCGGGGCTACTGCCCCTGAGGCCCCTCTGCTGCGCTGGCGTGCTGCGGCGTGTGTGCGGGCACACTGTGCCTTGTACCCACTCAATTTTTTTTGCAGCAACCGCTCGACAAAGGGAGGTTGCGGCATTAAGAAGTATCCAAATCGCAGATCTGGGTGCGGATCTGGACCGTCGGGACCTACTGGGTTTTTTCCCAGTGTCCCGTTGGCCGATTCCGACCCTGCTTGCAAATTAAAAGGGACCCTTAACCTACAGGTTGCTAGGGGTAACAGAACTGGCTTGATTTAGCACCTACTGTACAGATTGCCATACAGGGGGGATGACCAATGCATGATGATGCAACCATCGGGCCGGGGGCCACTTGGTTGGCCAGGTGAGTAGATTGACAGCTCATGCCTTAAAGCAGTGATCCCCAACCAGTAGCTCGTGAGCAACATGTTGCTCTCCAACCCTTTGGATGTTGCTCCCAGTGGCCTCAAAGCAGGAGCTTATTTTTGAATTCCAGGCTTGGAGACAAGTTTTGGTTGTATAAATACCAGGTGCACTGCCAAACAGAGTCTCAATGTAGGTTGACAATCCACATCAGGGCTACTTAATGGCCAATCACAACCTTATTTGGCATGGAATATTTTTCATTCTAGTGTTGCTCCCCAACTCCTTTTACTTCTGAATGTTGCTCACGGGTTTAAAAGGTTGGGGATTCCTGCTTAAAGTATCCCCCTCATAGAATCTCCTGTAGGCTTCCAGTCCACATATGAGCTACCAAATAGCCCTTATTTTGCACCACCCAGGAACGTTTTTCATGCTTAAGTTGCTCCCTGGCTCATTTTACATCTGAATGTGGCTCACAGGTAAAAAAAAAAAAGGTTGGGGAGCCCTGAACTAAGAGTGATGTAGCTGACGTAGCTGTGCTATCAACCAACAGCAAACACACTCATTAATATATAGCAATACAAATAAACACATACTCACTCTTGCATACAGCTGATAGGTATTTAAACAGTCATATATACTCACAGGGCAGCAAACTCTCATACTGACATGAATAGTGTCACTTGATACACACACACACCATTACTTTCACTTATACACACACACTCTGGAGGTTGGAGACACATGTATATACTCACAGACAAACGTTATAGAGACACGCGCATACCAGCATGCTCATGGGAATACGGACATGTCTATACTCACTGCAAGCTTATTAACCTCTGCTGTACTTATTAACCTCTGCTGTACTGCTATCAGATCTGTGCTTGCTCTTATAGCAATTTGGGACAATATATATATATATATATATATATATATATATATATATATATATATATATATATATATATATATATATATATATATATATATATATATATATAATTTTTTTTATTTTTTTTTTTAAATATTTCTGTGTCACCAGCGAAAGACAGCAGTAGGGACAAATGATTAAAGTGCAGTTCCATCTGGATTTCTTTTGGGTTTCTAATTGTTATCAAGAGTAAGGTACATTGTATAATAACGATAACTCGAGGATATCTAAAGCTCTAATGACAATAGGGATGCACCGAATCCAGGATTCGGTTCTGGACTCGGCCAGGATTCGGCTGAATCCTTGTGCCTGGCCAAACCGAATCCGAATCTTAATTTGCATATGTAAATTAGGGGCGGGGTAGGGAAATCACATGACTTCTCGTCACAAAAGAATAATTTTTTTCCACTTTTTCCTTTTCTGCCCCTAATTTGCATATGCAAATTAGGGTTCTGTATTCGGCCAAATCTTTCACCAAGGATTCGGGGAGTCGGCCGAATCCAAAATAGGGGATTCGGTGCATACCTAAATGACAATCCCAATTAATGACCGTGATTTTTGTCGAGAGGAGACAAATTGGTTCACCAGTTCACATGCTGGAATAATGTAGAATCACATTTTCCAGCTTGATCCACAGCTCGTTATATAAGATTCAATTTGGCTCTGCAACAGTTGCAACAGAGTGGCCACCTTTTCAAATCGTTGTGTAGATTTATTGAAGCTTCAATATAACTACACTAAGACTTGTTTCTGCTAGACATGCTGGAATGGTTTATCTACTCATGCTCCATGTCAGCCAGTGTATGATGGATTGGCAGATGAGGAAGAGATGAGAAGCAACATGGGTGGCCATAGTGTGTATTTGTATGGTTTCCATCTGTTCAGGTACCATAGAGCACATGTTGCTCCCAGTGGCCTCAAAACAGGTGCTTATTTTTGAATTCATGGCTTCGAGGCAAGTTTTAGTTGCATAAAAACCATTTGTGCTGCCTTCTTCAGGCTGCCAGTCCACACAGTAGCTTCCAAATAGTAGGGATGTACTGAATCCAGGATTCAGTTCGGGATTCAGCCTTTTTCAGCAGGATTCCGATCAGCCGAATCCTTGTGCCTGGCCGAACTGAATCAGAATCCTAATTTTCATATGTAAATTAGGATTAGGAAAAATTGTGTGATTTTTCTTCACAAAACAAGGAAGTAAAAAATTTTTTCCTTTCCCTCCCTAATTCGCAAATGCAAATTAGGATCCAGTTTGGTATTCGGTTGATTCTTTCACAAAGGGTTCGGCCGAATCCCAAATAGTTCATTTGGTGCATCCCTATCAAATGGCCAAGCACAGTCCATATTTGGTACTCCCAGGAACTTGCTTCATGCTGGTGTTGCTCCTCAAATCTTTACATTTGAATGTGGATCATTGGTTAGAAATGGTTGGGGACCCCTGTCTAAAGGCTCCCATACGCTGGCCGATAAAAGCTGCCGACAGTCGGCAGCTTATGTGTGTGGGGCCATCCTATGGGCATCCCCGATTGATCGGGCAGGGTAAATAAAATCCCGTCGGATGGCGGCCACATCTGTTTGTTGATGCCCCCATATTTCCTCCATTTGGATCCGATCTTTGGGTCCTAGGGCCCACGATCGGTCAACCCGATATCACCCACCTTAATTTGGGCATATCAGGGAGAGATCCGATTGTTTGGTGACATCGGGTATTGAGTAATTTATGGCCACTTTTAGTTGCATACTTGCATAGCTCAATAGCCAAAATGTGATACTCGCTGATATATCCCATGACTTTTGTGTGTCCACCTTAAGGGCTCTGAGTACTTTTGGTGATGCTTTTGTACTACAAGGAAGGTTCCTCTATCTCAGTGTTCATCTATCTCAGTGGGTTTTCTGCCTTACTGAGCACATGAATCAGTAGTTGGTTGGTGAACTACCTGTTATTATTATTATTATTATTATTATTATTATTGAGGTTCTGTTGAGAACCTGCTAGGACAACACTTTACTATGAGCAGTATCTAGAATTCTGCAGAAAATGCTTCTAGGAGAGCTAAAACTCCTCATCCAACTCTGCTCCTCATTTACCATTCCCCACACTGCTTGGGTTTTGGTATCCTTTGGTATCTTTTAAAATGTAGAGGGTCTCCGTAATGCTCCTAAAGTTCTTCTATTTTTATCCTGTTGGGAAAATATTCTGCTGCTTGGCCTATAGAAAGCATGAGAATGCTCAACTGTCAAACCCTTGCTCAGTTTTGATTTCCATCGGAGGCAGCTGAGCCCACCACCAGGCATCAAGTATTGAATGCTATAGGTTAAACAGGATTTGGGGGTGGTTCTGCTAGACTTACATACTCTTCCTTTATCATCAGATTTGTGCAGCGCTGTGTTTATTATGGTAATGTCTGCCAAGTGCCGCCCCTGCAATTAAAGAAGAAGCTTCTGTTCTCTGATGGGAAAAACAGCACGAGTTGTGGGTTGTGATGTTATTTTGCTCTGATGCACTACACAATCCCAGTGTCGTCTAGCACATTTCACTCCATAACATCCCTCTGTTTGGAGCAGATACAACAATGCAGTGGGTGGGAGAGATTTGTTGGATCATAATTCGTCTTTGTCTTTGTTACTATGTTAATTTTGAGTTGGAATCCTAATGGCTTCTATTTCAAAGGAAAGGGCAGAGCACTGGGCTGGATTCTTCTCCAGCTTGTATGAAGATTAGAGATGATGAATACATGTATCAAAGGTTTCATAAATTCTTAAAAAGGATGCCAAGATGGTGATATCCATAATGGACAAATGGCAGGGCATTAACAGCAAACACGGGCACAATCAGGGCCAGACTTCTAAAAATAGGAGGGCACTGGCAATTCAGTGAATTCTGAAAGTCCATGAATTCCAACGTGCAGTCCTCCAGCTGTTTTTGAGCCAAAAGTCAAAGCAGTCATAGCATCCTTCAAGAGTCAACTGAAGACTAAAGTTTGCCATCCCTGATGCTTATAATGAGAATCTCAAACAATTGTTACAGAATATAAAATAACCATTTACTGATGCTAAAGGCAATTGTCCTTTTTGCCCTACCCCAAAATGTTGTGTGTTCACAGTTCTAGTAGGAGGAGGTGCTGCTACTGCATAGCCTTGTGCATAATTTCTTTGTACAGTAGTCTCTGTGCATTATGGGAGTTTGCTGTAGTGATTGCTCTTAGAATCCTCATATGGGTTGAGGCATTTCTAAAAAGAATGAAACTATGTTTGTGCAAAGGTGGAAAAGGTAAAGTAAAGGTGGACCATGTGCACCTCTATGGATGGACCACGATTTCAGGCCTTCTTTTTGTATATGAACACCTTTATTTTGTGGTCTAAAGCAGAATACTTATAGGACCTGCACTTGATGCGGCATATGTTGTACAATGGGTCATATATGCCATGACTAAATGCTATTGTTGAAGGCCAGAACAGTCAGATCTTAAAAGGGGGAACTATGACTTTTCTCTATTCCGTGTATGTTTATGCACCATGTAGCCACTGAAAAGCTTATGAAAATGTTCACTTTGGACTGATCTATCAAATGACCCATACCCCAGGTTTATAGACATGCTTAGAAGGTCAAACTGTATGGACAACATCTGCCAGATTAAATCTGGGCATGTATGTCTATCTTCAGTGCACTTTAAGGACTTCTTGTTGGTCACTCTAGGGCATGGGCGCCCAACCTTTTTTACCCGTGAGCCACATTCAAAAATAAAAAGAGCTGGGGAGCAACACAAGAATGCAAAAAGTTCTTGGGGTGCCAAATTAGGGCTGCGATTGACTATTTGGTAGCCTCCTATATGGACTGGCAGCCTACAGGAGGTTCTGGTCGGCAGTGCATCTGATTTTTATACAACCAAAACTTGCCTCCAAGCCTGGAATTCAAACATAAGCACCTGCTTTGAGGTCACTGAGAGCAACATCCAAGATGTTGGTGAGCAACATGTTGCTCGCGAGCTACTGGTTGGGGATCACTGCTCTAGGGTCTTAGGATCAATTCCAACAGGCCATTATCTACTCTGTATGTTCTTGCATGGATTTTCTCCCATACTCCAAAACCTAAAGGCAGGGGCACATGTTCATTTTAAAATTGACCCTAGATTGGAATCTCCACTGGAACACATGATGTATAAATTCAGGACAACATTGCCCACTATAAATTAAAAAACAATATTGTACCTAGGTATCCCCATCTTCTGCATTTTTAAGGGCAGTGGCATACTGAACCTTCCAATATATTTCGCCTTTCCCACTATAGTGGGAAGCAGAATCCAGAAACTGACTTTGAGACAAACAAGCTTTTGCATGTGTTTATAACCACGTCCATCTTTCCCATGCATTGGACCAATTATGTTACATCCACTTCTACAAGAAGTATGTGGAGATAAAACAGAGAAAGAACCGAAATGGATAGATCTGGTTTAGGTTTCTTACATGGCCATTTGGATGTTCACCAGATTCTATGCTCTCCTGCCGCCGTGCACCACAACTACCAGCATCCTCAGCCAGCCAGTGGAGTGTCAGTGTATGCACTGGATGAAGATGCTGGGCAATGTAGTTCAGAAACCGTTGGCTGGTTTGACATCTCTGCTATAAACACTGTAATGCCAGAGAAGCAAAGAGAGAAGGAAACAGATGGGATGGAGAATTGGCTGAGGAAGGGAAATTACTCTCTACCCTGATTAGTCACATGACTTTCGTAGAGAAGAGAGGGGGGTCCTGAATTTTTCACAGATATGTTTCAGTACATGAGCGAATATTATGGCCAATGGGAGTGGCGTGCCTAGCCATGCACAATTGCACAAACATTGATATATCCCTGCCCCACACAGTTGGTTCTATTTGAAATTCTTTTACCCCACGCAGCCTGGACATATACTGCACTTTCCCCATGAGGTTGAATATTAAATAGGTTTCATATGTTGTGGAAATCAACTCTGTGAAGCAGTATAAAGGAATCGCAGGATTGCTCCACCCACCTTGTAATGTGCATGGGATGTCGGATGCGAGTCAGAAAGCCTTCTCTGCTCTAGCCAAACCATTTGGGGAGTAAATTACATGTTGGAGTAGGTAGCTTCTAAAGGATACAGATGTTTTACTGTCTTAATTCATCTTAACAAAGGGTAAAACCACCATCTGTAGATCTGTACACAGCTGTCTGAACACAGATTCAGTCGAACAGGCAGGTTTTTTGGGCTAGTGTCCGTACAGCACCCCCTCAGCCAATGTTCCTAAATCTGCATGGTGAGTGCACCTGCTCGGGGCTTGGGAACAGCTTTATGCTGTTAAACTGAGGAGCAGTAGATCAGATGCAGAATGTATTCTCATGTTTTGGTTTCTAGTTTTTTTTTTTTCCCCCTTTGGCTCCCAGCCTGGTAGCGATTTTAATTGGATTTTCCCTGTGTGCGTATGGATACTTGCAGATAATCTTCAATCCTCATGGAGAAAGTTGTGCAAGGCAAGATTAGTTAGTTATCAAAATCATCATCATATTAAAGTAAACTCTTCCTACAACACTATTGTAACCATAATGCATCCCGCTGCTCTGTAGATTGTACACCCCCCCCCTGCTCCTCAACTCTCTTTACATTTGAATGTGGCTTATGGGTAAAAAAGGTTGGGGACCCCTGCTCTAAAGATACGTGTTGTTGTTGTTTTGGTTTTAATACAAGAGAGATTTTATTTACACAATATTTTGGGTGTGTAGAACCATACATTGGAATCCTAAAAATGACCCATTTTGCGGTGTAGTTGTAATACATCACTATGTCGTAGATTGCTTCCTTCTTAAAGCATTAAGCAGTGTAAGGGCACAATTTGTTGGATCCATAGAACCTTCCGTCTCTGCATAGCTTCATTTGTACCCAAGGGAGCTGCTATATGGCTTTACACCTAGCCCCATTAGAACAGAAACCCTAGTAGTCGTAAATGGAAGATTTAGTTATCTGTGTAGAAGGCTTTGGCCAAGACAATCAATATGGCAGTTCCTGTGTGCAGATAAAGGGTCTTTCTTTGCTCACAGTCATGTCTTCAGTACTTTACTGCCTGTCCGAGCAGAAACAAATATGGTTTGCTTAGAAATGCTTTATATACTCGTGTGTTCTTAGGTGAATGTATAAATTGCTTCTAATGACCAAGCCTTGATGGTCTGGATACATATCGAGGTTCTGATAAAACAGAACCTGGTGGTTAGACTTTTCTCCTTCTCATCTGAGCTTCTATCATATCTTCTTTTTCCGCAAAGAGCTGATGTGGGTTCCCATGGTGAATCGCAGGACACACACACACATTCTGTTTGCTATTTCTCAGAGTTGCAAATGGAAAGAGTGGGAAGATAAAGGATGGAACAGGGAGAGGAAAGGGCCAACTCATTGACAGCTGGTGCTACTGAAATAGTTTAAAAAGGCAGCACCTGTTAGAATAGAGCTGTTACTAAAGGCTTGTTTCGTTAGAGAATACACTTGGCCAGGACGTTATTCCATTCCAGGCTGTTTCTCTTTCCTCACTTAATCACACTATTACCTACAGTTGTTATAAAATGACATTTGTACACACATTTTAAGCTAATGTCACATGGGATGGTGTCCACCAGAGGAGAAGAACTCTAACACCCTTTTGCTACTCTTCGTTAACTTTAATGGAAACAATATAAAATGTTGACTATGAAGATTTTCATTCATCCAGGTCATGGTATATCTAGTATAGGTAAATCTAAAACAACTGGACTTGCTGAGTAATCAAGGAAGACGTTTCACTACTCATCCGAGCAGCTTCTTCAGTTCAACTGTTGAACTGAAGAAGCTGCTCGGATGAGTAGTGAAACGTCTTCATTGATTACTCAGCAAGTCCAGTTGTTTTAGATTTACCTACACTTGATATAATATAAAATGTTAGAACATTTAAGTTTCCATTAAAGTCAAGAGGGAGTAGGGGGTGGTTTCCGGTATTTGTCCACCTGTGGAAAGACACCAAGAAGAAACTACCCTATGGGAGGGCTGCAATAGTAAGGTGGTTATATCACATCCACCAAGTGTCTTTTTGGCCTACTCGGTGGCACCAAAACAGACAAATGTTTCCTTTAACGGGAAGAACCCAAAAAGATGAACACTTGAACAGCCCTACGATTTTTGGATTCCTTATAACTGATACACTATTAAGGATTGTTATTAGCAAATGTGTATATGATATTATATTGATAAAAATTGCATCAGGAATTTCCAGCCTACACCCCCTCCAGCTTTTGCTGACCTTCACCTCTCAGTATCCCAGGACAAGCCAGCCTTGTGGCTTAACCACACACCCCTGCTGAGATTACTGGCTTATAGTGAGAATGAATTCACTGCAAACTATTTCTCAGTAATGCTTTATTGACTTTATGTGGGATTCAAATGAAATAAAGGATGGTTGGCAGATAGGTGTTGCTCAGAGCACTGGTGTTTGAAGGCCGTTTGCTATCATTATCAAATTATTTGGGCTGAAGTCATTTACTCACCAGAAGTGGTCAGTTTTACATAACCTTCTTTAGGATGCCAACCTTGTAATATATGTCTGTATCTGCTTTGAGATACAGGCAATCATTTTTGTAGCTCTCTCTCTCTCCTCTCCCTTGATCCTGATCAAGTGGCTGGTTGACCAGCTCTTAAGTAATTATTAAGTAATTAATGGCTGCCCCTCCAATGCTCATAACTACTGAAAGGGGTCAAGGGTGGCCTAACGCTCCAATATATACATACTTGTTGAAGAACTGCTGTCCCTTCGAGCACTAGGGAGTAGGACAGCCCATGACGGCTGAACTTCGAGGGGAATTGCAATCAAGGAAGAGGAGAGGAAGCTGCAAAAACAACTACCTGTATGTCAAAGCAGGTACAAAAGTTTTAACAGATATAAATCACAAACTTTAAGTTATAATAAGTTATTTGTGCTAAGGTCCCCTTTAAGGAGGTCATACATTAATAGATATAAACTGCAAGTTCAGGCTCTTCCGATCAATTCGGCAGCTTATCTGCCCATGTTTGGTTGGTTCAAGGGCTGAATCTCCTTGATCTGACTTCTGGCATAGCAGCAATTATGCCCGATGTTTAGTGGCTGCATCGGTGAAAGATCTGCACGTTTTCCGACCTCACCAAACAGTCAGATCTAATAATGTAGGGCCACCTTTACTCATTCTGTGCATGCAGACATGTAAATGGTTTTGCCCCGTAAAATCCCATACAAGTGAGCTGTTGAGATCTGCTCAGATGAACTCAATATTCTCCATTTTGGAAGCTGGCATTACTTGTTGCTTAGTAAAGATCAGCCATGGTTAGGGTGACATAGACCAAGTATCTTATTTCTGATTCTTGTAATTCACAGCACTGAGAAATTGTGCAATATTTCCCCATCGCAAGCCACACACAGCAGTTTGTTCACTGCCAGGGCTGGCCCGCTCCCACCAGTCCACAACAGCTGTTTCTAATATTTTTGGCCTTGTGGCCAAAGGGAGATACTCCCTAAAGATTTGTATGTCCTATGTCACACCAATATCTATGTGCAAAGTTTATATAGTCCTTATGATTCGATTAGAAGTTCTGAGGTTGCCCTACCAGTAGGTGGGACCTGGACCACAAGCAGGGTGTACAGAGTTACAACCATGTCTAATTACAGGATAATGATTCTGGGAGAGCTCTGTTTTTGGAGTCGGGAAATGAAATGTGTTTAGAATTTGAGGAAGAGTGTTCTTATTTAAGGATCATTTTAAATTGATTAAATTTTTAATGGAGTGTTCAGATGACTCTTGCTCCTAACATTTCACCAGTCTCTAGAATGGGGGTCTCCCAACCCTTTTTATACATGAACCACATTTAGATGGATAAAGAGTTGGGGAGCAATGCAAGCAAAATGTGCTGTTGGTCATCTGGTAGCCCATATGTGGACTGGAAACCTATGGCAGGCTCTGTTTTGCGGTACAACTGTTTTTATGGAACCAAAACTTGCTTCCAAACCAGGATTTCAAAAATAAGCACCAGACAGAAAGGGGTTGGTGAGCTATATGTATGGCCACTACATACAGTACAGTCCAAATGTCCTGCAGGTACTCCCAAACATTTACAACACAATGTTTGTAATGATTGATCTAGAACATTGTCTGCAAGGTCCTGATGGGCACGGACTAGTCTTGGTCTTTCCACTTAGATTAGGAATGTTGAATTGAAACCAACTCTACCACTCATCAAAGAGAAACTGTCGCTGGTGCAATTGCAGATTTTCCAGAATGCGCCAGTCAACTTGCCCAGACTACAAACTTCACAAGGTTCCCATCTTCCCCTTATCTCTGCAACATTACAGTCTCCTCTTGTCAAGCCTCATAACAACTCACCATAGCTCAAAAATAACTCTTTGATAAATCATATCTTAGAAACCCCTCCACTAAAATAGCATTCATGTTCTAAATCCATCTTTGTTATTGCAGCTTGTTTCTTCAGCTGTGTATCAGATCTCCTGTGTGCCCTACTTGCCTGAATTTCATCATAATGTGTTTGGGGGCATTGTCCAGCCCCAATTTCAAATCTGTCAAGGGGAAAATATAAAAAAACAAACTGCATGCTGTTGCAGCCTTTCTACATCCACCGCCTGAATTGAAGCCTAATTTGAAGGTATTTGTGATGCCCTTGGAGCATTTTGTTGGCCCCTTCTGCATTTGTTCCTTGTTCTCATGGTGTCTTGAAAGGAGTTGTATGTATTTACTGTGGGTTTTAGGGGCATGCTTTCTTATTTGAGGAAATAATTGAATATTTTCAGTAGAACAGTGCCAAACGTGTAAAGACATTGGCAAATAGACAACTACTTTTGTTTTTTTGACTCCATGGTTCTCGTGAAGGGGTATATGAGTGTTTTTTCTTTAATGTGTTTTTCTCCTCAATGGTGTCTTCCTTCATTACCCTGGGATTTTTTTTTCTGGGACACTGCTTTGGTTTAGGTAGGTTCTCCAGATGTTGCCCTTGACTGGCCTTAAAAATGGATTAATGTTGGGGGAACCTAAGGCAAATAGACCACTACTTATGTTTTTTGTCTCAATGGTTCTCATGAAGGTTCATGAGTGGTTTGTCTTTAATGCATTTTTTTTTTTGCATGGGTTCTTCCTTCATTACCCTGGGATCCTCTTTTATTTATTTATTTTTTTTGCTTCTGGCTTTAATCTGGGGCACTGCTTTGGTTTAGGTATGTTCTCCAGTTTTTGCCCTTGACTTGCATAAGAAAAATGGATTCATGTTGGGAGAACCTAAGTGCTCTCAGCGGAACTGCTTACAATCCCATTTTCAAGTCTACATGGCACAGTTAGCAGGTCAGTGCACTTGGCTATTCTTATGTGTCACCAGATCAACTAGTGACAGGTCAATGTGTGCCCACTGTAACAGATTAGCTGTTGTAATGCTAGTGGCCAGGCTTTTAAAGGATAACTTATTACCTCTAGGAAATCTATAAATAAGCAAGGCAGTGTTGGAAGCTGGCCAGCATGACACCATTTGCATAGTCTAAGCTCTTTTCCTGCAAAAGCTATTAAAGAGCAAATGAATGTTATATATTCGTCACAAGAGAGTTCTGGGCCAGATAATGCACATGTACTGAAAGGAATTGTCAGCTATAAAAAGTAATTTTTTCCTAAGACCACTCACATTGTAGGCAACCGTGATACTTATATGATGGCACATTTAAATTCTACATTATTAAATGAAGTACTTTTTTCCCCTTTGTACCCCTCTGTTCTACATACAGTGTAGAAAATGGATGGTTGAGATATCGCATTGTTTCACCAAAAAAGTCTGGTTAGAAGAATGAACAAGGGAGCAGACAGTACCACACTGTGCTTTAATAATTGGTGCCAGTGCTGCCCTTTATCATGTCCACATGAATAGCACATTCATGTTTTCCCTAGGCTGAACCCTGACTTCTGCTTCTGTAGGTGGGGTGCATTCTTTGCATTGCTAAAGAGCCCTTGTATGGTGTTAGTCTCCCACACACTCTGGCTCCTTGGAATGATCCCCAGAGTTCTGAGCAGCTCTGTTATGAACAAAGGGACCCGTGCATGTCACGCAGTCTATTGCTTTCCGATTTAATTTGGTCTGCGTGAATGTCCAATGTGGGTGCCAGCCAGATGCGAGCGCCTTGAACTTAATCACACCAATGTACAGCTGCTGGAGCCGGGCCAAGCTTTGTGCATAATGGCATAATAAAAATAACATACATAACAAGCTCATTTTCATGCTGCTTTCTAAAGTACTTCACAGTTGAGTTTGCTTTTATTACTTTTATTCCTTGTAATCAGTCTCCTATCCTCCCAGATGGAATGAGGAGCCAACATCCAGATCTTCTGGCAAGGTTACGAACTGTCTTAATGCCAGCATGTGATGGAAGGCAGAATACATCTTCTTCTCCCCCTTAAAAAAGGGCATGCAGGGTATCACGATTTACATATATATCTACACCACAGCAAATGTGCACTTTCTTACTTGCACCAGAACTGTGCAACACTTTTCAGTGGCTTAAAAAGCGAATTGTCCAAAGATGTCCAAGTGGTAACGATATCTTACAAGGAATCTGTGGGTACATAATATGCAACATCCAGGGTTACAAGTTTCCAGAACGGTCTTGGTCCTTGGAATTCTATTATGCCTTCTGCTGTTGTACTGGGCCATTATTGCCAAGCCTCCACTACTTTAAGGAATGACAGCAGTAGAAATCTGTTCCACATCTTCCTCTAATCCAATGATCCCTAACCAGTAGCTCGAGAGCAACATGTTGCTCATCAACCTCTTGGATGTTGCTCTCAGTGTCTTCAAAGCAGGTGCTTCTTTTTGAATTCCAGACTTAGAGGCAAGTGTTGGTTGCATAAAAACTAGGTGTACTGCCAGACAGAGCCTCCTGTAGGCTGTAATTCCACATAGAGGCTACCAAATAACCAATCGCAGCACTTATTTGGTACCCCATACTTGTGTTGCTCCCCAACTCTTTTTAGGGTAAGTGTACACTGGGCGATTCAGGGAGACTAATCGCCTCGACTTTGCAGCGACCAATTTCCCTGAACGCCTTCCTTCACTCTGTGCCTGGCTAAAATGAAAAATCGACGGCACAAATCACATTAGGCGATTTCGTTTTCCGAAGTCGCCCAAAAGTTGCCTTGTGAGGCTCATGGGTAAAAAAGGTTGGGAACTCCTGCTCTAATCTATTTTACCTGTGTATTTTTGGGGCCATAGATTGTTCTTGGATTCATCATGTTGACTATGGTGGAGGAGTTCTCAGGCTAAGGGCATATACTCTGCAAACAATATTTAAATTACAGGGTCCATGGACTTTCCATCCTGTGCACAGTCATGGTCAACTGTCAGGCCCAGTGTTATCAAGACCATAACAAATTCACCACTGTTTGCCCTTAGCCTTCTCCAGAAACATGACTGGTAATATGTGATTTCATTTCTTTTTTTCCCCCTGTTCTGAGGCCCAAGTTTTATGTGTGTTGTACTTGGATGCCAGAGGTTTGCAAGCAGCCCTTTGCCAAGTACATTTGTGGCTGACATTGGGTTGCAGAAGTGTAGACTTGGCTCTCTAGTAATTGAAGAGGTCCTTCTGTATCCTGGAGTGTTTCCGTGTATGGCTGTCTGTGGGCTTTTTATTGTTGCTTCCCCCTTATATAGATTTCCCTTAGCAGATTTCATCTATAGAGTAGAGATGCACCGAATCCCCTAATTTGGATTCGGCCGAATCCTTTGCAAAAGATTTGGCTGAATAACGAACCGAATCCGAATCCTTATTTACATATGCAAATTAGGGGTGGGAAGAGGGAACACGCAAAATGACTTTTTGTAATCAACTTGTATTCTACACTTTTATAGAAATGGAGACCCTTAAGTGTACATGTGAAAATGGGCTGGTTATAATGGCAAGAAACCTTTTAAATATTAGCAGGTTTTTGGTCCCAGCTAACCTAACCCACTCCATAATGACTTCTTGCTACCTGGCCAAATCATTCTGGTCTTTGGTCTAAAAACCCAGCCATGAACCTTATTTTGAGTGCATTGCCCAATCAACAAGGTGCTGGGACGCAGTATGGACAAAGTTATAGGGTTTTGTCATATATGTTTAAATGTTGAGGCTTTGGAGGTTCTTCCTAGTATTTTTCATTGTGATCACAGGTTTGCCTTCTTGGTTATGCTAAAAATCAATGAAATGCTACACTTTTTTTTTTTTTTATTTTAATTACTTGGCCAAAATGTCGCTAGGAAGGTGCAGATTAAGGAGGAATCAGAGATGTATTGTTGAAAAGAAACAAAATTCAGACGGTCTCTGGGTTCCCATCGTGAACAAAGGAGAAATATTACCCAGCCTGAGCCAAACTAGCTTACTGTATCACTCCTGTGGATTGCAGCCAAATTCCTCTTCCCTCTCATTCTCCCCCATGGTTACACCGCAAATGTACTCCCCTTTGAAGGGAGAGACAGCCCAGCACTAGACCTAATCATTCTCCTTCCCTGTGTATAATTCTCTCTCTATAATATCCCAGCTTGGGTAGAAGTGTGCACAGATTGTACTTCATGCCGTAGTTGTACACAGTCATGAGTCCCCTTGGGTTCACCAGTGGGGAGGTCAGTGGGTTAATTCAGTGCTGCTGAAACAACAAGGTAACTCGCCCCATTCCCATCCCAAACTGCACATCATGTGCTATTTATCCAAAGACACAATAGTAGGACCTGCAGGGTGTGGCACTGACATACTACTGTGTCTGTGTGCAACATTCTTCATGAACACTTCACTTTCTGTCTAGGGGGGAAATGCTCTCCACATGTTATGTTTAGGGCAGAACTTTTTATTTTTTGAAAAGACAAGTTCGTACGGGTGGGTACAATGGTTATACACTTTTGGCCGAACATTCGATATAACCTTTAAAGGGATACGTCATGGGAAAAAATTTTTGTTTCCAAAACGCATCAGTTAATAGAGCTGCTCCAGCAGACTTCTGCACTGAATCCGTTTCTCAAAAAAGCTGATTTTTTTTATATTTCATTTTGAAATCTGACATGGAGCTAGACATATTGTCAGTTTTCCAGGAGTGCCCAGTCATGTGACTTTTGCTCTGATAAACTTCTGTCACTCTTTACTGCTGTACTGCAAGTTGGAGTCATATCACCCCCTCCTTTTCTTCCCTAGCAGCCTAACAGAACAATGGGAAGGTAACCAGATAACAGCTCCCTAACACAAGATAACAGCTGCCTGGTAGATCTAAGAAAAACACTCAATAGTAAAATCCAGGTCCCACTGAGACACATTTTTTACATTGAATAAACTGCCAGAAAGCAGTTCCATCCTAAAGTGCTGGCTCTTTCTGAAAGCACATGACCAGGCAAAATGACCTGAGATGCACCTACACACCAATATTATAAATAAAAAAAAAATACACTTGCTGGTTCAGGAATTACATTTTATATTGTAGATTGAATTATTTGCAGTGTAAACAGTGTAATTTAGAAATAAAAACATCATTAAAATCATAACATAATCCCTTGAAGAGGTCCACCTCTGGATATCACTCTCTAGTCATAGGAACATGATTCTGCACTCTATAACCAACCAGCCAGAAGTCTGTCTCCAAGGGACTGATTTCATCTGCCATTTATTTTCCATGTATGCTCATCTGAATGGGGAGGGGGAATACCATGATACTTTCTTCTATGGAGACCATACAGGACAGCAGTGTATTTGTCTCTTGCTATTCAGAGGGAACTAGAGCCTCCTGCAAAGAATCTATCCAAGTGCATAAATGGGGTCAAATAGCTGTTGGCTAAATGTGATCTTTTGTCTTCATAGTCTGTGACGAAAACTAAATTTTTTTTCCATAATCCATTTGATCTCTGACAGTAGAAATGGTGCCTTTATTATATGCAAAAGTTCCAGGGGGCTGCTTTGTGATCCCCACATTGCCAGCAGCTGTCCTGCTGATGGTCCAGCTCTTCCCAGTGTCATTAAAATAATAAAAATGTGTCCCATTAAAAGAGTTTCAAATTAATATTTATATTTTCTATCAAATTACTATGGATACTTTTGTTTGTTCAGGACCATTGATGAACATCTGACCTTGCGAGTGAACCACATAGGACTCGTTGGAAATTACAGAACATGACAGAGGAGATGGAGCGTCCCAGGAGCGGTCTCAGCATGGCGAGCAGCGTAGCCACAAATGCTTCGGTCAGCCAGGGCTCCAGGGTTAGTGTTTTCCATGTTCTCTGTTGGCTTTCTTCTATCCTCTTCGATGCTTGAAAAGGTGCTTCTTCTCCCAATAGGCCAGGGATTCTCCTAAACAGCCCAAATAGAAACTGTTGAATTATACATATTATATGGGTGCTGGAGTGAACTTAAGATCCAGAATTTTAAATCGATAGACACAATGCAGAGATATTTCCTATATCTAGATCTTTTCATAATTTGAATCTTCATATATTAAGCCTACTAGAAAATCATGTAAACATTAAATAACCCCAATAGACTTGTTTTGCCTCCAATAAGGATTAATTATATTAGTCTGGATCAAGTACAAGGTACTGTTTTTTTAAAAAAAGTTTTTTTTAAAAAATCTGGATTATTTGGATAAAATGGAGTCTATGGAAGATGGGCATTCCATAATTTGGAACTTTCTGGATACAGAGCATTTATTGAAGAAAAAATGGAGTCCATAGCAGCAGTGTTTTGGACCTCGGGTTACACCTTTTTTCCCCAACATGAGCAAAATAAATACTGACAACCCATTCTACCTATTCTTTTAATTTTAAACAAAATATTATTTTATTGTAAACCATTATTTTACTTTCACTGTTTACAATTCTAATAACTTAATGACTTGATTATCTAGAGATACGGAACTCAAGAACCCCCTTCATTCACCCTGTGATCCCTGCCACATCTGAGCCCCCCGTGGTACCAGAAACCTTTTTGCATCTCAAATACAGATATGGGATCTGTATCGGTTATCCGGAAACCCATCGTCCAGAAAGTTCTGAATTATGGCATGCTCGTCTTCCATAGACTCCGGTTTATACAAATAATCCAGATTTTTCTCTGTAATAATAAAACAGTACCTTGTTCTTTATCCAAACTAAGATATAATTGATCCTTATTGGAAGCAAAACCAGCCTATTGGGTTTATTTAATGTTTACATGATTTTCTAGTAGACTTAAGGTATGAAGATCCAAATTACGGAAAGAAAAAAGCCCAGATCCCAAGGATTCTGGATAACAGATCCCATACCAGTACATATTGGGCTGGGCTCAAGGTTGTGATAGGTTTGACAATAATGTTTAGCCGCACACCACTTACTTGCTTGCTGGGTGCATCCGTATCCCTGGCAGCCTCCAAGCCAAACACTATACAGATATGTGAAGTGGGAAGGAGCACACCAAAATGTCCAGGCAATGCCTTAATTCATATGCAGATTTATTGAGTGCACAAGCTTTCGGGGTCAGAACCCCACCTGAGGAAGGGGTTCTGACCCCGAAAGCTTGTGCACTCAATAAATCTGCATATGAATTAAGGCATTGCCTGGACATTTTGGTGTGCTCCTTCCCACTTCACATATCTGTGATAGGTTTGTGCATAAATGTAAGCGTTATAAAGTAAATTAATGGTTGGCCTTTATTTTTGTCTTTAGCAAACAACCAGGTCTGTGAAGAGGGTACACACGTTTGGCAAGAGAGAATACTCCATCAAGAGGGATCCCAACTCCCCTGTTGTGATTCGCGGCTGGTTGTATAAACAGGTGAGGGGTTTGCTGTTGGCTCCATGTGTATTAGATGGTCCTACAGCAGAATCAGTCTGCCTGTGATTGTGTAGCTGACTATTCTTTGCTGTGGAATTGCTGGTTCCATCACATAGATGCTGATTCGTGGGCTATTGGGTGAATGTTTTAGATTAGCTGACGCTATAACAACTGATCTTATGTATTAGAAATATCTAATTTCTCTGACTTTTCAATCAGTGTATCAGAAGACAGTTGGTCTGTTAGTCAACTGTCTTCGGCTGCATTATTTTGGGAGTCAGAGCCAAGAGTGCAGAGAATATAAACGGCCAGGCAGATACTGCTTTAAGTACCTTTACAAATAATTGTAAAATCATTGAGCATATTTAATGAATATATATATATATATATAATATATATATATATATATATATATATATATATATATATATATATATATATATATATATATATATATATATATATATATATATATATATATATATATATTGGAAAATGACAATTTCTTTCATGATGTGTTCAGGTTACGAACATTATGGACTTTACTGTGGCTCCTGTAAGATGGAGTATTTGGCTCCATCTAGTGTCACTCAATTAAACTGTCATTGCTCAAAGAGAAAAATGCCTGATATTAACCTTTGGTGCCAACATTTTTTAGTGATTATTCATCATTCACATCTGTTCCAGTGGTGCTTACAATCTACGGCCACCATCACATTTATGAGCCAATATTCTAGTTCTGCTGAATCAAGGGTTCCCAAACTTTACGTATAAACAACCGTCCAATGTAAAAAAAAGTTGAGGAGCAACACAAGCATGGTTCCAAACAAGGGCTGTGATAGGCCATTTTTTAGTCTCCAAGTCAAGAATTCAAAAATAAGCTCCTGCTTTGAGGCCACTGGGAGCAACATCCAAGGGGTCGGAGAGCAACATGTTTTTCACGAGCCACTGGTTGGGGATCACTGTTTTGAATGTTTGTGTTCTAAACCTTTCTAATTCTTTAACCTCTCTGGTCTATGACATCTTGTAGGACAGTTCTGGCTTGCGTCTCTGGAAAAGAAGATGGTTTGTGCTGTCAGATTTATGCTTATTCTATTATAGAGGTAATTTGGGTGACTTTTTTTTTTTCCCCCTCAACTTTTGTGTGTTGATTTACTGTAATGTTCCCTTCCGGCCTCTGTGCCTGGTTGTAGGCTTGGGCCAACCACACAGAACCTGTACGTGATCAGTAATTCATCCATCATAGAATATTGGTTCCAATTAAATGTTACACAGGGTGTGATATTAAGAGGTCCACATACCATGCTTGATACCCTAGTTGTTACATTGGGTTGATCTTCCATATCTAAATAGGTTATAATAGGTATGTTATAATCTTCCAACCTTTTAATGAACGCAATCAACTATTACAACTGTGTCATAAAAAGTATAATATGGGCATATTCCCTGTTTTAGCTGGCATGGGTGCTCATGTGCCATTGCTTATCTGAATGATCAAAAAGCTCTATATTTACTAACATTCCCCGGTTTTATTTTCCCAGATAGCCGAGAGGAAATAGTGCTGGGCAGCATCCTTTTGCCAAGCTACCAAATCTTACCTGCCAACCCTCGAGAGGTGAAAAACCGGAGGTTCAGCTTTAAGGTAGGGTATCTAGGCCAGTGTGCACTTTTGTATGCTGTTGGTATGGGACCTGTTATCCAGAATGCTCGGGACCTGGTGTTTTCCAGCTCCAAATGGTGGCACTGAAGATGTAAATTGCATAATTTGGATCTTCAAACCTTAAGTTTACTGTTAAATGATGTAAACATTAAATCAAGCCAATAGGTTTTCTTCCAATAAGGATTAATTATATCTTAGTTTGGATCAAGTACAAGGCACTGTTTTATTACCACAGGGAAAAGGTAAAATTTCAATTATTTGGATAAAATGGAGCCTATGGCAGATGGCCTTTCTGTAATACAGAGCTACTGGATAATGGATTTCCAGATAATTTTTAGTAAACGAGTGGGTTTCCAGATAATGGATCCAGTACTTGTTTATGATTTATGTCATAATTGTTAGTAACCAAGAGTCAAAAAGCAAATGCTTTAGGATATATCCCTATTTCCCTTTGTAGGCAGAGCATCCTGGCATGCGGACCTATTACTTTGGCGCTGACACACATGAAGATATGAATGCCTGGATCCGGGCCATGAACCACTCTGCCCTGGTGGTTTCCGAGGAAAAAATGAAGTGAGGAGTTTGTATTATTTATGCAGACCACAATAAAATGGAACGTTTAGGGATTATATTAAAATATGCTAGTTTGTAATACACAAATGTGCTCTCTCTACAGTGAAAAGCACATATAGTGCTATAACTGCTGGGTATATGTACTGGTTTTTAGATTGGCTCCCCCTGCAGAGAGGAGGGAATGTGGCCACTAGTTGTAGAGTCTTGCATCGGATCATTGGGTATGTGGGAGCCGGGCAGTTGTTACTGTCACAATAACAATGTTTTTTTTTATTCTTGTCCATTTCAGGAATAGCCAAATTCAAAACCTGTCTAATTCTACCCAAGAAGATCTATATGCCAGCTATGAGGACTTCTTACACTCTGGAATAGGTGCTGCTGGTGAGCATGCCAAAAGTGCAGAATCCCTTGAAATTGCCCACCTTTCCGAAACCAGATCTCAAGATGAGGGCTCAAGGGAAAGTCTCCCAGAACAGGAGCGCAATGGAGACTTGGATAAGGACAGCTTGTTCAATGGACTCAAAGAATCTCTCACTGATGCTATTCAGCATTTTACAACATTATCCCAAAATGGGTCAGTTCCACCACCCACTCCTGAAAATGGGGTGAAGGTTGCTGATTTCCCGTACAGTCGGCTAGAACTGGAAAACCAAAGGTCACTGGAGAGAAAAGACTCTATTCCCGAGGATGAGGAGTGGGTTCCTTTTCACAAGGGAGAGCCTGACATAAAGGAATCCTTGGAGTAAGTTATATTGGGACTAATGCAGTAATGTTCTGCTAGTATCGCATGATGATTATTTATCTATGTCATGTTATTTACTTCAAACCTGCTTAAGACAATAAGTATTAATTGGTTTTGTTTTCAGGTCTTACTCTGCCAGAAGTCCATCCAGAGTTCCACCAAAGGGATTTGAATGTCCTCATGATGTGTATTCCTCCCCACTATCTCGTTCTGCCCCTTCATCCCCTGCTGTCCTCCCTGGACATATGTACATTTGTGAAGCTGGAGAAAGGAACTCCAGAGACGGAAAATATGTGGCACAGCGTGAGCCTCCTGAATCTCCTCAAACTCGCCTCCTGTCTTCTATTTCTTCTTGCTCCCCATCAAGAGTCACAACTTGTCCTTCACCTGAAATTAGAGAATATGTAATTCAACGACTTGTAAAACCCTCAAGATCTTTGTCTCTTCCACCAACTCCTTCTGAACATCCTAGACACAGAATGGCAAAAATGAGTCCTCCACCAAGTGTCAAGTATGGAGTTCCATTCATCTCTGAGAAATCTATGAACTATTCAGACACATCTCATGCTAGTCCTGGGCCAACAGTAGGGAGCCCAACAAGAAAGGATATACTTTATTGTGTAAGCCGCAGTCCTAAAGGCCAGCCTAATCCATCTCAAGCAGCTTCCAATGAAGATCTGGCTGTGAGTGCATCTCCTTCACTAGGCAGGACAACTGTCAGATCCAACACTCCTGTTGGACGGGTGGACATGGTTCCTGCAGAAGATAAAGCTGGAAATTTCATACATGGCCCTAGACACATTGAAGACAGAGCATATTTTGTGACCAGTTCTCGGATTAGAAGCCATATGATGAAATCTTTATCAAGACCCCAGACTCCATCTGATCGGTATGATGTTTTGCCTACTGAAGAGCGTTACTCTTCGTCTACAATGGCAAAGGGTCCTAACAGATATAGTAGGCGGTCTCAGCCTTTGGGTGCTGAAGACGAACGGCTGGTAGATGGATGTGGGATGCCTATCCCTCAGAGAACTCATGCTTATCCCAATAGCAGGATGCAGATGAGACCCAGCACTCCAGCTGAGAGAATTATAGTGGAAGAGTGCCCTCCTGAGTTATCATTAACACCACCACTCAGAAGACACGGAAGCCATGTGACACGGGTGAGCATCTAAAATTTTCGGTTTCTATTCTGGTTGCACATTATATCTCTGTATTTAGATCTTCAGTGCCACCATTTGATCTCAAAAACCAATATCTGGTCGCAGATTAGCCAGATATGGTTTTAGAATCCCATTGGGATTGCATTGTTGTTTTAAGGACCACACAATCTCATTAATTCCAATCAGCTCTCTACCTTGGTGGCCATACTGGGCAAATATGGCAATTGTTTGGTGTTGGCAACCTTAGGAATCCCATGGTCTATCCACTAAAGGAGCTGCTAGGTCTTTCTACTTAAAGGGATACTGTCATGGGAAAAAAAAATTCTTTCAAAATGAATCAGTTAATAGTGCTGCTCCAGCAGAATTCTGCACTGAAATCCATTTCTCAAAAGAGCAAACACATTTTTTTATATTCAATTTTGAAATCTGACATGGGGCTAGACATTTTGTTAATTTCCCAGCTGCCCCATGTCATGTGACTTGTGCTCTGATAAACTTCAATCACTCTTTACTGCTGTACTGAAAGTTGGAGTGATTATCACCCCCTCCCTTTCCCCCCCAGCAGCCAAATAAAAGAACAATGGGAAGGTAACCAGATAACAGCTCCCTAACACAAGATAAAAGCTGCCTGGTAGATCTAAGAACAACACTCAATAGTAAAAACCCATGTCTCACTGAGACACATACAGTTACATTGAGAAGGAAAAACAGCAGCCTGCCAGAAAGCATTTCTCTCCTAAAGTGCAGGCACAAGTCACATGACCAGGGGCAGCTGGGTAATTGACAAAATGTCTAGCCCCATGTCAGATTTCAAAATTGAATATAAAAAAATCTGTTTGCTCTTTTGAGAAATGGATTTCAGTGCAGAATTCTGCTGGAGTAGCACTATTAACTGATTCATTTTGAAAAAAAAAAATTTTTCCATGACAGTATCCCTTTAAATGAGTGGTCTGTCTGTCTTCCTCACACCATGTTGGAGATTTGTCCCACCTCACCACTAACATCTCTGCCCTGTTTCCCTCATACTGAGTTTTCTTAATGAAATGCCAGCATATAATTATATTTATTTTGTTTAAGTGTATATTATATATTCTTTTGTGTAAGTGTTCACACAAGTGTTTGTTAGAACCTTTGTTTTTCTGTTCTCCATCAGTACTCCGAGAGACCCCTGCTTCCTCAAGGAACTTTTTCTGGCCACGCTGTGGGCTCTGTACCAAGGCAATTGCAGAAACTGGTGAGTGGAAGAACAAATATATAGCAACGGTCAACCACAGTCTCACTGAATGCACATTAGGCCTGATTTACGCCATGGTTTAACCTCTACAGGGAAATTGAAATGAAATGTTAGAACAGGTTTTTACCTCAATTTGAATCTGTCCCAGTAGTAAACTATGTGGGAATGGGGGGAGTTTGCAATAAACAGGCCTAGGTATAGGAATTTATATGTGCCATTCTGAGGAAAGCAAGTTCCCATTCTGTGCCCAAGGAAGCGGCTCCTGACCACCATAAGTAGGACTCTAGTAAAGCAGGAAATTATGGGGTTGTAACATTTTTGGAAGGAAGCAATCATCATTTTTAGCCGATTACGCAGAAACTTTATGCAAAGATGTGAAATATTTAGTTTCGACCTCTTAAAGGAAAACTATACCCCCAAAATGAACACTTAAGCAACAGATGGTTCATATCATATTAAGTGGCATATTAAAGAATCTTACCAAACTGGAATAAATATTTAAGTAAAAATTGCCCTTTTACATCTCTTGCCTTGAGCCACCATTTTGTGATGGTCTGTGTGCTGCCTCAGAGATCACCTGACCAGAAATACTGCAGCTCTAACTGTAACAGGAAGAAGTGTGGAAGCAAAAGACACAACTCTGTCTGTCAATTGGCTCATGTGACCTAACATGTATGGTTTGTTGGTATGTTTGTGTGCACCGTGAATCCTACAATCCCAGGGGGCAGCCCTTATTTTTTAAAATGGCAATTTTCTATTTATGATTACCCATATACATATGAGCTGTCTTATGCAATATCTTTTTATAGAGACCTACATTGTTTGGGAGGTATAGTTTTTCTTTAAGTAACGTGCTTGACATGTGGCACAAAGATGGCTGGACTTTCAGCTTAGTTCAGTCAAAACTGTGCCGGTGTTAAGGGAGGTATTCAAATCATTATGAGCAGACTGAATACTGGTGCAGCAAGGAGTTCCTTTGTTAGCGTAAGTACTCTGTATAAACAAGGCCCTCCCTTTCACTCAACTGCTGCTGCATCTCAGATTTGCATACGAGCAGGAATTCTTTTCATGGGAGCTTTAAAGCTGGCCATAGACGTGCAGATTTTATTACTTGTTCAACGAATGCTCGTATTTGAGTCTAACGATCTACCATTAGCCATTCAGATTAAAATAACTAAGAATAAAACCAAATCACACAGCGTTCTGGCCATTAATTGACAGACCGCAATTATACGAATAAAAGGGAGGGCCTTGTTTATACTTTTTTCGTACCATGGAGATTGGTCAGGTTATAAAGTTTCTGTCCGATAATAATATCTCTGCATGTATTGCCTATCTGATATCAATGAGTGACTGTCACTTCTAATTGATATCAGATAGGCAATACATGCAGAGATATTATTATCGGACAGAAACTTTATAACCTGACCAATCTCCATGGTACGAAAAAAGTCGGGACACTCCACACACAATCTAAAAATAGTAGGAATCCTTGTTTCATACAACTGTATCTTTGCTTTTATGCCAATTGCTCTAGTGTATTTGTATATGTAAACCTTATTCACCTGTAGTTTTGAAGAAGGATATTATGATCTTTGGAAATGTCGTTTTCCCATTTGGACATTCAAACAAATGCCATTTTGAGTAGCACTCTTGCTTGACCTGTGCCTTATGCTTGTTTTTGTCTTTTTAGGGGTCCAGCAGTTACTCCCAGTTGCCTCCCCTGCCTCCTGTTTCTGGCAGGCCTGGACCTCACGTGCCTGTTGGGAAGAGGATGTCCCTTAGTGCGATGGTACGATCCATGAGGGGGAATTAAAAACTCTAGCCAATGCTGAAAATTTGAGGCCATGTCCACTGCAACACCCTTTGCTTCACAAACACCCATACTATATAATTCCAATCACATGCCATTGTTATTGCTGGTGACTCCATTCTGACATGTCTTCTTTGTAGCTATTCCCTTTATGTCCCCCAATCTTTTATAGACCACTGCTGTCTGCATCTCAGCACCCAAATCCTCTTCCTACTTGCCTTCTCATCTTATTTCTTCTGCCTACCCTGTCATCTCTGTGCTTATTTCAAACTGACCTGTTGACTTCTTCTTGGTTGTCCTCAATCCATCCATACATACGTTGCATTTCTCCTCCTCTGAACCTAATGCCACCGTCTGACTATTCTAATACTATTTATATCCACACACTTCTTTCAACCTCAGATACTGTACTTTTTTTCCCTTCTGCATCCTCTGCTCTGAACCCTCTCCCTGTTCCTCTGCACCTGTCTCCAAAGTGCCAGATAACCACCAGACTCCAGGTAATTCCACCCCACTGGTCTAATCAATAGTCCAGTTGTTCCCTGCAACAAAGAAAACCCTTCATTATAGTTCTAGAGAGACACTTTGGCAAACATTATTATTGTGATTCCAAGCACTCTTTTAAAGGCACACTGCAATCAAAGGAGAAGTTGTTTTTTTAGCAAGGGATTACAGATACCTCAGAGGTGATATTATCCAGAAGTGCCTTCCTGCACTGACTAAACCAGTGATCCCCAGCCAGTAGCTCATGAACAACATGTTGCTCTCCAACCCCGTGGATGATGCTCACGGTGGCCTCAAAGCAGGTGCTTATTTTTGAAGTTTTGGTAGTATAACCAAACAGATCCTCAAAGTAGGTTGATAATCCACATAGGGGCTACCAAATGGCCAATCATAGCCCTTATTTGGCACCCCCAACATTTTTCATGCTAGCGTTGCTCCCCAACTCTTTAACTTCTTGATGTTGCTCACAAGTTCAAAAGGTTGGGGATCCCTGGCCTAAACTAACACTGACCCTCTGGTACTTCTAAAAGGGGCAACCCACTGTTAATCACCCCCTGTAACACGGCTGAAGGCACATCATGGCTCTTTAATTGCTCTCTGGCCTTAATCTACTCATATGCTCTGTAGACCTCTCTAAATAGCTTTATTTAATTTTAATATAATCCAACTATAAACCTAGTGGGTGTCATTTACTTAAGGGAGGGTGCAAAACACAGGGGCAATCCCTGCCTTGCAAAATGGAGCACATGGACCTTTGTTTCCCCATGAATGCAGGGCTGTGTGTATTCAGCAGCTCTGTATTCATTATTTGGCAGCAGGGGCACATAGATGCTCCTACTGCCCTCTACCCACCCTTAACTTGCATATTTCTGTTGCCTAACCAGACCCTGGACTCGAGTGCTTTTTAAATGCACCTGGTGTGATTGTAAATGACTCATTGGGGCTCATTTATAAACACTGGGCAAATTTGCACCTGGGCAGTAACCCATAGCAACCAATCAGTGACTGTCTTTTTACAGCCAGCTACAGGTTGAACAATGAAAGGAAACATTTGATTGGTTGCCATGGGTAACTGCCCAGGTGCAAATTTGCCCAGTGTTTATAAATGAGCCCCATTGTATTTGCCCTTTGAATACATGCACCATATCCAACAGTTTGCATGTGTCTTAACATTTTTTTGGTATGGAGACCACCCTATAGTTAACAGATCCACACAGGCAACTGCAGTCAAGGTCATTGGTGCGTAAATGTCACGCTACGATTAGTGATGGGTGAATCTGACCCGTTTCGCTTCCCCAAAAATTTGCAACCGTGCATTGAAGTCTAGGGGTGTCAAATCGATTGTGGTGCGAAATTTTTGTAGCGAAACTTGGCGAAAAATTTTGCTCATCACCAGCTACTATCTCTAAAACAATAAACCAGTTGGTTTCATACAGTTGCAAGTAAGGCCAGCAATCCCCCGATCCCGTTCCATTTATTTTCAGTTCACAGTCTAGACACCTTTCTGGCCCCACATCTCTGTTCCCACAGTTAAAACCACTTGAACCTTCCTTAATTCTTTCTCTTTTAAACCCCCTTAGCCATCCGGTTCGGCACCATATCGGGAGCGTGTTCCTTACCCCGTGCGCCTGGCAGAGAATAACATTGATGTAAGTTCTGAGCAGCCCAGACTGGTTGGGTTAATAGGAGTCAGTAGATGTGAGAATTGCCCCCTGGATATTTACCTCCAGTCGTTCCTAATAACGGAGATCTCGTTCCAGGTTCTTCTGACAAAGCTCTGCGGTCAGGATAAACTGCTTGTCAGTCTGGAAGATGAAACTGCTCATCTCCGAGCTGAAAAGGTAACATTCCCTGTGTGATTCCGGGCAGCTTCGTTTGTTTGCAGTTGCACGATGAGCTGTTCCTGCAGCAGAGCATAATAAATCAGACATGACCAGCTTTCAATTATACAAAGCCTCCCGTCTCTTATACTGTGGGAGTTTATTATTGCTAGCTTATCTTCAGTAGGAAGGGAAAGGACACTGCCTGGCACTGTAGGCACAAAGCTAGCCTTAAAGGGCAACTAAAATCCTGCTTAAGTTAAATCTTACACTGTTTCAGCTAATGCACACTTATAATTATATACCAACATTATACATAACAACATGTAACATCTCCTTCTGGAGCACAGCCCATTCCTTCTCCAGTTAGCACAGGTATACTGTATATTTTGCTACCCGTCTAGTATCCCATAGCAACAAATGGCATTATAGGTTACTGGACCTAGTGTAAACTTTGCCCCTATTATTACATTTGCCCCATACAATGCTAGAATGTAATTAAGCTTTAGCAAGTGAAGGGCCAACTGTTAAAGTTGTCCGAAATTTGGCATGATGTTGGATTAAAGGCGTATCATAATGATCAGTTAGAGATTTAGAATAGAATAGAATCCAGGTGTTCCATGGCCTTCCCTGCAGGGTGAACAAGAGTCAAAGTATGTCAAAGTTTTGCTTTTGTTGTTGCAATTTTGTAGGATCTCATAACCTCCAGTGAGTGCTTTTGCATTCGAGTCTGCAGATGCGTGGATGAGCTAGAGCCAATATCCATGTATATCCAAAGATATCCCAGAATGTTAAGCTCTAACATTACATTAATTAACTGGATGCACAACTTTTTAATACCCCAGCAAAGACAAAACCAGAATAAAGGAAAAAGAGGGGCCCTTACTGACATGTTCATTTTTGGAGGCCGTTATCAGTACTGGCAGTTAGGGGGACATTGCTTTGTTCAGAAGGAAGTGCCTCCTGCCTGTCAGTTCTAAGTAGTGCAGTTGGAACGGGCAGTTTAGAAGTGAAAGCTGGCAGTATTCAAGAGAAGGGTTGCAACTTGTGTCCTTGCAGTATGGTAAGAAGTTCCTCATGCCCTTGCAGTGGATAGAGGAGTTTTTTGGACTTTGTAGCCATCACGTCGTAGTTGTGTGATAACTTTTAGGGGATTATTTATCAAAGGTCGAATTTGTTTGAATTTTCTTTTTTTTTTACTGTAATAAATTTAAATGTACTCACAGCTCGAATGAGAGGTTATTTATGAAAAACCTAGAACGTCTAATAGTCCCGACTCGAAAATTCAAATCGAATTCGATCGAGTTGTCCTGCGAAAAAAAAACTTCAAATGTCAGGAAGGAAATTAAAATATTCAAACGGTTCAACGGACCTCTGCCATTGACTTCTACATGAACTCGGCAGATTTTAGGTGGCGAATATCCGAATTAGAACTGTTTCCATGGTCGAGGTGTGATAAATCTCACATTCAAGTTTACATTCGAGGTGGTACTTTAAAATTCCAATTTGTGAGTTTTTGACACTACAAAAAATTCGAATTTAATGTTCTCAGGAGAAACTGGAGGACGCCCTTCAAGCAACACATCACCACCTTGAGGAGTTCCAGGGTCAGGACCACGTGATTGAGAATATTTGGTACCAGCAGAGGCTACTGCAAGACGACCTTGTGTATGTGCGTGCCAGGCTATGTGACCTCACCCTTGTAAGTGGACTATGTGACTGTGTAATTTGCTCAACCACCATATTGCTATTGACCCTTTCTACTCTTGTTGTACTACCAGCCTATATGGGACAGGTACAGAATGAGTGGTCTGCCCAAATTATAATCATAGGTGTGCAAGGGCATATTTCTCTTCTCTGACTCATGGTTCCTTCCCTGATCCCTAGATCAAGTAACACTGGAATCCATAGGTTCCTTTCTTGCCATTGGAAGGACTTGGTCTCTTTTTGCTTTGAACATCCAAACAAGTATTCTTCCAGGTTTCATTAATCAGTTTGACCACTAGGGGTGCTGTTTTACTTATGCTTTATACATTTTCCCTATTCGGCTCCACCTCATTTTTGTAATTTGCCTTTTTTTATTTAAAAAATGATTACGTTAACCATGATAATGTGTTTTTGTTTTGCAAGGAGCGTGAGAGGGTGTGGGAAGAATACAGAGGACTTGACAATGAGCTGCACACTGTAAGGGAAACATTGGATCGTGTCAGCCACATTGGGCACCTACAGGTGGGTCCCTGGATGTTGTTCCTATTATGGGGTACTGAATTGGCTGCTGCTGGCTAGGGATGGGTGATTTTGACCCGTTATGCCAAAAATTCAATGCCGGCAAAAATTCACAGAAATGCATTACTTTTGATATGCGTCATTAATTTTGGCGTTCAACTTTTTTTTCCTCCCATTGGAGTCTATTGGCGTAATTTCCGTGGCAAAACTTGGCGCAAAAATTCGATCATCCCTACTGCTGGCTCCTATGAGGGTGGTGTAAGACCTTGTTACAGGGGAATTCAACCCCCCCCCAACTAATAAAAACTCCTACCCTCCATAATCCCCCCCCCCGCACAGGTGTTAACATCTGTAAATACCCCATATCCTGTATAACCAAATGCGGGCGATGCTCAACTATAACTCACCCATTTTTAGCGTTGGGTGCAAGCTACTGGTCCCCCTGCCAAGGACTTACTTATAACTCCAAGAAACACACGCTGCAGCACTCCGAATTCTGTGAAAGTGGTTTATTGTGCCAACAAACTAGGTAACGTTTTGGGCCAGCGCCCTTTCTCAAGCCTGTTACCCCATATAATCAGAGTAGCGGAGCTCACAGATGCCATCTTCAGTGCTTCGGTAATCTTCGGTGGCGTATTGCATGGAGCATGCGCCGAAAGGGACAAATATTGCCGGAGGGAAAGAAAAAGACCCAAAGATTACCGAAGCGCTGGAAGATGGCGCCCGTGAGCTCTGCTGTGCTGACTCTGCAACGAGGGGTAATTACAGGATATGGGGTATTTACAGATGTTAACACCTGTATGGGAGGAGCAGGGAGGGGGGGACTATGTAGGGGGGGGGGGTATGGGTTTTTATTAGTTGGGGGGGTTGAATTCTCCTTTAAGGATATGACGTGCTGTATAACCAGGCCCCAGGCCATTTATGGAGACATTCTTTACTTTCTACCTATAGGACCAGCTGGCTGCTCAGCGAGACCTTTGGATGATTAATGATATCATTTCTGGGCTCCAATTCAACAAAAGCACCATTCATGTTCTCCCCGAATCCTCAAGGCACCCTGGTATGTAATGTCAACATGTCTTACTTGTGCTGATTGGAAATGAATTGGAAGGCTACAGTGCTGGAATGGGTCACCATGTGTTTTTTATTCGCTGGATCCATTTATCTCAAATTCTTTTATTGTTGCATCATTGAGCAAACCGTTATTTCAGCCTCCGCACAGGCCAAAAAAATATTGTAGCATCCAAATATTATGATTCCGGAAACTTGATCAGTTCAAAATAATATAAATATTAACCTCCCTTTTTGGTGATTGAAACGTTCATTTTTTTTTATATAAGAAGGGTCGTCACAATGGGGCTAAATCCAGGGTTGGGCCTTTGTTGGCCATTGTGTCCTCAGATTTTCCTGCTGAATTGTGCTCAGTGCAGGGAAATATCTACGTTGGAGTAGTTCTATGGTGTTGGTTTGTCCAGGCAATGAAATTATAGTGGTTCCTTCTAAATTGATCCCTAATTTTAAGACATCCATTCATGTTTCCCAGTGTTTAATTCTGTTCTGTTCTTCCTTTAGGAATGATGATTATGCCGTCTCCTACCGGTGAGACCCCACCAGCCTATCAGAGGAGCTTTCTTCATCATTCCGGCTTGCACCCGGCCACTCCAAGAGACTCTCACAAAGTAAGAGAAACACTTTTATTATTGTTAGAAGTACCAGGATATTGTGTGTGTTTGTGTGTGTGTGTGGCGCACACGCCCTAGGGCACACTCGCACTACTACTACTTTTCCTTTTCATTGGCTGAACCCAGCAGTATCAGTTAGCTAATATTCTTTCCTAAAAGAGATACATCATTGTTCCTTTAAAGGAGAAGGAAAGGCTAAAATTAAGTAAGCTTTATCAGAAAGATCTATATAAATATACCAGTAAACCCTCAAAGTAATGCTGCTCTGAGTCCTCTGTCAAAAGAAACACCATATTTCTTTCCTTCTATTGTGTGCTCATGGGCTTCTGTATCAGACTTCCTGTTTTCAGCTTAAACCTCCAGGGCTAGGGCTTGAGCATGCTCAGTTTGCTCTTCTCCATTTTCCACTCCCTGCTGTAATCTGAGCCCAGAGCTATGAGTGAGCAGGGAGAGACTCAGACAGGTGATGTCACACCAAGCTAATATGGCAGCTGCTATCCTAAGCAAACAGAGCTTCTAGAGCTGTTTACTCAAGTATAGTAAAGCATTCTGCAGAATAAATATAGTGTTATAGCTTGCACTAGTGTGGTTAATCTGTTGGCAATAAACTGCTTTGGTAGCTTTCCTTCCCCTTTAAACACAGCCCACCCTAGCCTCTGGGTTTCATTGTGCTGTTTGTATCTGTATAGGATTGTGAAGCAGTTCCACCCAGACCTCCACTCCCTCGGGATCATCACTCCACTGCCAGCAGTGATGTAGATGGAAAGAACAGAGTACACAGCACGGACCAGGTAGATGGGGCTTTAGAGTGTAAAATACAAGAGTTGTCTAAATTAGTAGTGATGGTTTCCAGTAATTGTTTTATGTGGTACCAGTTTGCAGAAGGGTTTGCAATGGCTTTAACTTGATGGATTTTTTAAAAAACCAGATACCTGTACAGGAAGACATGTTGAGTTTTTTAAAGTAATATCTGCTCGAATTTGCAGTACATGTGATGCAGTAATATATTCTTCTTTCCTCCTCTCTATAACAGAATGAGCCGGAGCAGCTACCTGAGCACCTTACAGACTCTTCCCCATCAACAAAAGCAGGACCACAACCAGCAAGTACCCCTGGAGGTAAGAGTTTGGGTTTCTTGGAATGATTTCTAACAAAATGACTGCTAAATGATTGTTTTGTTGGCAGCAAAACGGGAATGGTTGCCATATTGGTCAATGATTATAGGTTTCTCTGTACTCCAGATGATATGGATGAAGTCTACAAATAGCTATATATATCATTAATGGTGCTTAAGTTATGTCATGCGTTCTAATAATTGCTTACAAATGTCACATAGGAGAATTCTTTAGAAATGCTTTACAAATGTTCTTGCAACCAGAAAACGTGCATAGAGATACTCAAGGCAGGACTGGGCTGTCAGGACACCGGAAAAAACCCGGTAGGCCCCAGCTCTCGTGGGTCCCACCGTCCCAGATCCGCTTTCCCCAGCCTGCACTCTTTTGTGACTTCCCCACGCAGGAAAAGGGTATGGGGGGGGGGAGTAAGTGGGACAGAGGGGCCTTTGAGGCTTGAGCAGGGAGCCCCTGGGGGTGGCAAGAGGCCCAACATCCCCCAGTTCGATGCTGGAAGTACTAAGAGGTTAGACCTAGAAAAATATTGAGTGGCCTGCTCACAGTATTGTGCACTTGCAGCATTTATGAAACACTTTATTATCTTTTTTTTTAGATGCGGCATTAAGAAGGGATGTGGGAAGTGATACAAAGAGCTCCTGTCCAGTAGCCATCCCTACCGGCAACAAAGTGATCTCCGAGGCAAAGGTAAATATGTACTAGTATAAGACTTTGCAGTAGTTAAACTACTTATTAATCCTACATCTTTGTAGCAAAAGCTTTACAGTAAGAGTCCAGCTTATTGTTGTGCCAAATGGTGAGATTTAAAAGCTCCCTAAACATGTCCATACACGTGCAATAATATTATCTAAGGCAGTGATCCCCAACCAGTAGCTCATGAGTAACATGTTGCTCTCCAACCCCTTGAATGTTGCTCTCAGTGGCCTCAAAGCAGGTGCTTATTTTTGAATTCCAGGCTTAGAAGCCAATTTTAAATTCATAAAAGCCAAGTATAGATCCAATTAGAGTCTCCTGTAGGCTGCCAGTCCACATAGAGGCTACCAAATAGCCAATCACAGCACTTTTTGGCATCCCAAGGGACTTTTTCATGCTTGTGTTGCTCCCCAACTCTTTTTACATTGTGTCTCACGGGTAAAAAAGGTTGGGGACCCCTGGTCTAAGGCATGGTGGCCGACTGATCTCCATGGATATCGGTGGGACCGGGAATCATCCAGGTTTGAACATTTCATCCATTGGTGCACTATGTTTGCCAGCTCATGCCCCATGCAGATTATGAAGGCAAGACATGGACATGGAGTCTGAGATGCAACTTTGGAAATCTCAGCTCCAGATGCGATTTCAAGCACAACCGCTTAGTAGTATTTCACTAACTTTGCTTAGATTTATGAGCTGGAAGGTTGCATATAACGCTCCTAACCTTGTTGTAGGCATCGCCTCCTTGCCTGGCAGAAGTGGGCACAGTGAGGAAGCAGCGAATGAGTGCGGAGGAGCAGATGGAGCGGATGAGGAGACATCAGGAAGCCCAGATCCATGAGAGACCCAAACCTGGCGTTACCACCCAGCGACAAAATTCCCAGAGGGGTAGCACACCTATTATTAGCCGGGTCAGTATTAGATTAATGTGTGTCCGTATTAGATTAATTTTTTAAAGGATACTGTCATGGGAAGAATTTTTTTTTTTTTTTTCAAAACACATCCGTTAATAGTGCTGCTCCAGCAGAATTCTGCACTGAAATCAGTTTCTCAAAAGCCCAATTTTTTTTCAATTTAATTTTGACACGGGGCTAGACATATTGTCAGTTTCCCAGCTGCCCCCAGTCATGTGACTTGTGCTCTGATAAACTTCAGTCACTCTTTACTGCTGTACTGCAAGTTGGAGTGATTTTACTCCATTTAGCCCCAGCAGCCTAACAGAACAATGGGAAGGTAATTAGATAGCAGATCCCTAACACAAGATAACAGTTCCCTAAGGGTAAGGGCACACACCATCCCACTGGCGATTTTTCATTATAGCTGACGGGAAGGTAGGGGAAGGCAGTTCGGGGGGATTGTCGCCCCGAAGAATAGGTGATTTGTCGCCGGGGTGACTAATCTCCCCGAATCTGCCCGTGTGCCCTTACCCTAACACAAGATAACAGCTCCCTGGTAGATCTAAGAATAGCACTCAATAGTAAAATCCAGGTCCCACTGAGACACATTCAGTTACATTGAGTAGGAGAAACAACAACCTGCCAGAAAGCAGTTCCATCCTATAGTGCTGGCTGACCTGAGATACACTTGTTGGTTCAGGAATGAAATTTTATATTGTAGACTAATTATTTGCCGTGTAAACAGTGTAATTTAGAAATAAAACGACATCATTAAAATTATGACAGAATCCCTTTAACCACATTTCTTTTCCTGCTGTGGTTGAGCAGTGGGGCATTTTCCAAGCTTCTGATGTTTCTTTTCACCTCTTGATGCAGCTAAGATCAGCCTCCTCTGATATGATTTCCCCTGGACCAAACTCCCCACAAGTGGACAGTGCCTGCCCAGAGCAAAGAAGGCCAGCACTGGTAAAGGTCACGGCCTCCTTCTACCCAAGTACCACTTCTACCCCGCAGCCCAGCAAAGGGGGAAGTTTCAAGCTAAAGGCTTCTTCTAACAAGGTTCAGGAAAACCAAGCCATTGGCTATTACTCCACGGATGACCCAACATACAGTTTGGTGATGGAGCCACAATCTGATAGTGTCGTATCCACAACCTGTCTTGAGATCTCCCCAATGGCAAAGATGACTCCTCCGTTGAGGACAAGCAGTAAGATCGTCACTGCAACCTGCAAGCAAGCGAAAAGGGAGCTGCAAGAGGACAAGCAGGAGGTGAGATATGTACAGAATGGGCCTATTTGTGTATGACAGGGGTGCCCAAAAGGTATATCGGGATCTACCAGTAGACCTTTAGCTGGGGGTCAGTAGATCTCAAAACACTTTTGACAAACAGCTTGTCTAAATTACCCTCCTGTTTCATGCTTTCCATTCAGATATTTAATACGTTAAGGTTACATAAGAAATAAGTTGTTTCTAAAATATAGCAATATACATTTTCCATACCTCCCAACTGTCCTGTTTTCTGTGGGACAGTCCCGGGTTTTCACAGCTCAGCCTGCAGTCCCGGGTTTCTTTTCTATAATGTCCTGAGTTTCTCTTTGACCTCCTGCACCGACGCCAGAATAAGATGCAAAGTTTCTGAAACGTAATTGAAGGGGAACTCCGGCTTCCAAACCAAAATTTGGTAAAGAGGCCACATAACACAGAAACCCCTAATATACCCATCACAGTTACCTGTGTCTTCAAAAAATATGAATAAATGGCATTTTCTATGCTGAAATCCACCTGTTTAACAGTTCTTCTCTGTCTGCATCATTTGAAATCCTGGCAGGGAAGGAGGGACTAAACACTGATGTTACAAATTGTAACAACTTCTCCACAGCTTACAGACAGCATGCAGGAACTACATAACCCACAATGCATTGCACTGCGATGTTCTGTTCCTTATTGAAATCACATGTGCAGGGAATTGTGGGGATTGGAGGATGCAGGCTAAGGACAGATGGCTATTAATACAAAGTAACAGTAGTCAGTTAGCTCACAAAGTAGTCAGACAGGAGGAGAGCAGGGGGCTAGGCTTAGGGAACTGTCAGAAACCATTACAAATAATGAAAAGTCTGCATATTTTTAATTGATGTATTGATGTATATTGAAGTTGCTTGGAATTATGTTTACTTTTCAAAAAGCTTAAAGAGATCCTGTCATCGCAAAACATGTTTTTTTCAAAATGCATCAGTTAATAGTGCTACTCCAGCAGAATTCTGCACTGAAATCCATTTCTCAAAAGAGCAAACAGATTTTTTTTTATATTCAATTTTGAAATCTGACATGGGGCTAGACATTTTGTCAATTTCCCAGCTGCCCCTGGTCATGTGACTTGTGCCTGCACTTTAGGAGAGAAATGCTTTCTGGCAGGCTGCTGTTTTTCCTTCTCAATGTAACTGAATGTGTCTCAGTGGGACATGGGTTTTTACTATTGAGTGTTGTTCTTAGATCTATCAGGGAGCTGTTATCTTGTGTTAGGGAGCTGCTATCTGGTTACCTTCCCATTGTTCTTTTGTGTGGCTGCTGGGGGGGAGAGAGGGGGGTGATATCACTCCAACTTGCAGTACAGCAGTAAAGAGTGATTGAAGTTTATCAGAGCACAAGTCACATGACTTGGGGCAGCTGGGAAATTGACAAAATGTCTAGCCCCATGTCAGATTTCAAAATTGAATATGCAAAAATTTGTTTGCTCTTTTGACAAATGGATTTCAGTGCAGAATTCTGCTGGAGCAGCACTATTAACTGATTCATTTGGAAAAAAATTTTTTCCCATGACAGTATCCCTTTAAGGTATGTTTTTGTGGAGTTCCCCTTTAAAATTAGAGGCTTTTTGGCAGAGAGCCCAAAACGCTGAGCAGCTGCACTTTGATACATTTGTAACAATTTAAGATAAGCAAAGAAACAATTGTAACTAGTTAAAATACACAAGTCTCTTAGGAAAACTGAGACTCGCATCTTAAAGGGCAATTTCAGCTTCATTAGCAAAACTGCTATAACATAAAACATGGCCCTAAAACTCCCATAAATGTGTTCAGACGTTCATAACCGGCCAAGTTTTGTAAAATGGACATGGTAATTAGGGGTGTGGCCATAAAGTGGGCGTGATCAAAAATGCCACACTTTTTGTCTCTATTTCTGTTTTTCAAATGTTGGGAGGTATGCATTTTCTCATAAATCAGTATTTAAGTAATATTTTCCATGGAACAGAATGATAACAATGCTTTAAGGGCTGTAAATCATAATGGGACAACATTGGCCACATGGCCTTTTTCAACTGGATTAGGATTCGGCCGAATCCTTCTGCCCAAATAAGAATCCTAATCCGCATATGCAAATTCGGGTCTGGGAGGGAAATCTCGTGACTTTGTCACAAAACAAGGAAGTAAAAAATGTTTTCCCCTTCCAACCCCTAATTTGCATATGCAAATTAACATTCAGTTTGGTATTTGCCCGAATCCAAAATAGTGGATTCGGTGCATCCCTACTTTCCATAGGATTTCTCAGTGTTTGCATAATACTTTCCTGAACTGCCCAAGCAGAAATGTGTATGGAAATTCATTGTGGCTTTTACTATGGTTTTGTTGGGTTTTATATTGTTAGGAATCCAGCCCTTTACAAAGTAAAAAATAAAATAATCTCTTTCACTGGCTCTATATGGAGAAGGCTCCAGGGAGCACCACACCGCCCCCTAGTGACAGATAAAATCTCTTGCGACTAAAATGTTAAAGTGGTGGTTTTATTGTGTTATAGAATGGCCAATTTAAAGCAACTTTTTTCAAAGTTTTATAGTTATTTGCCTTTTTCCTTCTGACTCTGCAGCTTTCAAATGGGTGTCTGACTCCCTTCTAAAAAACAAATGCTCTGTAAGGCTACAAATCTATTGTTATTGCTACTTTTTATTACTGATCCTTCTATTCAGGCCTCTCCTATTCATATTCCAGTCTCTTATTCAAATCAATGCATGGTTGCTAGGGGAATTCGGATCCTAGTTACCAGATTGCTTAAGATGCAAATTGAAGAGCTGCAATCTAAATAACTCACAAACCTTCAATAATAAAAAATTAAAACCAACTACAAATTGTCTCAGAACATCACTCTCTAAATCATACAAACAGTTATCTCAAAGGTAAACCACCCCTTTAAAGGGGTGGTTCACCTTCAAACAACTAGTTGTTTTCAGATAGATCCCTTAGTAAAGACAACTTTTTTCAACGACTTTCTATGTGTGACCGTTTTTAATATTGAAGTGTCTTTTTTCACCTTCTGAAGCAGCCCTGGGGGGGGGGTCGCCGACCCTGTAAACTGTTCTAAATGGATGCATTTCGTTGATACAGAATTCCTGAGTTTCATTACAGGCAGCGGTTAGAATTGATACAATAGTTGCTGATACTCCAGAGATGCTGCTGAGAAATGGATCAACTAAATGTTGCAAAATTGTAACCGTTCAGAATCTGCAATTCAACATAAAACTTAGATTTCGGTAAAAAAGAAATAATGGAAAGTAATTGAAAAAAAGTCTTTGTTTCTGGGGAACAATCTAAAAACAACTGAATTGAAAAAAGTGTTTGGAAGGTGAACAACCCCTAGTATTTTCAGTACTTCCTTTTTACTAATTCCTTGTTCTGCTTTCTATATCAGCAAAGACTTATCCAGGCCACTTCCATCTCTGAAATAAAGTCTCATTCTGCTCCTCAGCCTGAGCATCTAGAAGTTAAAAAGAAGCCTGTGGAGAGAGTTAAATCACCAGTGTCAAAGAGCAGGTAATAATGCATTTCCCCTTTGCTCCACTCATCAACACACTGTGGGGCTATTTTTAGTGAATAAAGTACCCCCTCATGTAAATTATAAGGATATTAGAAGTTACCGAGGAGTTTCATGATTTTATACAGGTCATGGAACTCCGAGGTAACTTCTAATATCCTCATATTTTGCAACAAGGGTACTTTATTATAATAAACAAAATTCAGTGAGTCATGTGACAGAAATGACATCACTACTCACCGTTTATAAGGATATAATTTACAAGATATTCGTGGCTTTTGTGTATTATAACTGGATATATGTCTTCTATTATATATAATTCTGTGGAGGTGGTACCTTGTTTATAAGTTGCACCCCAAGCTGCACAGTTTGTTTCAGCCGGCCGCCTCATTTGCTTTACTGTGTATTTGCAGCAGTCGCCTCTATATTCATGTTCTGCAGCCCAAATGCTTCCAATGTGTTCTCACACGTCTGTTTAATGTTTCAGCCCCGCCACATCCCCTGGGTGCAGCAGGCACTCGGATGACAGTTGCAACAAGGCAAACGCAGGGCAGAAGGAACACGTTATCAGTTTATCCTACACGTTGGCAAGCGAGGCCTCAGAACTCGGCAAACTAATAACAGGTAACCCCTGCAACTACTGAATATGAAAGCAACTACTGGATGATAGCGGAGGTTCCTTCAGCTGCTTCTTATTGATGGGTGAATTGTTCCTTCACTGATTCATGGGATTAATTCAGACCGAGCCTTTATGATTAGGCCTGGGTTAGATATGGGATCGTAAAGAAGCCCAAAACACAAGGGGGGTTATTTATAAAGTTCACGCAGTGCATATTTATTCGCAAATGTTTGTACTGCACATGCTTTTTCCCGAACGCTAATATATTGCACTGCTCTGCCTGTCTTTCCGTTTTTTTGTGAATTCGAATTGTGAATAAATTTTTGCAAATGGCTCGCAAATGAGTTGGGTGTTTGCGTGAGTGCGCCCACTGTGCGAGGTTGTAGTGCTTGAAAATAGCGTTGACTTAAAATGGCAATTTGCAAAGCTTTTGCGAATATTTTCTCCACCACCAAAGTTGTGGCGTATTTCAAATGACATTTGAAATTTGTGACCTATTTAAAAAGCTTATAGACATTCACATTGCGCAAAAAGAAATCGCAATTCTGTTTGTACACACTTATTCAGCTTTATAAATGTAACCATGCACAGGGCAAATATATTCACTAGTGATGGGCGAATTTGTCCCGTTTTGCTTCACCACGAATTTCGCAAATTTCCCACGAAACTGGCGAAAAATTTGAAAGATAGGGATTTTGCCACCCGCGACAATTCTCTGGCGTCAAAATGGGCACCAGCATCAAAATCGGCACCAGTGTCGGAACCACCTATAAAACGATGCAAGCATCGAAACGATCGCCAGTGTTCAAATTTTTTGGTGCCGGCGAATTTTCGCTGCAAATTCACAAATTTATTCACCGGCGACGAAACGGGCAAGTTCACCGCAAATTTGTGTCTATCACTAATATTCACTGTGCGAACCAATCTGCCCTGCGCAAAGTTTATAAATGAGCCCCAAGGTGTAGTAGCATTTCTAATTGCACTGGTTTTGGAGCTGCCATTCATGAGAATCAGCCGTGTAATGTGTGACCTTCATATTCTGTATATTCAGTATAGGGATGCACCGAATCCAGGATTCAGTTCGGATATGCATATGCAAATTAGAGGCAGGGAGGGAAATCGTCACAAAACCAGGAAGTAACACATGTTTTCCCCTTCCCACCCCTAATTTACATATGCAAATTAGAGTTCGGTATTCGGCCGAATCTTTTGCGAAGTATTCGGGGGCTCGGCCAAATCCAAAATAGGGGATTCGGTGCATCCCTAATTCAGTATATTGTTACTAAGCTCAGTAAATGACAGCAGCACAGAGCATGTACAGTAAATCAGCAGAAAAGAAAATGGGGAGCTACTAGGGCATCTTTGGAGACACAGATCTTTACTGCTAAAGGGCTGTGGTTGCCTTGGGCTGGTAAAGAAGCACAAAACATATTGTATGTATATTTTTACTTGTATAGCGCTCCTTGAGGGCAAAGCACTGTACAGCAAAACAATAAATTAGAAGTAACAAAGAAGGGGTCACTGAAATAAAAAGTAACAATAAGTGCATTATTAGAAATACAATTCACATAAATATAAAATATAATTACACTACAGATTAAGTGCACAGTGTCAAGGAGACAAAAGGCTGGAGGACCCTTCCCCGTAAGGCTTACAGTCTAAATGGGAGGGTAACATACAGACACAATTCGGAGGGGTATTAAAGTGCTGTAGGTTACAGTGTATAAAACTGTCATATAAGTGCCAGTTCCAGTTCAGGTGTTATCCAGGTGCTCCCAGAGGTAGTCTTTGAGTTTCGTTTTAAAAACACTGAAGGAGGATTCTCTCCGAAGAGTTTCAGGCAGGAACATATAGGGAAACAAGAGGTGAGGTGCAGAGGAATGAAGGGCTTTGAAGGTAATGAGGAGGAGTTTATAAGATATTCTTTGTTTTATAGGAAGCCATGACTTCAGCAGGGGAGAGGAGGAGAATTCTGGCAGCAGTGTTTAATACAGACTGTAGAGGGGAGAGAAGGGAGTTAGGGAGGCCAGTTAGTAGAAGGTTACAGTAATCTAGTCTGGATACGATGATAATTGTGCAGCATTTCTACCCTCCTTCATTATTTAGACTTCCGAACACAAGTAACTAGATGCACTGTAATTGGGGTCAATTACGATAGGTGGACCTTTCAGTATAAAAATATTGATCATTCTGCATTGTTATTATTCACATCCGACTATATGTATAGATACCGTTGTATAGGTATTGCACATCCCTGTAGTTTGATGTATACTGTATATCGGACATACAAATGACATGCTTTATGTTTATCTCTTACAGCCAAAACAGTAGCCGATGATACAGACGCAAACAGCGACATCTCCACATCTGACGAGGCTTATCCTTGGGATTTCATTATGCAGGATTCCCGGTCCAGCAAACAACCCGAAACGAATGAGCGTTGCCAGTTCAAAGTTACTCCCGATACACCCCAAGGGGAGGACAGGAACGCTAACGTAGCAGAAAATGGACAGACTTATTATTCTTCCAACCAATGCTCATCCGGTGGTCCTCAACTCCAGCACCACAACACCCCCAAGGGCCACACAGACAATCAGCACTATGAGAACTGGCCGTCGCCGAGAGAAAAAGGAAGCACGGATCACTGCCAAAAAATCCCACAAGACTCCACAATGTTATCCAAATGCAACGGCCAAGTGGCCAACTACGAGTTCCTCATACAGGACCTGCATTATAACCCACTGAACGTCAGCAAGGTGGCCGAGTATTGTAAGGAAGAAAGGGAGCCAATCAGGATCACCCTTCTCCAGTCAAGCTTCTAGGAGCAGCAATGATCTAAGGGTCCTATGGACCGAGCAATGTCTGCTCTAAGCAGATCGGGCCAGGAATACTGATTCCAGTATGAGCCTGCGTGTGGTAAAGAGGATGTTTTAATGGAAAAAGAAAGGGGAAATGTTGTATAGAAAGTCAGAGAATGTAAATAATGTGAATAGAGAGGTGTGGGTAGGTGGAATTCTGAAGGACTGTAAAAATGTTAATAAGGAATTCATTATAGAACTGTGCACATTAGGCTAAACTAGGGTTAGCCACACTCTGCCTCAGTAGTAGTCCTGATTCCTCAGTGAGCCGCTAGCCAGCGGAGAAGGCCGGGAGATGCTGGACTATGAAGGCCAGAATGTGGCTATCCTCAGCCTAAAGGAAGGGGAAAAGCATGTGAATATATTGTATAGATCGGTCCAATGAAGTAGCACTTGCAAAGTGTTCAGTGTATGTAATGAGCATGAACATGACTGAGCTCCAGGAAAGTCTCCAGCAGGTCCGTTATGTTACCCGCGGTGTTTCGGGCTAAAGCTGCTGCCAGAAATCATTGTAATGTTGCACTATATAGGATTCTGCGTGGTTAAAGGCATGTTCTACCCTGGTGGGGTTTATAGAAGGGTGTGTGGAAGGAATATCCATTGGTTACAATCAATTTGGCAGTGGCAGGGCAATGTTTCTGTTTCGGAACTCCCAGCACCCCCTGCTAGGCCGGTTAGATCATGTCATACATGATATACACGGCAGTATAGGGCTGGTAAGCACGGGTTTTTGTTTTATATGGAGCAAATGTGTAGTTCCGCAATATGGTGGCCTCCTTGGCAGAAGAAACCAACATGGGGGGGGTCTATAAACACCTTTTAGGCCTATCATTGTTTTACTTTGCATTTTATTGCAGCGCCTTGACATTTTAGCTCTTTTTTGTAAAGGGCCCGTTATTTTAATTCTCAAACATAAGACATATTGTATACGTGTGCCTCTAGGACTGCCTCTTATTATCCTTTACAAGGGGTGGGAACGTCAGCAGGAGTCATTTCACTACAACTCCCAGAATCCTCAGCTAGATGCTCTATTGGCTGAACAGCCTCTGGCTGACCTACCCCCGAATATTAGGTGTCGTATGACATCTATGTTTTGTTTTTCTTTTTAACCTGCCTGGAAGCCAAGTATCTAGTTCTGTATATCCTGTAACATGTCTTATACCAAACTCGGCCAATTACGTGTAGCCAAATTCTGTTTTTATAATCACTGTGCAGGCCTGCTAAAAAAATTTCCATTTTGTTTTTTTTTTTGTTAATTTTTAACATTTCTTGTAAAGTAGACTGTTAGAATAATGTAACATACGGAAATGTGTCCAAAGCTTTCTGCTCACTTGCGTTCTCTATGCAAAACTGTATGGTGCAAATAAAGCAAGAAAGTCTGCATTTTGCTTCCGTGTTGTGTTGGAGTAGAAAACAAAAAGATCTACATGCAGAACCCTTATGTGCCACTGATACTTTTCTGTTATTTGTAACAGCAACACCAAAAAATGAAAGTGTTTTAAAGTAATGAAAATATCATGTAGTGTTGCCCTGCACTGGTAAAACTGATGTGTTTGCTTCAGAAACACTACTATAGTTCATATAAACAAGCTGCTTTACCCTAAAGGGGATCCTGAGCTGTCCAGCCAATCAGACCCACCAGAGAACCTTGTCTTGTGTGATAGCAGATCCCATACCTGTGTATACTGTATATAAGGAATGCACTGAATCCAGGATTTGGTTCGGGATTCGGCCAGGTTTCGGTCTTTTTCAGCAGTATTCGGGTTCGGTCGACTCCTAATTTGCATATGTAAATTAGGGGAGGGAAATCACGTGACTTTTCATAACAAAAGAAGAATTTTTTCCACTTTTTCCTTTCCTGACCATAATTTGCATATGCAAATTCGGATTCGGTTCTGTAGCCAGTCACTGATCGTCATGTAAATCAGTCCTGCCCCTGACATCACCTGCCCCCCAATGTCACTGGCCCACCCCCTGACATCACTGGCTCGCCCCCCCCTGGCCATTTTCATCTAAAAAAAATGTGCTGAGCCCAGGTGTAGTAGAGTGTATCTGACTATTTAGCACTAACAATGGCCGATGTTTGGGTGCCTTCAAATGCGCCCGATCAAAATTTTCCGGCCGGCCTGATTGACGAGCCGACTGATATCCAAGTCTTCAGCCTCTGATCTTTCATTTAGCTTTTAAGAGATGTGCTAAAAATTAAATATGACTGCCTTTGCTAAAAAATATACAGTTATGGGACGATAGCGCTCATTCGCACTCTATCGTCAGGCGAATTTTGGCTCTGGCTAATGGACGTTACTACGCAAATTCACTAAGATGCGGATTTTACTGAACATTACCTCTTTGGCCAGACTTGCCTTCACCAGCACAGACCAGTAGAAGTCATAGATCTTCCTCAATCTTCTGTTACTTATATCATATTTTTAGTGGAAAAACGCTGGCGTCTTTTCCTTTTTTCAGAGTGATAGCCTGCAAAAGTCCTTGAAAATTTTTCGGGTAACCGGGTTCCCCTATACATTTTCTAACATATGGAACATAAACTATACAGTGGGCTCATGTGTAGGGCATTATAACAACTCTATTTCCTTTATTAAGGTTCCCTGGACTTGTGTAATGTAATGTATTTGCTGCAACATATACGTCCATTCAACTTTAAATTTCCCACCGTATGCAAATTAGCCAGAGCGAAGATCTCTAACGAAGTTTCGCTAGGCATAATTAAATGCTAGCGCATCTTCAATTTGATTGCCGAAGTAACTCTTGTGAAGTTCACTAGCGTTCGGTGCCCTTGATGCATCTTTGCATTTCAGTAAATAAGCGTTGCCTGATCAAATTTTCACCTGGCGAAGTGTAGCAATGGATGCAAAGCCGCCGCTTAGTAAATTTACCCCATAGACTCCATTTTAATCAATTAATCCGATTTTTAGTTTTTTTACTATAAAATCCAAATTTTTAGTTGAAAGAAACCTCCAATTTTTCGGGGATTAATTAAAGCTCGATGCATGCAGTTTCCGAAAATCCGGCATCTCAGACCTGTTGAGGTTGTATATAAGTCAATGGGAGAAGTCCTTTCCTATTTGAAATTTTCAGTGGTCTGTGCTGGAAGTAACCCAAAAATCTGACTATTAGGGACGTTTCAGCAAAAATCAAAAAAATTCAAGCAATTCAGGAAAAAACAACAAAAAAATCATATTGTTTTTGCTCGGTTTTATCACGTTTGTCCCTGATCCGATTAAATTTGCTTTTTTTTAATAATACATAAGCTCCAATCAGCCACATGCCCTGCTCATTTATAAACTTTGCGCATTGAATATATTTGACTTTTTCCAATGACTTTCTATTTTCTATGTGTGACCGTTTTTCTAATATTGAAGTGTCAAGTGTCTTTTTTTTTTCACCTTCTGAAGCACCCCTGGGAGTTGGGTCGCCGACCCTGTAAACTGTTCTAAATGGATACATTTAGTTGATACATTTCTTATCTTTGTCCCTGCTGAGCAGAATCTCTGGGTTTCATTACAGGCACCTGTTAGAGTTGATACAATAGTTGCTAATATTCCACAGATGCTGCTGAGAAATGGATCAACTCAATGTTGCAAAATTGTAACAGTTTAGAATCTGCACCTGAATTACTGAGCTGTCAGACTCAAACACCAGGGACACCAACATTAAACTTAATAAAAGTAAAAAAAATAAATAATGGAAAGTAATTCAAAAAAATCTTTATTTCTGATGAACTATCTAAAAACAACTGAATTGAAAAAAGTGTTTGGAAGGTGAATAACACCTTTAATGTGCAAATAGAATTATAAATATTTGTTTTGCACTCGAATGTCCATGAAAGCAAATTATGAATATTTATGCACACGCTCTGCATTATTTCGGTTGTGGAGAAAATAAATTTGCAAAATGGTTTTCAGAATAAAGTGCACTCACGCAAACACCCGTCTCATTTATAAGCCATTTGCTAAAAGTTGTGCACGATGCAAATTCGCAAACAGAAAGACGGGCACAGCAGTGCAATATTTTAGCGTTTAGGAAAAAAATATGTTGTTCAATACAACCATTTTGTTAATAAATATGCACTGTGTGAACTTTATAAATGACCCCCATTGTGTTTCCGGTCTGTTGTTAAATTGCAAATACATGTATGGGATCTGTTAACCGGAAACCTGTTTTCCACTATGCTCTGAATTACAGAAAGGCCATCTCCCATAGAAATCCACGTTTTTAAAAAGGATATCCCTTTTCTCTGTAATAATAAAACAGGACATTGTACTTGAGAGGGAGGTCAGAAGCTGCTTTCAGCTTTATTGCAGGTTTTATTATAGTCACCAGTGAAATGATAGAAAATATGAACAGAATCAGATGAACTGATTGAGAGTTAGGCTGATCTCTTTAATAAGCACTGTGAGTAGCATGTGTTACAAAAACATGACAGAGACTGCTTTTGATTTAATTTTTTTTAATAGAGAACAGAAACGTTGTGCAGGTACATACAGTATATATGAATGAATGGCACATTAAGCTTACATCATAAACTTCTCTGCACACAGGCTGCCAAGTCAAATGAGACCTGAACAGATAAATAATAATTAGCAACTGGGACCCATTTGTCGAATAGCGAGAATTTATTTTTCACATTTACTTCTTGGGTTATAATTTGCTTCTCTCCTTTAAGTCTTACACCTTTTTATTCTTTCCACCTTTCACATTTTTGGGAAAGTCTTTGAGAGTCCCTAACAATGAATGAAAAGCCGATACCTTTTTATGCAACAAACGGGGTGATCCCAAGTTTTATTCCATGGTGCTCTTGACACAATTCAACAGATCAAACGTTTCGGGACCGCATGGCCCTTCATCAGTGATAATATACAAAAGAGACTATACAAATTTATAGGCTTAAACACAGTGACTCCTAGTGGTAGTTCATGAGAATAATCCTCTCATCAGAAGCTTTGCCAATGTCCATTTATTTTACACCTATTGCTTAAAGGATAAGTAAACCTTTAAAATAAGTGAATGTTAAATTGACGAGGGAGCTATTCTAAGCACTTTTGTAATTTATGTTCATTATTGATTTTGTTTTTATTCCAAGATATTAAGGGATAAATGTACTGTTAATATGAAAGAATTGTGTTACAGCAGCACCACCTGCTGGTCAGTTTCTGACCAGTCTGACCACCAAGTAGTCAAGGAAATTGTCAGGAGAAAGAAAGAGGCTCCTCTGATGTTCTTCTGCTTAGGAAAAGAATTAGAAACCTTTCTCACATCTTTCCTCAGCAGAAGAACATCAGAGCAGCCTCTTTCTTTCTCCTGACAACTTCCTTGACTACTTGGTGGTCAGACTGGTGGGAAACTGACCAGCAGGTGGCGCCGTTGTAACACAATTCATTCATATTAACAGCACATGTATCCCTTAATATCTTGGAATAAAAAGAAAATAAATAATGAATGTAAATGACAAAAGTGCTTAGAATAGCTCCCTCGTTAATTTTACATTCACTTATTTTAAAGGTGTACTTATCCTTTAAGCAATTTACCATTTGCCACACACAGATTTTTTATAAAAAGATTTTTTTTTTTTTTTTTTTTTTAAAAGTTCATTTTACAAATTTTTTAAAAAAAAGATTTTTTTTTTTAGTGTCATATAGATTCACATCATAACCGTGTACCACAACCAGTATATCACATATGTACAACTATATAAACAATAGTATTTTCTGTATCAATACTATAGCATACGATTAGGGTAAAGCCACACTGGGTGTTTTGGGGAGATTTGGTTGCCTGTCGAATAATCGCCTCATCTTTGCGGCGACTAATCTCCCCAAATGCCTTCCCTCACTTTGTGCCGGATAAAATGAAAAAACGCCGGTGCTAACCACACGCGGTGGTTCGTTTTCCGAAGTCGTCCAACTTCAGTGTTTTTTCATTTTAGCCGGCGCAGAGTGAGGGAAGGCATTTGGGGAGATTGGTCACTGCAAAGACGATGCAATTAGTTGCCAGGCGACCAAATCTCCCCAAAACGCCCAGTGTGGCCTGACCCTTAGGAGGGAGATGTCTCTAAATCACTGGTACATTGCAGGATTCTATATTTCTCTATGGCTGCAAGAAATAATGCTCATATCAGTTAATAGAAATTAAGTTACAAAGTGTACTATTACAGGAAACAGTTCAATCCCCAATTTTCATTCATTCCCTTGGGGGATAATGTATCCAATTTCCAGATTGAGAAGCACTCTCTTTGTAACAATTTCTTATCTATATTTGTATAATTTGCTTTAACCTCTTCCAGCACCTGCCAGCGTAATTGAGCTACATTATGTTTACATTCTGTCCAGTGTCGGCTCACTGATGTCATTTGAGAGTGTGCATTCCGGATAGCACTGCGGTGCTCATTCAACCTTAATCTTATCATCCTGTTTGTTTTTCCTACATACCCCTTACCCCACGGGCATTTTAAATAGTATATTAAATTTTTCGACATACATGTATGATACCCCCGCAGCTTAATTTGGGTTCCTTGTGTTGGATGTAGTACTGTATCTCTCTTTATCACTCTATTGAAATTCTGGCATGACAGGCAGGGGAAAGTACCCACCACTGTTTTCCCCAAAAATCTTTGTTTAGCTGTTTTAGGGGGCTGTATGTCTGTGTGGACCAAAAAAATCGCCTACATTTTTACCTCTCTTATAGGCAAATAATGGATAACCTTTGAATACCCTAGATGTGGAGGAGTCATTCATTAGTATTGGCCAATATTTTCTGATCACTTTTCTTACCCTTTTTGAATGTACATCAAAAGTAGTGACAGAAGGTATTCTTTCCATCTGTGTATCATTTTTCTTATTTGTCAGTACTGTTTCTCTTGACAACGCATCCACTTCCTTCTCTGCCTTTTGTAATATGGATTTGGGATAACCTTTCTTTCTGAACATACCCAACATATTATCTTTACTCACTTTATAGTTGTCCTGATTTGAAGTAATACGTTTGCATCGCTAACTTGATAAGGGTGTTTGAGGCCCGAAACATGTAGTGTTTTGTAGCTGTTAATAAACTACATTGTTGCAGATCTTCTGCCTTGGATTGCTCTCCTCATTCTACTAGTTACAGACAAACCATACTTGTTAGGTCACATGAGCCAATTAACAGACAGAGTTCTGTGTTTTGCTTCCACACTTCTTCCTGTTACAGTTGGAGCTGCAGTATTTCTGGTCAGGTGATCTCTGAGGCAGCACACAGACCATCATGAAATGGTGGCTCAAGGCAAAAAATGTAAAAGGACAATATTTACTTAAATATATAGACCAGTTTGGCAAGATTCTTTAACATACCACTTGATATGATGTAAACTATTTGTTGCTTAAGTGTTCATTTTGGTGGTATAGTTTTCCTTTAATGATTCTGTACACAGTATAGAAAAGCCACAATGATGATTTAAATCAGTGCCAGGGAAACAAATCGGTTATTCGTGGAAGTGTCCTAGTTAAAGCAAAGACCATAAATTCTCTGCACTCACCCATATCAATATATTAAGGATGAGTATCAGGAACCTGTACAAAGGAAAAAAACCTTTTTGTCCAGATCATGCAGCAAGCAGATCATTGGTCAGTGGTGGGCCAATCAGTTTATCCAGTTTTCTGACCAAGAGTCACATCACATAGGCAGCACCTGCAGAGCCATTGGCTGTAGATATTGTTGTATTCCTAGGCTGCCTGGTCTAGTCGGTACCTGAACACACTCTTATGAGATATATATTAGTGAGGTGATTTGTGAGCTTTTACAGAGGTGAGTAGGCTGCTGAATGGGTTAAGAGAGGCTGAGTCGGCATCCAGTGTCTTCCCTGCAACTGACAGCACAGGTTCTTCCATTTGAGCTGCAGTTGAGCACTCGGGCTTATATATAGGATGTAGTTCACACTTACCTTAACACATCATATGAAATCTCTAGGGATGCACCAAATCCAGGATTCGGTTCGGGATTCGGCCAGGATTCAGCCTTTTTCAGCAGGATTCGGAATCCTTCTGCCTGGCCAAACCAAATCCGAATTCTAATTTGCAAATGTAAATTAGGGGTGAGGAGGGAAATCACGTGACTTTTTGTCACAAAGCAAGGAAGTAAAAAATGTTTTCCCCTTCCCACCCCTAATTTGAATATGCAAATTAGGGTTCGGATTCGGTTCGGCATTCGGCTGAATCCAAAAAAAGTGGATTTGGTGCATCCCCATAAATCTCTAGTTGCAAATGTTAAGTTTTAATAAGTGTTTTCTTTGTAAGACCCCTGTTATCTCATATTGCAGATAAGAACCTCACCTAATATCAGTATAAGTTCCACACACTCATTGTTAGCTAATGACTATTTTCATTGTACATCAACTCAAACCTGTATGTAGCCCAAAAGGCAGTACAAAAAGGCTCTTATGATTAGTGGCCATTACAATTATTATACTGCTTTCACAGAGACGGAGTGAATTCGTCCAGTAAGGTCTAATTTAGGCAAGCGCTTTATTCTATTACTGAGAAAGGACAGTAGAGGGCAATCATTTCCAACAAATATTAAGCATGATCTATCTGCTGGCCTGCTCCCCAAAGCCTCATTATATGAAGATGTAAGTGTCACCGTTTATTTTTTGCCCTGATTGTAAAGCACTATAGATAAGTAAAGATGTAATAAACACAAAATCGGAAGTGTTCTGTACTAGTGCAGTCGACCTTCGCACTCCTCATCTGTCTGAGAGTGCTGAAAGATGTAGGTCCCTTGTTTAGACTTGATCAATTGTAATAACAAAAATGAAATGCTTCTTTTTAATCACTTCTTTTTTTTAGTATGGGCACACTTCCCGGGGACTGGTCATACCACGTTTGATGGACATCTGTCAGATCCAGCATTCCTAAGCAATACAAAACCATCCTGGAGTTTTATTGATAAGGATTTTAGTGTACTAAGGAGGAGGGATAATGGAGACAGTAAGGAATTCTACCTCTCTTTCCACTGCTGCTTCCACTCCCTCCCCTTACTGTCCTCCATTCTTTTTAAGTGCTGGGATGTAGCTGAGAGTTGACGTTTTGTATTATAATATGGTTCAATACAGGATTCTACTTGTGCTCTTAGAAATGTGAATAGAAGACCATGACTCGTTGCTATGATAGTTGTGGAAATATTGCTTTTAGGGTTTCTTGTACAGTATATACTGTACACTTCAAAGTCAGTCTTCAGACCAAGGCCAAGTTTCCCTTCTTCCGGTAATTCATAACAACCAATCAGCTGTTAGAATTACAAAAATCGATGCCTGATAGGTTGGCAGGATTATTGAACTAGGGAAAACTTTCAATGGTTGTCCAGCCTGGAACCAAGCTCTTACTTACTCTCTGCCCTTAAAGATATACGATCAAAATAGCGTTTTTTCCTTAAACTCCACCATCTAGAATTAATTTGTATGTTGTCCTTTTGGTTACAAACTACAATTTGGAAGGCGCACACACTGAAGAGAATGCTAAGGTGCCAATCCAATGGGGGCTGCCCGATCAAAGCCTCCTAGTAAACAGGGCAGCCATCAGGAGGGGACGGGGGGAGAGTTGCAGGGGGCCCCGAGGGTAAGGGGGCCTGGCCATGCCACACTTACTTGATTAGCCGGGCCCCCCATCTTTCTAAGAGCTGCTGACTTCGGGAAGGCATGGATGTTTAAGGGGCCCTGGCCACCAATTTTCTTATAATGTGAGGGGGGGCTGGCCACCAATTTTGGCCACCAATTTTTTTCTCATGTGGGGTCCTAGCCACCAATATTTTTTAATGGGTGGGCCCTAGCCACATATATTTTTTTATGGGGGGCCCTGACCACCAATATCTTTTTATTTTTTATTAACATGTGGGAACCCTAGCCACCAATATTTTTTTTGTTTTTTTACTGTGTAGTGGGGGGCGGACCTGTGGGGTGGGGAGGGCGGACCTGTAGGTGGGGCTTGCGGTGGGCGCAGACCAGGGGGTCCAGGAAATTTTGTCGTATGGGGCCCTGTGATTTCTGATGGCGGTCCTGCTGGTAAATATCATATAAATAAACAAATATGTGGATTGCACACTCAGACTGGTTTAAAAAAGATCAAAAAACTTACACCGAAGTGGTCTTCATCAGGGGAAAAGCACTTTTAAGTACAAAAATAGAATAAAAAGGCAGAAAGATTGTATGTATGTACTGTGCATCTGAGTAGCTGAGGGCTCCTCCCGAAGCCAAAGGCGGCTGCTACAGGCAGAAGCACGAGCTGAGACCAGGGTGCTTGGCATCGGTTCTAGATTTAGGGTGCCAACCGTTACACCTAGTCATTTGGGAATATGGGAGTGCTTTAATCAATGAGGGTGGATGAAATGTATCCGCATGTAATAATGTATTTCTGTCAGTGGGTTTGCGATAAATACTGGTCTTAAAATTACCTGCCTCACACTGAACCAAGACATCAAGAAAAGCTAGCAAGGTGTATGTTAGAAGTGTCCCTCAAATTACCCATATTTACAGGAATTCATCTTGTTGCCTTTTCTGGCTGTCGAAGCCTCCACCCATATCTCCAGTGCTTTCAACTGCCAAAAAAAAAGCTTTTAGTTGTTTAGTCTAATTAAAGGTCAGCCAAACAGTTAAGCCTCTCTAATCCCAGTGTCCTAAGAAATGCTCCTGTTTTAGAATCTGACATTTTTCTCAATAATTGTCTGCTTTCTACATTTCCAGGGTCTGTGTGTGCCAAACAGCAATCTCACTAGCTCTTTGATTCCATAGGAGGTTTCCCTTGGAAATGTCAGATTAGAATGCCCTTTGTGTTAGGACAAAATATTCCAGTTTTTTTCAGTAACATAGTAAGTAATGTTGAAAAAAGACACATGTCCATCAAGTTCAACCTTTTAGTTTTTTTTTGTTTTTTTTAAATCTGCTTAACTGCAGTTATAATTTTCCCACACAAGGTACAATTACAAATGTTTCATTAAAAGGGCTGGAGATGCATTTTTCAGATTGTAGACAGAAGACTGTAGAATTGATTTGCCATGTCAAAGTTGTAGATACCCATTGTTTCAAGTGTGTGAAAGGACGAGAAAGCATAGTTGTCTGTTGGTGCGTCAGAGACCCGTAACTAGACCTGGAAGCCAAGGCAAGAGCTTAAGTGGATAGGAAATACCTGCTCCATGCCAGGGTTATACCATTGGTTAATTGGTCCAAATAATAAAAGGTTTATCTCAGAGTCAGCTGCTTATTAGCCCACACATTGAGGTTAGTTGGGTGGAAGGAATGGGGGCATGGAGGGCTGTTCCCTGGACTTCCATGCCCGCATATTTGATATCTTGTTTTTTTTCTTGCTATATTGTGTGGATGGCACATAACCCATCATATGGTACTATAAGGAGATGTATATAACAAGTTGTACAGTGATGTCCTCACCTCTACTTGTTGTCTTTGTGCCATTATTCCTACACTAAAAAGATTTATAGTGCATAGAAGCACTGTGATTGCTATAATATAGAAGGGGTCAAAGAAGATGTTAGTAGGAATGGAATGGAGGATGTAATGCCGGCTGGGCAGGTCTTGTTCTGTTGGGCAAGAGGACATGGTTGAAGTAGTTATGGGTTGGTTAGAGCTACAGTCGATACTTCTTTGAAAAAAATAGGCCATCTAAGGAAGTCTGTGTCTGATATCGAGGGAAGGCATGAAATATGACTTATTACTTATAAGAAGACCTAAAATCAATCTGCCTATCTCCAACCCATGTCATCCATGAGTCACGTACATGCAAATCTCCTGAGGTTGACTTACCAGAAAGTGGCTAAAATAGTTGTGCCTTTTGAGATTGTGTTTTTGCACTTTTGGGGGGGGGGGAGTTAGGGATTTTATTGAAGAATAAAAACATTACAGAAAACGAAATAACTTCAAATTACAGTAACATCAAAGCAACCAGAAAGCTTCAAAGTTAGAAAGAAACAGTTACATTTTGCCACAGAGTTTCATTCACATTTGGTTTTCCCATTTAGTTTGTTTTAATAAGAGTAATCTCTCTTAAAATAACATTTACAACCTATTCAATAGAGTTGTTTTTGCCCCAGAGTCCCAGAGTTATTTTGAACCTCATCTGCCAGAGGTCCTGTCATGGCACAGAAATGATCATGTACAAATAATCCTTCTACGCATTGTGTTCTTTCCTCTCATCTACAATCCAATAAGATAACTATTACATTAAGATTTTCAAGAACTTTTAGGTTCAGAGAAGCAGCTACAGATTTCTAGAAACAGGAGAATCAACTAGGAAATGTTTTTTTAGATTACTCTTCCTTACAGCCCCATGGGCATTCTCTGTCAACTATACTGAGATATTTTAAGCTCCCCTTTACAAAAAGCCTCCCTTGAATGGCCAATAGGGATGGGCTAATTTTTTCGCCTTGTTTCGCCATGGAAATGACGCCCATAGACTTGTATGGTGGCGTGCGTCAAAAATATTTCGCCGCTCGACAAAATTTAATGGACTTTAATGGGTGTCGGCGACAATTCGCCAGCTGCAAATTTTTGGTGAAACGAAACAGCTCAAATTCGCCCATCCCTAATGGCCAACCAATAATTATACCAATTTTTTTTTAAATTATCTTGCTATACAAAAAATGCAAGCTCTCCTCCAGCACAGCTGCCCTGCAATCCTTGAGAGCGAATGGAACACTAAAGAATGTCTCCATGATTCTCAAGTAGATGACTCTTCTTGGTGCAGCATTTAGTTCTGCAGCACTGACTCTGTAATTTACTTTGGGGAGTAGGGGGTGCGAACGTGTCATCCTAATTCTCAACTCCACACCCATTAGCCACCTAATTAAACACTTGACCAGGGTTTCCCATTTTTCCCCAGAGCCAAGTTCAAATGTAAAAGTTCAAAGAGTTTTGAAGCAACAAAAACATGAAAAAGTCCCTGGGAATGCCAAATAAGTGATGTGATTAGGTATTTTGTAGTCCCTATGTGGACTAGCAGTAAATGTTTTTTTGCAACCAAAATTTTCCTCCAAATCAGGAATTCAAAAATAATCACCTGCTTTGAGGCCACTCATGCTAAATGCCTAATGTATGCATATGACAATGCCTTTTCACTGAACTTATATGATCTCTGTAACTTTTTCCCAATCAATATTCATTGTGTTAGCCCAATTAGGTGGATCGTACTGTTTTTATAATTGTGTCAGTAATCCCCATGCAGCGTCTAGGTTAGAGTGAGTAAGATAAGTTTCACCCTGAGAGGCTTTATTATTCTGCACAAATGCTAAAGATCATATCCCAAGATGATATAAATGTCAGCTGGTCCCAGACATATTATGATACAGCACATTTTTGCAATGACGTTGGTTGAACGGAACATGTCTGTGTCTCTTGGAACTCAGCAGGTTTCTGAAACACAGGCTGTACACTATCCATAATAAATGGAAGGTCCTGTGTATCTTTCATTGAGAAAGCAAAATGCAAATCAGAAATTGGAAACCTGCTGGCCTCCAGCTGTTGTTTAAAAACAACTCCTAGCAACTGACCCCAAACTAGGCTTGAAGTGAAGACAACTGCTTTGGGCTTTAGCAGAGCACTGCACCAGGGCAACCATTGGGTGGGGGTACTGGCAGTGCAACTAAAGGTGGCCATGGGCTAATATTTAGATATTTAGTATTCCTCCATATTCTAAAGGAAGCCCTGGTGGAAAAAGAGGGTTTATTGATGGAGGCCCTGGACTTTACTTTCAAGGTGCATTTGAGTAGAGGCCAACACTGTACATCAGAATGTTCTGTGGGTGATTTACAAGGGACACAATGCCCCTCAACAAGTGTCTTAACCTTCTGGCTTCAGTACACCCACAGCTGAAAGGGGACACTTTCAGAGACTTTCCTGTAGGCCTGAATGTCTGGCTTTATGTTAAAAATAATGCATGTGGTGATTGTGAAAGTCTGATAATGCGCTAGTCAATGGCATAACTAGAAGCTGTTGTTCCCAACAATTTTGCTACTTCTAATCATGTTGGTTCAAGGTAATGGCAGCTTTACTGTATATGTATGTTATACTGTATATATGGACACAAAGCCAAAGTTTCAACTTACATATAAAATATACAACCATCTGCTGAATACATTGACACGCTTGTCCGTCTATATACTGTGTATATATACTGTATCTATCTATCATCTATCTATCTATCTATCTATCTATCTATCTATCATAGGGTTAAGTTGCCCTACGGTCTGAAAATTCCACATGGTTGGAAATCTCCTGCTGTGGCCAGTTAAGTGTTGGACCTAATTGGGATCTGGGAGGAGGAGTGAGGGAGGAGCAAGTATTTGTCCCATAGGTAGTAAGCTTTGGCAGATTCCAGATTTGGCCAAAAGGTGTCACTGTTGTGTGAGAAGTATAAAAAGCTGCCATGTGCTAAGTCTGTTTTTCCTTCCACTCCAGTTGGGGTTGGATGCGTCCGAGAGAAGCCACATGGGTGGTGAGGCTCTGGGATACTGGGACCCTGAGAGAGTTTAAGAAGAGAGAGAAGTCTGGTGCTCAGAGGCAGCAGAGTAAGTAAAGGAGCTGCCTGGTGATGATTCCTGTGAGAAAGGCTTAGGTGTGCTCATACTCCAGATGAGTGTTGGAGCCTGGCCTGAAAGTGCATACTTTTTTTGAGATGCTGTGGATGCCTGTGCCAGGTCTGTGTGAGACCTCAGTGAGTTTTGCCCTAAGGAAAGGGTATTGAAAGGTCCCAGCATGTGTCCTCTGTGTGAGGACAGGTTGTTCTTGATAACCTACTTCATGGGAGCTACTGCCTCTATTCAAAGGAGCGGTATAGGGGGCAGGTAGCACTACCTGAGGTAAGGAGCTCTTGGGACTGTGACTGTGTGTCCACCAGGAGTGGAGTGTGGGACTGTGTCCTGGGTAGAGACTGTGCCAGGATTTGGAAGACCACAAAGGTATCCCAGGGCAGAAATCATATTGCTTATGATTAAAACTTGCTTTTCTTCCAGCTATGTAAAGCTATATTTGTCACTGCACATGTGTTTGATTATTGTTACCTAGTGGGGCCACCCGTAGGTATATCCCAGGATCTGACTCGGTGGAGGCACTGCCATGGAGAGAAATTCCCAGTACCCTTTCATTTAGCAAAGGGGATTCAGGGCCTGTGTATGGCAAGATGATATATATCCTATGATATACATCCTATGATATACATAGGGGGGTATTAAAAAAAACTCGAAAATTTGTGTTTCTTAATATAAAATTCGAATTTTTTGTGAAAAAAATTAAAAAATTTTAGGGATTTATTATACCCTGAGGATGGAAAAAGTCTGAATCCGAAATTCCGACATCTCAGACCGGCCGAGGTTGCATATAAATCAATGGGAAAAGTCCTAAAGATATCTTGATCTGCGCTGGGTTATGTGCAATAATCCGAATTTGTAGTTTTCGACAAAAATCTGAAAAAAAGTTTTTTGTGTGGAAAATCCTAAAAATTCATACGATTCGGGGGTTTTTTCACTTTTTTGGGAGGTTTTTCCCTCAAAGAAATTTTTTGGGAAAGTGCATTGATAAATAAGGAGAATATATATATATATATATATATATATATATATATATATATATATATATATATATACATACATACATACATACATATATATATATATATATATATATATATATATATATATATATATATATATATATATATATATATATATATATATATATATAAAAACAGAATGCAGCTCATCCATGTGTTGCAATTAAAATCAGTCTGGTGCATGGGTGTGTGGCTTATATCATGTACTGAACTAAACAAATTATCCCAGCATATTATAAAGTTGTATAATGAGAGGGGATAATGGGATAATAGGCACGTGCCATTTCTGCCTACACATACAGTATATCCTCACAAATTGCCCTGGTGTCAATTTGTGTTTTGCAAAGCCCCTAACAGAGGATCATTAATAATTAGTCCATCTCGACATCCCTGTATTCTGGCTCCTCGTCATCATCATCTTTCATCATCATCTTTCCTGAAATCCTTTCTGAAATACCAGGGTCTGCTCATCGTCAGCTTGGAAGAGGTACGTAAAACAGAGCAGATTTCATCCTTGCTGACGTAATCTGAGTAAATGACCATACATCTAGGCCTTTCACTGAACTTTAACATATTCCAAGAGGGAAAAAAGAAAACCATTTACAAACAAAAGAAGACAAGTGAAAGTGTGTCATGCTGACAGCATCTGTACGTAGGGATACAATATGCTCGTGCTCAGAGATAGGCAAGGCAGACATCACGAGATCCCTCCAAGAACAAGGCTGCCGAGGGGTTTTCCCCATACGTTTATGATCGCTCTGCGCTGTATGTTTGTGCATTCCATTGTTGGCATTTCCTCTTTGCATCCCTCACAAATTTATTCTTTTCCACCCACATTTCCTACTTGTGATGCAACCAGTTTGTGTTCACACAGCTGCAATGTGACAAAGGGACGCTTAACGGTGCCTCTACGTAAAATCATCAGCCAACAACAACTGCTCTTATATTTCTCATCAGAATTAAAGTCGTGCCTATAAGCAGGCTTGTCAATGGCTGAAGAGATGGATTTCCTCCTAACCAGCACCACAGGACTAAGCTTTAGCCACTGGATGGTCAAGACGAGAGTGCTGCAAATTTATATAGAGGCAATGGGACAAGATGGTAATATAGCAGGATTGCCCAGCAAGTGACCAAATAATACATGTAACACTCCAGCTACCCACTGATAGCAGAAGGCTGGAAAAGAATGCACATTGGAGTTAGTCTAAGGATATAAATATCCACATGGACTTCCTCTTTAGTGCAGAATAGAAAGCAGGTGATGGGTGAATAATGTTAAGTTATATATATACACAGTAGAACAAAAGTACAGGTATAGGATCCGTTATCCAGAAACCCTTTATCCAGAAAGTTACGAATTAGGGAAAGGCTGTCTCCCATAGATTCCATTTTATCCAAATAATCCAAATTTTAAAAATGATTTCCTTTTTTCTTTGTAATAATAAAACAGTACCTTGTACTTCCGAATTACAGAAAGGCTGTCTCCCATAGATTCCATTTTATCCAAATAATCCAAGTTTTAAAAATTATTTCCTTTTTCTTTGTAATAATAAAACAGTACCTTGTACTTGATTGATTGTACCTTGATTTAATTAATCCTTATTGGAAGCAAAACCAGCCCATTGGGTTTATTTAATGTTTAAATGATTTTCTAGTAGACTTAAGGTATGAAGATCCACTATCTGGAAAAACCCCAAGCATCTGAAAGGTCCCAAGCATTCTGGATAACAAGTCCCATACCTGTATACCATGTTTGTATCCTTTACAGTCTGGGGCCATGCTCTTGACCACACTTCCCCAGCTCCCTGGCCTTTAAAGAAGTTGTTCCCCTTTAAATTAACTTTTATTATGATGTAGAGAGAGATGTAGATATTTTGAGACAACTTGCAATTGGCTTTCATTTTTTCTGTTTGTGGTTTTTGTTTTAATTCAGTATTTATTCAAGGGGAACTATCGCGAAAATGAAAATTTAATAGAAGCTTCATCATACAGAAATAAGAAACTTTGGAAATACAATTAATTAAGAATTCTGTACTGTTTCTGAAATAATCAAGTTTATCTTCAATATCCCTCTCTGTTTCTCTTCATTCTCTCTTCATGCAGCAGTTGGGTGTCAGATATTCATTGACAGTTAGATCCAATATATCTTATAGGGGGGCTCCTTTTGCCTAGAAGATTTATTAGGGCTCACTCTATTAAAATCACCAGACATCATGTCTCTCTACATGCAGGATTTGTGCAAAAGGCAGTTATTTTGTTTTGTTTGTACTGGAATCAGTTATTTGAGTGAGCTCTAATACAACTGATAGGAAAGGAAGCCCCCCTATAAGATATAGTGGATCTAACTGTCAATGATTATCTGACACCCAACTGCTGCATGAAGACTGAATGAAGAGAAACAGATACTGAATATATTTAATTGATTGTATTTAAAAAGTTTCTTATTTCAGTGTGATGAAGCTTATATTAAATTTTCATTTTACGATAATTCCCCTTTCAGCAGCTCTTAAAGGAGAAACAAACCCTTAATAAAAAAAAACCCTACCCCCCTACCCACAGGGCCTACCCTCAGGTCCTTCCCACCCTTAATTTGTATATGCAAATTAGGGTTTGGATTCGGTTCGGTATTCGGCCGAATCTTTCACAAAGGATTCGGGGGTTCCAAAATAGTGGATTTGGTGCATCCCTAAAAAAAACTTAGGATTTTTTAGAATTTATTAAACCCAGAGGGTATTAAAAGTCTGAATAAAAAAGTATCCAATTCAGACCTGCCGAGTTCATATAGAAGTCAGTGGGAGACGTCCCGAAGATATCCTGATCTGTTTTGGAGTTTTCGGGTGGAAAATCCGGATAATTCATATGATTCGATTTTTTCAAGTTTTTTCCTGAACAGGAAATTTTCCAAAAAATGTATAGATAAATAAGCGGGATTTGGTCGGAGTAGTTTTCAGATATTTTCGTATTTTGATAAATAACCCCCTTAGAATTCCAAAGGACCTGACTCTCGTATTGAACCTGATCACCTGTGAATACGACTGTGGCATATGGTTTGAGCCTTTCTGCCTTTCAGTTTGGGGTTGAACGCACAATATTTAATATACAAGTATATACAATGCAAGGTTGAAAAATAATTAAGATTTACATTACATGGAATTGGAACTAGTGCATTTATCTTCAGAATTCATGCATAATCAGTGCTGTAGATTCTGTGACTATGCCATTTCACATTTTATTAATGATTGGATGATTTCTGTTGACCCCTAAGATTAGCTTCTCAGCAGCAGAGAGCACACTGAGCATGTGCAGTGCCACTGACACTCAGACGATTAGGAGCTGCTGCTGACAACTTTAAAGGTGTGGATCATTATATGCAGCTGTAAGGCTGCAACCTCTGAGCTGATACTGTATATAAAAAAGCCAGATTATTTTTTTCTAGGTTTGAGTTATCCTTTAAATAGAAACCTTGGTTATGGAATCTGCTGGGTTTTGCCAAGAAACTCATTATCAACAAATGATTTGTCGTTGGCATTACTGTAGCACATTCTTTTAGGAGCTTAGGTTAGCAAATAGGTTGTTTTTGGCTGCTGACTTTGCCCCCCCCCTCCTGGATAATATTCCGCAAAAGCCCACGCTCTGTCACATCTGTGTTTTTGTAAAGTCATCGTGAGTGACAATTTTTGTTTAGTGTTGCATCAGATTCTCATGCTAATCAATGGCAATATAACAATATATATAAATGTAGCTGGAGTTAACCCTTTTAGTGGAGAAGCAACATCCATTGGCAAGAAAAAAATTAATAAATAAATGATTTACAGAAATGGCAGATACAGCGATTGTTTGTTGTCCTTTTTTGGAGTGGAGCTTGGATTGTAAGGGCCCTTTCGGTTGTATCAGGAGTCATTTAAAAGAACAGCAGCAACACCAAAAAATGAAAGTGTTTTAAAGTAATGAAAATATCATGTAGTGTTGCCCCGCACTGGTAAAACTGAAGAAGCCCAAAATAGCGAGCCTGGGACAGGTGGAGCGGAAGGGGCACACGACTGAGGGGAGAGTAGAGGAAATAAAAGGTGTAGTGGTGACAGGCATTTTGGGAATTGTAGTGTGGAGTAAAAGGGGATAGGGCTTGACCTTTAAATAGGGGTGAAAGTGTGGGAAATCATCTTACCTGTAGTTGGCACAGGAGATTCAACGTCCCTCCCTCCCGCCCTATGGAGATGGGGTGGTGGATGGTTACATCGCAGCAGTAGTGGGGCTGCCCTACTGAGTAGCCATAAAGGGGGCTGGAAGGTAAAGTGAGGTCGGTTGGATAGGCCTGGGGCGAGGCTAAGGGGGCAAGGAGGCACCGAAAGTGAGAAAACAGGTGACAGAGTCTTAAGCTGGCCACAGACGCAAAGATCCGATTGTACGAATCAACGTACGATCGGACTTTCCCATCTCCCGACCTGCCACTAACCATTCCGACCAAATAAAGTAGTTAAAGTGATACTGACACTAAAAAATTAATTTTAGCATATGAATGTACATTAAATGTTACCTATAGGTCATGTTGATCATTTTTTGCTGAGAGGTTTGTTTTTGTATATAATTGTTAGTTGAAGTTCCTAAGCCTGACTCTCTGACACTCTGACACTCTGACTTTGCCAACCTGACTGTCCCATCTCAGCCTGTTAGTTACAGTTTCTAATGCTAACGGACTCCTGCTGCACAAATATGGCAGCCCCCTCATACAGGAACATGGGGGATCAGACAGGTAATGTAAAAGCATCATGCAAATACTTTTTGGCAAAGTTAGAAGTAGCTTGCAAAGCCAATATTATAATAGATGTAAAAAAAAGTTTAATTTCAGGTGTCAGTATCTCTTTAAAGAACAGATCAGCTGATGTTCTGCCCCTGACAGCAATCGTACGAAAGACAAAGCTAGTGACAGTCTCCCACTGAAAATCGTATGATCGGCAATACACACAGAGATATTACCCGCAGCCAATAGAAATTTTCTAACCTGTCAGATCGACCAATCGACCGATCTTAGCCGGACAAAAAATGTCGGGACTCTCCACACACGATCCAAAAATCGTACGACTCAAAATGAGATTGTCTACAGCCAGCTTTAGCCTTAGGCTGGTTAATGGGTTTTGACTAAGAGGGGTTTGGGAAGTTATTGTAAACATTGTTAAATGTTATGTACAGCCTTCAGCGGCTATTGTTTTTACCCCAAAATGTCAAAGTGTTATGCAGTATTATTTATATGACTATGAAGATTTTCATTTCATCCAGGTCATGGTATATCTAGTATAGGTAAATCTAAAAACAACTGGATTTGCTGAGTATTCATTGAAGACGTTTCACTACTCATCCGAGCAGCTTCTTCAGTTCAACTGACTGGTGTGGGAAGTTCTCGGCATATAAACTCTTCCACTAATCCAATCTCAATGGCACATTGTAACTCTTCAAAGAGGTGACATCTGAAGGATTATCCAATGTGTCCTGCAACTACTAGAAAGAGGTGTTACGGTGGCCATACACGGGCAGATAAAGCTGCCGATATCGGTCGTTTGGACCAATTTGACAGCTTATCTTCCCGTGTGTGGGGGCTTCCGACGGGTCTTCCCGATCGATATCTGGCCACGATAACGATCGGGAAGGTTTGATTTTTAACCGACTGACCGGTCGGAGCCCCTTGGCCAAATGTTCGAATTACCCCCGATATAGCCATGCCGTTAGTGGCATATCGGGGAAAGATCCGCTCGTTTGGCGATGTCGCCAAAGGAGCGGATCTTTGAGTCTATGGCCACCTTTACTTGTGAGAGTTGCATGAATGGATGTGTGAAGTGTTCTGAAACCGCCTGGGTACAGATGTTAGAACAGAATTGTATGTAGCAGACAGGTGGTGCCTCTGTATTATTTATGTTATTTAATAAAACAAGCTGCAGCCTTTTTCACCAAAAGATCTGTGATTGGAGTGTATTTGTGGGGTGTTGGGGGGATTGTATCAGAATCGAAGCATACTAATGTGTTTGCTTCAGAAACACTACTATAGTTCATATAAACAAGCTGCTGTGTAGCAATGGAGGATATTAAAAAAGTCTATATGACACAGGATAAATAGTGGATAACAGATAACACCATTATGTTCTACAGAGTTTATCTGCTGTGTAACCTGAGCCTTTTCTCCTTTGAATGGCTGCCCCCATGGCTACACAGCAGCTTATTTATATAAACTATAGTAGTGTTTTTGAAGCAAACACATCAGTTTTACCAGTGCAGGGCAACACTGTATTATATTTTTATTACTTTAAAAGAACTTAATTTTTTGATGTTACTGTCCCTTTAACCTACCAGAAGGTTTTTGGAGAGCAAGAAGAAACTGCAGAGGAAGCCCACGCAAACTCAACAGATAGCTCCTGGGTCAAAACTGAACTCAGTGGGGTACCCAGCATTCCAAGTGAGCCACCATGTGTCTTCGATCATTTTTACCCCTTATCTTGTTTATTAAAGGGTTGTTCACCTTCCACGTTAACTTTTTAGTGATATTCTGAGACCCTTTGAAATTGGTTTTCATTTTTTATTATTTGTGGTTTTTAAAGTAATTCAGCTTTTTATTCAGCAGTTCTCCAGATTGCAATTTCAGCAATCTGGTTGCTAGGATCCAAATTACCCTAGCAACCAAGCAATGATTTGAATAAGAAACTGGAATATAAATAGGAGAGGGAAATATAAACAGGGCTGGAATATAAATAGGAGAGGCCTGAATAGAAAAACAAATAATAAAAAGTAGCGATAACAATTAATTTGTAGTTTGTTTTTTATATGGGGGTAAGTGACCCCCATTTGAAAGCTGGAAAGTGTCAGAAGAAAAAGGCAAAAAAAAAAAAACAATGAAAAATAAATATGAAGACCAATTGAAAAGTTGCTTAGAATTGGTTAGAATTGTATAACATACTAAAAATTAAATTAAAGGTGAACCACCCCTTTAAGAACTTACAGATCTACTCAGATAAGGAGTCCTATAGATTTATATAAGGGGATAAACTTCTTTCTTTGGGCAATAGAAGAAATTAACCTTTTAATAATTTTGCAATCGTTAAAGTGCAGTTAAAATTGGGATTTACTACTAGGGATGCACCAAATCCAGGATTCGGTTCGGGATTCGACCGAATCCTTTTGCCCAGCCGATCCGAATCTGAATCATAATTTGCATATGCAAATTAGGGGCGGGGAGGGAAATTGCGTGACTTTTTGTCAGAAAACACGGAAGTAAAAAATGTTTTCCCCTTCCTACACCTAATTAGCATATGCAAATTAGGGTTCGCAAAGGATTCGGGGGGTTCGAATCCAAAAATAGTGGATTCAGTACATCCCTATTTACTACCCTATGGCAACATTCACAACAACGTTTGTTGGAGGACTTTGATGGAGAACCTGTAGATAATGGAGATTTACAGCTTTAACAAACTACAGCAACGTAGTGAACATTACTAGTTCACCAGGTACATGTGATATAAATATAAGGTTCTAGATCTATGGTTGTCCCACTATTTAAATTCCAGCCCTCCCCCCCTTTTTTAATGGTCCAAGCATTATTCAGGGTCCCTGTAGCTCATTAGCACCAAGTAGCCCTAGTTCCAAGTTCCACACCCCAAACAATGTGCCCTCTAATATTTCTTTGGCTGTGTGTGCAAAAAATCATATTTGCTCCTACTTTTTAAAACCACGTGCATACCTCCCAAATGTCCCATTTTTCAAGGGACAGTCCCGATTTTTGACAGCTCAACCCACAGTCCCGGATTGTTACTGAAATGTCCCAACTTTCTCTTTGATCTCCTGCACTGAACATCCAGAAAACGATACAAAGTTTCTAACTCAATTGGCTTCTGGCAGAGCGCTTAGAACACTCAGCAGGTGCACTTAGATACTTTTGTAACAATTTAAGATAAGCAACAATTGTAACAATTTAAGATAAGCAAAGGAACAATTTAAGATAAGTAGGTCTCTTGGGGAAACTGTGATTTGCAGCTTAAAGGGCAATTCACCTTCATTAGCAAAACTGTAATAACACATAGAAACCACAGAAATGTGTTCAGACTTTCATAACCTGACAAAAAATTTTTTTAAATTGAACATGGTGATTAGGGGGTGTGGCCACAAAAATGAAGCCTTTAAATCTTTTTGTCAAAAATGTTGGGAGGTATGCACATGGGTGGTTCAGAATCAATATAATATTAGGATTATTTATTATAAGGCACAATGTTTATTCAGGTGCAGTAACCCATAGCAACCAATCAGAAGGCATTGGTCAGTGGTTTAAACACAAACATTTTATTGGTACATTTTCTTTTATTATGCGGGTGGTTTCTGGGTGGAGAACCCCTTTAAAGAGGTCTAAAGGTTAAAAAGTTCTATTATTACTGTATTTTATATACTGAACCTACTGCACCATACTAGAGCCTCATTTTGGAGCACAGAAACCTGCATCTCAATACTTACTGCCTGCCCTTATGAATCTGATGATTCTGGGATTTATTGTGAATTTCTTATTGTCAGTGACATCATTGTAAGGACAAAGAGCACAGCTTTATCAATGGATAGGTTATGGTATTTATTGAAATAAATAATGAAGCCAAAAATAAATGTCAATACAAAATCCGTACAAATAAATATGAAAAAAAAAACAAGCAATAACCTATAAATACCAAATAACACAGGTAAATAAAATGATCTCTCCTCCTTTACCCTTAAGAGAAGGTTTGACCAGCATCGCAAAAACCTTGAGAATTGTGTTGCAGAAATAACATGTAGATTAAATAAAAACTGAAAACAAAAATACATATACAAATAATACTAATAAATAAATAACATTACTGTGAATAGATTCCCAACCTAATGATCTGCTGTAACATGGAAGTGCAAAATATATTTTGAAGTGTCAAGGTGGCCATATATAGTACGGGTATGGGATCTGTTATCTGGAAACCCTCTATCCAGAAAGTTCCGAATTACGGACTCCTTTATAATCAAAAACTCCAAAATGTTTAAAACGATTTCCTTTTTCTCTGTAATAACAAAACAGTATCTTGTACGTGATCCATAGTAATGGGCGAATAAACTCGCCTGGCACGAATTCTTGTCGAAAAATTCACGTCCATTGACTTTAACACCAGCGCCAGCTTGGACGTGGGCGTGAATTTTCGATTTTCACATTTTATTTGTGGAAATGTCAGATTTTCAAGATTTTTTCGTGAAAATGTTCGATTTTCACTATTTTTTGGTGAAAATCTCACGATTTTTTTCGTGCAACTTTCGTGCCACCTGGCCACATACTGGCCAGGTGGCAACCCTAATGGAGGCCCATGAGACCCCCTACCCCTCAGCTCCATCAACGGATTCCTATGAAAATCCGTGGCACAGGGTTTAAAAAACAAAAAATAGGCAGCTATATTTAAATACCACCCTGGGGCTAGGTGTTGCTGACTGCCAGTGGGAGGGTGTTGCTGACTGCCAGTGGGAGGGTGTTGCTGACTGCCAGTGGGAGGGTGTTGCTGACTGCCAGTGGGAGGGTGTTGCTGACTGCCAGTGGGAGGGTGTTGCTGACTGCCAGTGGGAGGGTGTTGCTGACTGCCAGTGGGAGGGGGTGGGTGGGCTTTCTCTAGTTGGTTGTGTTCAACCCCCCTCCCCTTGGCTCAAGGCAGGTATGAGAGGGGAGGAGATTAAAATTTGTAAATTGAGGTATTGGGTCGAAGGAGCCAGATAACCTTTTGCTTTTGTGCTGCTCCACTTGCTTTAGGCTGACCCAGGGGTGAGTACAGAGGAAGCAAACCCTGTGGCTGCAGGGGGGCCCAAGAGGTATAGAGGCCCACACAAGGCCCTAAATAATGAGCAATTTAAACATTTATTGGTAAAAAAAAAAGGACAACCTCTGGATTTGCTGGGGACCCTAAATTTAATTTGCTCTGGAGCCCAGTAATATCTCGTTACACCACTGGGCCAACCCATGGATATAATCTGATTACACTGGCCCATGTTTAGGCTATTATCCCCGTTGGAAACTTCACAATGGCAATTAAACTTTAAATGATTATGACTTATGGACTATATGGAACAAGGCTGGTCCACTCAAACCAAAACAACTGGATTTGATTGGGGCTTCTTGGTAGCCCTTGTCACGTCATGCACGTGAACAATAAAGGCTTTTTAATGAAGGTTTGGAGTGTTGCCCATTATGGATTCCCGCAAGTATTGCCAATTGTGGAAGGACATTGGGGGATGTGAACGCTCTTTGTAAAGAGTGTGTGAAAGTGTGTGTTACCTGATTCTGAATAGAACTGAGCACTTGTCACCTTCTACTCTAAGGTGGTTGCAGAATTACTCCCCCCAACCCTCCTTCGGAATTATTCTGAAAGCAATAAAATGCCTGAAGCCTTCTGGGACATCTTGGAGGGCTTTGCAAGGCAATCTGACACCTGTTTGCTGCTCACTTGGGTATGAAGGGAGTTACATCCGACAACCACCCAGAGTAAGTCCAGTGGAGAGACTGCAACAGAAGTGCATGGTTTTACAAAAACTGGATTTTCTTTACTAAGTCATAGGAGAGTTCTTCACTTCCGGCTGGGACTCCCAATCAATCGAAACCAGTTCTTAATCTCCATGTGCCACGGATCAGAAGAATTAGGATTAATCGCGGCATCAGGATGGTGGTCGTGGTTGTTGTCCGAACCATCTACAGTTGCCACCATAGGTAGAAAATTAATCGTCTGCCTTCCTTTTGATGGCGGTAGGGACAGATATTCAGAATGTTTCTCTGAGAAATAAGTGTTGTAATTATCTGGTGTGATCCGCTCACGGAAATGGCAGTCAACTCTTTCGTATGCCTTGTAAAAAAAAAAAAAGAATGCAGAGATTAATTGTTAGTACGAAATTCCATTTCAATTAAAAGCACTTAGGGCAGAGACAGACGCTGCTATTTTGTGAGATTATTAGCCCAGCGACCAATCGCTTCTTCTTCGGGCAATTAATTTCCCAGAAATGCCTTCCTACTGGCTAGAATGTAAATCGATGGCAGGATGGCACTCGGAGTTATTTGTTTTCCAAAGTCGCTCCCGAAGTTTCCCCGTGTAGGAAGGTAGTTCGGGATGATTAGTCGCCTGAAGACGAAGCGATTTGTTGCTGGCCGACTAATCTCCTGAAATAGCAGCGTTTGTCTCTGCCCTTAATGGATCTCCCAAATATTATTTTTTGATGGGAGTATAATAAAATATAATCCAGGAGCAAGACTTTAGTTGTGCTCTACTGAAATTATTTGATCTGCATTTCTATACATTTTCTCTTCTATAAATTTTCATTTTTCTCACATATACTATAACGACTGTATGTTGCTGACAGAAAGAAACTTCCTCCTCAGTCGGCTAGACATGCCCTCTGACAGATTATCTCTAAAAATGTCATAAAAGTCCATGTAGTTTCAGTTTCAAGGACCAGTGCTGAAACAGCTGCAAAAATGTTCTCATCGTGAAGGTCATTATACTAAAATAAAACTAACATTTGGCCAATGTGAGTCAGTATGAAAGAATATAACAGGCATTTAATAGATGTCTCAGTAATGTTACATCACTTAATTTGCCTACACAGGCCAATTCTGAGGAGGTCACATCAGTTTCTGTTTGGCTTCTCAAAGCCAGAGAGACATATAAAAGGGGAACTATCGCGAAAATGAAAATTTAATAGAAGCTTCAGCATACTGAAATAAGATATATTCTAAATATAATCAATTACAAATCCTGTACTGTTTTCTGAAATAATAAAGTTTATCTTCACTATTCCTCTCTCAGCATCTGTTTCTCTTCATTCTCTTCATGCAGCAGTTGGGTGTCAGATGAATGATCCAATATATCTTATAGGGGGCTCCTTTTGCCTAGAAGATGTATTAGAGCTCACTCTATTAAAATCACCAGAAATCCTGTCTCTCTACATGCAGGTTTTGTGCAAAATGCAGTTATTTTGTTAGATTTTGTTCTGGTTATCAGTTATTTGAGCTCTAATACATCTGCTAGGAAAGGGAGCCCCCTATAAGATATTTTGGATCATTCATCTGACACCCAACTGCTGCATGAAGACAGAATGAAGAGAAACAGATGCTGAGAGAGGAATAGTGAAGATAAACTTGATTATTCCAGAAACAATGCAGAAGTTTTAATTGATTGTATTTATAAAGTTTTGTTCTTCAGTATGAGGAAACATATTAAATTTTCATTTTCGCGATAGTTCTCCTTTAAGGTGGTTATATACAGTATGCCCCAGAATGGCTGGGGCAATGACTGGGACATTTTTATTAGCTAGTGCCTTACTGCCAGTGCTTTGGATCAGTTCAGGTCTGAGACCCAGATTGAGACAAAAAACATCTCAACACTCTTTCTTTCTCTATTGAAGGAGTAATATTGGAAGCAGAGAAGAATCTATTGCAATTCTGTAGTTTCACATGACACTTACCGACCCATACAAGTTGTGTGCAGAATCCATGCATAGGTAGCGATTGCTTTCAATTCCCTTTATAATTACGATCTTCGCTTTCACTGCCTTTATTTCCAACAAACCTGGGAAAGAAAAGGCAGAATATGGTGAGAGAATAACAGGGGTTCCACTACAATACATTTAGATTTCAGGTCCTGCTTCCTGCAAAGTGGACACCTTTGAGAAATTAAAGTTCTCTATTGTATGCTGAACTATAGTTTAACTACATTGTTTGGTTAACTTTAGAATTATATTATGTAATGATTTGTGATGTAATTCTTAGGAGCACTTGCTGATATTGCAGTAAACAGTGTCTTAAATGCTCATATGATGTTGAACCTGAAACTAAAGTTTCCTCAGTCTGCATTTTAGTGATTTTTTTTCTTTATTTGCTTATTTCCTTTTATCCATTCCACCTTAAAAGCAGCCAAAGCATCTCAGCTATTCCGCATTTAGAGGTAAGTAGTGATGGGCGAATTTATTTGCCAGGCGAGAATTCGCAGTGAATTAGCGCGATTCGGCGCCGGCGAATACGTTCGCACAATCGCAGTGAAAAAAACCGGACGCTGACGCAAATCCACCATCGAATTTGTGCCGGCGTAAAAAAACGGATGCCAGCACAGTTTCTCAAATTTTTCGCCATTTTGCAAAATTCTCCGGTGAAACACCCCAAATTCGCCCATCACTAGAGGTAAGTATAGATATACGAATATGGGTCCAGAAAGTATGCCTAGAATTTAGTTAGGCCACTTATTCTTATTTCCTAAAAATATTTCTATAAATCCCTCTGGCTACAAAACAGATAGAGAGGATGAAGGAGATAAGGGAGGAATACCCAACAAGTCTCACAAATAGGATTTTGGTAGATGGGAGTGGGTTGTGGGCTCCCTAGTGTTTAAAAATGTTCCTGACTGATGCGCTACTATAATATACCGTGGTGCTGGCCTGCTGTCAGTATAGGATAGTGGCTATACTCAACATTAGTAATGGGCGATTAAATTCGCCAGGAGCGAATTTGCGGCTAATTTCCATGTTTCACCACTGGCAAATACATTTGCAAAACTGCAGCAAAAATTCACCGATGGCAAAAATTTTGAATTGCAGCAGGGAGCCTGGTACCCAATCTTCAGAACCATATCCAATCTAAAGAACCCTAAATTAAAAACAACAACATCTTAAGGCTGTTGGTGGAAATATTGAAATCTCTGGAAATTGAAGGTCTTGTTTATGCATTATGCAGTACATCTAATAAAAAGTAGGGATGCACCGAATCCAGGATACGGTTTGGGATTCGGACTTTTTCAGCAGGATTTGGATCAGACCGAATCCTTGTCTCTGGCAGAACAGAATCCGAATACTCATTTGCATATGTAAATTAGAGTCAGGTAGGGAAATCACGTGACTTTTTGGAAGGAAGTAAAAAATGTTTTCCCACTTTTTACTTTCCCATCCCTAATTTGCATATGTAAATGTGGATTTGGTTCGGTATTTGGGTGAATCTTTCACAAAGGATTCGAGGATTCAGCCAAATCGAAAATAGTGGATTTGGTGCATCCCTAATAAAAAGGCTGTTATTATAATTATAACATCAAAGAAATTACTCTCAAAATTATTATTTTTTTTTTTATAAGGAAAACACAAATAAATTATTACCGTGGCTTTATTTTGTTATGGTATTTTGTTATGGTAATAAGATGGCAACATGCTGGATACTCACCATAGTCATTCTTTTCTTCGGTACCAGTCACTTTTCCGTCGTGGGTGATCTGAAGAAACTGGTGCATATTATTGTTGTCTGTATATAAATATTGAGTCCGTACTTGGTTGTCATAGGGTAGGATTGGGTTCGAATAGATGGGATATGCTGAAGAAAACCGTGACTTACTCAACATAATGGCCAAAAGACAAAGCCATTTCCCGAAGGAGTGATGAGTAAAAAGTGGTCCCTTAAACATCTTCTGAATGTAAAACATAGCGGCAAAGACAGTATAAAAATCAAAGGAAATAAAATAAATGTTTGTCCTTGTTGGCAAATGTAAAAGGAAAAAGTTCAGCCAAACTCTAATAATTTAATTAGATATAATAAATATGTTGCCTTCTGTTTCCAGAATCTGGCTAGTTCTTCAGACTTGTCCTTCTAATGGCAAAATAAAGGAGAACTACCATATTTATACTCTTTAACCCTTGTTTCAATTTTTTTTCAAGTTATTTTCCTGAGTAACATCTTTTTGTTCCTACCCCCACTAGATGTGAGTCATTGTGTATGACCACACCGCTCACTTTAACCAGAATGTCATATTTACTTTTTTTTCATAGCTGGGGAGGGATAATACTGTAAACATTTTTTCACGTTTCCGACCAGAGATCATTGGGTCCATTCAAAATGATGCAACTTTGAACAGTAAAATAAACTGTGTTTGGGGAAGGGGTGGAAAGGAGGGGGGGGGGGTAATGATTTCAGAGCCCTTTTCAAATGAATGGACATCTTATGTCATCAAACTTTTTGGGAGGAAGAGAAATCCTTAGTAAGCATAGCAAGCAAATTCACCTTCTACAGTTTTTTCTCTTTTAGTCGCAAAAAAAGGTTTTTATAATAAGAAAAGCACAATTTTATTAAAATAATGGTAGGGGACCTGTTATCCAAAATTCTTGGGACCTGGGGTTTTCTTGATAATGAATGCATACTTAAAGGGGGTTATTTACTAAAACTTAATTTTTCTGGTCAGGGGTTTAAAGAGGAAAGCACGAGGAAAAAACTTGAATTTTTCCAGATTGATGATAACCCGAGGCTGCTAAAAGTCCAAATCCGAGAATACTCCATCTGAAGCCGGTCGAAGTGATGTAGAAGTCAATGGCAGATGTCCCTTTTACAACTGGAAGATATCATGATTTGCGTTGGGTTTCGCACGATAATCGAAATAATTATTGGTTTTCGGGTGATAAATCAAAAAGATTTGCACGATTTGATATTTTTCACGATTTCATCGCGTCTTTTCTCGATGAAGTTACTTTAATGATAAATGAGGTAAAGTTGTGGATGGGAGAATTTGTTTTATCAAAATAATGAGAACATTTTGAGTTTTAGTAAATATCAGAAAATCATGTAAACATTAAATACACCCAATAGGCTGGTTTTGCTTCCAATAAGGATTAATTATATCTTAGTTTGAATCGAGTTCAAGGCAATGTTTTATTACTACGGAGGAAAAGGAAATCATTTGTAAAAATGTGGATTATTTGGATAATATGGGGTCTAAAGGAGATGTCCTTTCTGTAATTCGTGCTTTCTGTACCTCTATCTGTTTTCTAATGAGGGTCCCTTTTACCTCTTAAACACTTTTTGAATAATGAAAGCAAATGTTCTTCTAATCAACTTCCCTGTCCAGGCAAGACACCACACACTTAAAGGAGAAGGAAAGATACTGAAGCAGTTTATTGCCAATAGATTTGCCACAATAGTGCAAGCTATAACACTATATTTATTCTACAGAATGCTTTACCATACCTGAATAAACAGCTCAAGAATCTCTCTCTGTTTGTTTAGGATAGCAGCTGTCATATAAACTTGGTGTGACATCACTTCCTGCCTGAGTCTCTCCCTGCTCACTCATAGCTCTGGGTTTAGATTACAGCAGGGAGGGGAGGAGGGAGAGGAGCAAACTGAGCATGCTCAAGCCCTAGCCCTGGAGGTTTAAACTGAAACAGGAAGTCTGATATAGAAGCCCATGAGTACACAATAGGAGGAAAGAAATGCTGTTTCTTTTGACAGAGGTCTCTGAGCAGCATTACTTTGAGGGTTTACTGGTATATTTATATTGAACTTTCTGATAAAGCTTACTTACTTTTAGCCTTTCCTTCTCCGGGAGACTTTTTCTTGGTGCTTCTACTCTCAGGTTTATTTCTCTTGTAGCGCTATAGTAAACTGACTTGTGCTAGGGCAGTTTTAGCTACTTTCCTTTGTGGGCTGAGACCACAGATGAGCTCTCTTTCTCAGGGGTAAGCCCTCGCAACGGTGTGGAGGCAAGGGTGTAGTGTAACTGTAACCTGGTGCGATAGCACAATGATGGGCGCCAGTAGTTCTTTAACGGTTGAACAAATAACTGTATTTATTGAACAATAGCACATACTGTAGATCATTTAGCACATTGATCCACAATGGAGTATAGAACATACACAGCAGCATAAAGGAAGCATATACTCACAGCACGTATAGGCTGAATCCCCACAGGCTAGGGAATATACAGCAGAGAGTAAGTTGACAGCATGTGATGGGTATTGCCCAGTTTTCAGGATATCTTCCAGTGACAGACTAGGGGAACTCCTGACATCCCTATCTCAACACTTGGTTCCTTACTCTGGGTCAGTAATACCCTGGGATCTTAATCCCTCTAATCTCCTCAGTGGAGCCTTGAGCTGCTCAACTAAATAACCTTTCTATCACTCCTAGAGCGATCTATAAAACGAGTATAGCTGTCTAATTACTAGGGCCAAGGCGCCTAGGGTCAGCACTACCCATTCCCTTCCAGCCTGCTTGGTTGGGCTAAAGCAATGGACCCGGAGCACATGGTTCCTAAACCTTTTATACTCTGGCACAGTGCCATCTGGTGTACACTGTGTGAACTACAGGGGTTACATAAGCACAAGGTCCCCATAAGGACCCACTGAGGTGTCCATATCACTAGGGATGTGCCTGACTGTAAAGTGTAAGGGTGTCTAAGATTTTCACATCCCTACACTCTTATCCCACAATCAGTCTTTGAAATCTTTATAGGCATTTTCTTTCTCTTGCAATAACTGGCTCTGTGACTTATCCATTTGAAAAATGCGACTCCTTGTGCAACCCGCTGTACAACGGTCACCCCACAGCCCCAACATAAACAGAAATACATGAAAAATAGATAACGAACTTCTTATGCATCATTGATGTAAAAACTATGTAAAAAGATCTACCAAAGTTGACAATAATTCCAAATAAATATACATTATGTAGTCAATATTAATGACCATGGCTATTCTATAAATCTTACAGTCTTTATTTTTCTTCCCATTACATTTATAATGGCACAATAGGTTACCCCCCACTTCACTGGTACTTGACACAGTCACACTTCCTCTTACGTCCATAAGCACAATTGGGATTTTTCTAAGTTTCATATGTTTATAAATACTAACATCTTTGGAATGCAGCATCACATGCTACTTAGGGGCAGATTTATCAAGGGTCGAATTTCGAAGTAATGGGAGTTTTTTTGAACTCCCATAACTTCGGAATTTGAAGACAAAAAGACCAACTGAAATCTATTAAAAGAATCAACATTTTTTTCTGCGGGTGAATAGGCTGTATTCGAACCGTTCGAACTGAAGTATGACCATATTTGATCTATTTTGTTTCTAAGTTTTTCCAAAAAAAACTTTGATTTTTCAAAGTCCACCAAATGACTCCAAATAGGTTTTAGGAGGTCCCCCACAGGCTAAAACAACAATTCGCCAGGTTTTAGATGGTCTAAGTTGGTTTTAAGGAGACAGTACGATATTCAAGATAGTCGATATTCAAATAATCAAATTCTTTTCAAATTCAAATCAAATTTTTGCCTATTCGATAGTCAAAGTACACAAAAATAGCTCAAAATTTGAATTTTTTTACTTCAAATTTTTACTTCAACCCTTGATAAATCTGCCCCTCAATGTTCTATCGATTGATTCAAGCCTAAATATCAGTTTTGAAGAAACACATTAGAGCTTCATAATGAACATCAAAAAAGTCCAATCAATATTCTGTCTTTCAATGGAAAACAGGAACTGCGGTGGCCTTTAAAGAATTGGAATAATTATGGAATGCTTTCCTCCTCCCTCCTACAGTATGTGGCAGGATTTAAAGGAGACCGTTAAAGCTAAGTAAGCTTTATCAGAAAGGTCTATACACAGTAATTACACCAGTAAACCCTCAAGTAATGATACTCAGAGTCCTCTGTCAAAAGAAACACAGCATTTATTTCCTTCTATTGTGTACTCATGGGCTTCTGTATCAGACTTCCTGTTTTCAGCATAAACCTCCAGGGCTAGGGCTTGAGCATGCTCAGTTTGCTCCTCTCCCCCTCCCTCCTCCCCTCCCTGCTGTAATCTGAGCTCAGAGCTATGAGCAAGTAGGGAGAGACTCAGACAGGAAGTTATGTCAAAGCAAGCTAATATGGCAGCTGCTATCCTAAACAAACAGAGACAGTGTCTAATGCTGTTTACTCAGGTATGGAAAAGCATTCTAAAGAATAAAAATAGTGTTCTAGCTTGCATCGTTGTGGCTAATCTCTTGGCAATAAACAGCCTTGGTAGCTTTCCTTCTCCTTTAACAGTAAGCAGATCACAGAATATAATGTTTTATGATCATAAATGATCCAAGCGTGGACATAAATTAATAGTGATGCATACCAATTTTATGCAGGATATAGCGCACATATATCAGAAGCAGTACCGTACTGATGGGATTCTGATTCCTAGTGATGGGCGAATTTGCGCCGTTTCGCTTCGCCGGAAAATTCGCGAATTTCGTGCGAAATTCGCGAAATGGCGAAAAATTTGCGAAACGGCGCCGGCGTCTCGTTTTTTACGCCGGCGCCCGTTTTTTACGCCGGCGCCCGTTTTTTCGACGCCGGCGCCCGTTTTTTTAAAAAAATTTTCACGAATTTATTCGCTGGCGGCGAATCGCGCAAATTCGCCGCGAATTCGCGCCTGGCGAATAAATTCACCCATCACTACTGATTCCTTGTCACATCACCTAGGGAAAACTAGGAAATCTACGGAGGCAAGAGGCTTAACCTTGAGGTTTGGGTTTTGGTGACTGGCAAGTGATATATAGGTATAAGGTGCATGGTATATGGTGGTGGAAGAGCCCTTTATTGCATTTTATGAACACTCTGGCAGTCTTTCTGGCATTGATGACATTATTGCGGAACAATTTAAAATTGAATTTTGTGTTGTCTATCAAAACATTTTTTTCCTTTCTCCCACTGACTGTTGTGCAGCTTTCAGCAGTCGAATTCCATTGTTTTCTATGGCAGAAATCTTGCCTGGCTGTTTGGGAAGTCATGAAATGAATGAAGTCTATAGGTGAACTTTACATAGGGACATTATTTTCTTTGCTAATTAACACTAGAAAATGTTATTTAATCAGTAACGGGGCCTCATTTTTATTACAGTTTTTTTTTTTACTCTAATAAATTCAAATGTACTCTCGACTCGAATAGGAGGTTATTTATGAAAAAAACTCAAACGTCATACGAACGTTCCGAAAATTCGAATCGAGTTTTCCTCCGAGAAAGAACTCGATTGTCAGGAAGGCAATGAACATCTTCAAATGGTTCAGCGGACCTCTGCCATTGACTTGCACATGAACTTGGCAGGTGGAGAATATTCCATTTAGAACTGTTTCCAGGGTCGAGTTGTGATAAATCTAACATTAGAATTGAAATTCGAATTTTTTTTTGACAAAAAAAAATGTACAAATTTGAATTCGAATGAACCATTCGAACCTTAATAAATCTGTCCCTTAATGTTAATCATCATTAATATTTGGGCTAAAGAAAGAAAAGTTGATCCTTTATAAATCTGCTTCATATCAGTGTTACCCGCATTTAGTGCTGACCAACATATCCAACGGAGTCACTGTTATGAATAGCAATGCGGCTTTATTGGAACACACAACGTGATATTACTGTGGCAGTGGGTGTACAGATAAACGAATGCAAGCTCGGCACTTCCTCAGAGCTTGTAGGTACTGCAGGGCAACAATACATTATATTATGCTTAATTTCAATTTTTTGGTGTTACTGCTCCTTTAATCCCCAGCTAAGTAAAAGGCACCTTATTCCAAAGTCCTTATTTTAAAGGCTAGGTCTAACCCGGGCTGAAGGCTGAGGGCCGAGGGCTGAAGGCTGAATGCCGAGGGCTGAAGGATGAGGGCGGAGTAACCATGATTGACGGCTGAGAAGGGAGGGTAGAGGACAGAGGTGTGACTGTAGGTTTGGAGGATGAGTGATGGTAAAAGGACCCGATGCGCCATTCAGAAGGCATAGGACATTGCAGGAAGGAAGGGTACTTTGCTGCAGGATGTCCTAAAATGAGTTCCGTATAGACGCACCCTCATGATCTCAGTACCTCAACCTGGATCCTCACACAGGGGATCAGGGAACTCACTAGACCTAATCCTTATTAGGCTGTGTCCCTATACTACAGGCCAGTCTTGCCTGAGAGGAGAGCTATCTCCTTGCTATCCCTCCTAGTTGGAGCTCTTTCTATCTGTACTCTCTATCTCACTCTCTCTTAGAGAGTCTATTACAGATTTATTCCTGCCACTCACTAGCTTCATTCATGGGGTTCCTGCTCCCCGACTTAAACACTAGAGGACCTGGTCCCTCTAGGCAAATGGCTTTTCTGTAAGATCCACCCCTTCTCACTCTACCAGATTGTGACAGGACATGGTCACAGTGCCTCCTGGCCAATAATATAACTATGCAAATTACATCTCGCTACATGGGAATCTGCCCAGCACTAGGGTGATAAAGAAGTGTAGGTAGTCAAAGCCATAGGGGGCACATTAACCATAAAGGTCCCTACATGTCTTTATAAGCAGTGTTTAGACAACTGTCCAGGTGATAAGAGTTCCAGGAAGGATGCTGGGAGTTCTAGTACTACAACATTTGGAAGAAGGCAGGTTGCACAACTCTGCTTTCAGACTTTGAAGAGAACATTTGATTATTTATTCTATTTGAAGAGAACATGATGACAGCAATGTAGCCATCTTCACCCACACAGAAGTAAACATTAGAAAGATAAGCACAGGATAAAAGTTCATCGTTTAATTGCTCGTTAACCTTTGATACACATGGAGACTGGAATCTCGAAATGGAAATCGTTCTTGTAAATCCCAGCCATCTGACGTAGAGAATATAAACATTTTTCAAAAATTTCTTTTCTAATGTCTAAATGGAGTCCACTTTCCCCTGGAGCTCCATTGAAACTTGCTTCTTTATTAGGAAGTCACTACCAGCAAAGCAATGTGAAAAAAACACAGCAAATCTATAAAATGATGAATTCTCTTTTAGGGCAGAGACACACGGTCAGATTCGGGGAGATAAGTCGCCGGCAGCAAATCTCCTCTTCTTCTGGGCGACTAATCTCCCCGAACTGCCTTCCTGCCGGCTAGAATGTAAAACTCCGGCGGGATGGCACGCAGAGCATTTTTTTGTATTGATTTATTCTTTTTTATATTAGATTCTTTTAATAAGTAAGTAGACATTTGTAACTTTTAAAAATGTTGGTTTAGTCGAGGCTGAAAAATACCTCTAAAAACTACACATATTTTGATACATTTTTGTTTTTGTTTATAGGGCTAATTTTCCCTATTATTGTCTTGGAAATTAAAATGGAAGATGAATAGAAGTCTCAATAAAAAGATAAGCAATACCTTTGAATCACAAAGCATCAGCCAAGCTTCTGGCAGCTAGATATCATTTTATATTGCAAGCTGGAGAAGAAAAGGGCATACTGTATATTTATATGCCACTGGGGTCTCAAGTTTAAAGTGGGCAGGGTCAGGGTAAAAGTAGCCAATTAGAGCTAAAAGGAGAACTAAACCCTAAAAATGAATATGGCTTGAAAATGTTATATTTTATATACTGGACTAGAGATGTCGCGAACTGTTCGCCGGCGAACTTGTTCGCGCGAACATCGGGTGTTCGCGCTCGCCGGAAGTTCGCGAACGTCGCGCGACGTTCGCCATTTTGGGTTCGCCATTGTTGGCGCTTTTTTTTGCCCTCTCACCCCAGACCAGCAGGTACATGGCAGCCAATCAGGAAGCTCTCCCCTGGACCACTCCCCTTCCCTATAAAAACCGAAGCCCTGCAGCGTTTTTTCACTCTGCCTGTGTGTGCTGAAGAGATAGTGTAGGGAGAGAGCTGCTGCCTGTTAGTGATTTCAGGGACAGTTGAAAGTTTGCTGGCTAGTAATCGTTTTGATACTGCTCTGTTATTGGAGGGACAGAAGTCTGCAGGGGTTTGAGGGACATTTAAGCTTAGGTAGCTTTGCTGGCTAGTAATCTACTTACTATCATCTGTCCCTGAAATCACTAACAGCTCTCCCCCTACACTATCTCTTCCAAGCACACACAGGCAGATTTTTCAGATACATTTTTGCCCTTGATCCCCCTCTGGCATGCCACTGTCCAGGTCGTTGCACCCTTTAAACAACTTTAAAATCATTTTTCTGGCCAGAAATGTCTTTTCTAGATGTTAAAGTTCGCCTTCCCATTGAAGTCTATGGGGTTCGCGAACCGTTCGCGAACCGCTCGCATTTTTGCGCAAGTTCGCGAATATGTTCGCGAACTTTTTTTCCGACGTTCGCTACATCCCTGTACTGGACTCATTGAACCACTCTAAAGATTCAGCATCTGTATAGCAGTAAATATCCAGGCCTTCAAATTTGTACAGGAGTTCCTCACCTTGGATAATGTTAGCAGTGTCTGCGACCCTACGCACATGCTCAGCATGCAAGACCAGGCCAAGCCAACAAGACGCCCTAGGAAACCGCCCTAGGAAACCTGACAGGCCACCACGCTCCCACACAAGTGTGCATAACAAAGAGGAGAGCAGCAGAGGGTAGGACAGGGGAGGTAGGAGAGAGTGGCAAAGGGAAGCGAACAGGGACTAGGGGTAGGCAGAAGACCCTTTAACAGGTACCTGTCCAGCACCCCCAATTCATTACACCGTAGGCAGGTGCCTCTTCTGCCTACCCCTAGTTCCGGCTCTGAGGTCTCTGAGCAGCTGTTGAGAAGCTCAGCTTCAGGGTCATCACAAATTATCAAGCAGAAAATTAGGTTTGTCTGTTATTGAAGCTGATGCTACAGGGATGATCATTAAATTCTGATGCCTTAAATTCTGATGGCTTCTGAGATAGCAGATACAAGTATGAGACCTGGTGTCCAGAATACTCGAGACCTGGGGTTTTCCACATAAAGAATCTTACAGTAATTTGGATCTTAATACCTTAAGTCAGCTATAAAATAATATAAACATTTAAATTAATCCAATAGGCCCATTTTGCTTCCAATAAGGATTATTTATATCTTAGTATGGATCAAGTACAAGGTATTGTTTAATTAATACAGAGAAAAAGGAAATCGTTAAAAATTTGGATTATTTGGATAAATGAAGTCTTTCCATAATTTGTAACTTTCTGGATAACGGGTTTCCAGATAACGGACCCCATACCTGAACCAGTAATCTGATACTTATTATGTGACATTTATGCTCTATGTATTCAGTATCTTTGCATTGGTCCCTAAGCTCAGTAACTGACAGCAGTATGTGCAGTGAATCAGCAGAAAAGAAGATGGGGAGCTACTGGGGCATCTTTGGAGATTAGAAGTAGTGTGGGACCCCGCACACCCTTTGGAAATTAAGAGACGCCTGGTGCACAATGGTAGAGGCTCGGCAACCTCACAATAGGATACAAGTCAACGACATCCTATGGCACACAGGTCTACAGGAATTCTTCCAAAAATTCTTTATTGACGGATTGCAAATGCAACGTTTCGGGGAACAAAAATCCCCTTTGTCAAGCATGCTTGACAAAGGGGATTTTTGTTCCCCGAAACGTTGCATTTGCAATCCGTCAATAAAGAAACGTTGACTTGCATCTTTGGAGACACAGATCTTCCCTGCTAAAGTGTTGTGGTGCACTTTGGCTGGCACAAAAGCCCAAAACAGAATGTACAACATTTCTAACCTACTTCTTTAGTTAATTTAGTTTTCCCTTAAAGGGGAACTATCGCGAAAATGTAATATAAGCTTCAGCATACTGAAATAAGAAACTGTCTAAATACAATCAATTAAATATTCTGTACCGTTTCTAATATAATCAAGTTTATATGCACTATTCCTCTCTCAGCATCTGTTTCTCTTCATTCAGTCTTCATGCAGCAGTTGGATGTCAGATATTGATTGACAGCCAGATCCATTATATCTTATAGGGGGCTCCTTTTGCCTAGAAGATGTATTAGAGCTCACTCTATTAAAATCACCAGAAATTCTGTCTCTCTACTTGCAGAATTTATACAAAAGGCAGTTATTTTGTTTGTACTGGAATCAGTAATTTGAGTGAGCTCTAATGCATCTGCAAGAAAAGGTAGCCTCCCTATAAGATATATTGGATCTAACTGTCAATGAATATCTGACACCCAACTGCTGCATGAAGAGAGAATGAAGAGAAACAGATGTTGAGAGAGGAATAGGGAAGATAAACTTGATTATTTCAGAAAGGATGCAGAGTTTTTAATTGATTGTATTTAGAAAGTTTAGTACCTTTGTTAGTTTGTACTTTTAAAACCCGCCTGGGCTTTAGATTAGTAGCCCAATTTGGCAACCCTGGATCACCCTAAACACGAGGCTATACCTCTTCATAGTTTTACATGCTGCCACCTAGTGGGCAACCCTTGACTACACGCAAATCCCAATGGTCCCAGGAAAAGGGACATAGCTGCCTGAGTTTACTAAAGGACTCTTACGTGTCCAATTACATTGGGGAGAACGGCCTGAGTAAAATATACCCAGATCTCACTTATATTAAATTTTCATTTTCACGATAGTTCCCCATTAAGAATATTACATAAACAGTTATGTAAGCTGCTGGCATTACATAATAATGTAGCAATATATAAATATGTTGTTGCCTGAAAAATTCATAAAAGATTTTCTGAAAATAATTTCCAGGGAGCCTTTTTTTGCCCGAGGGCAGTAACCCTTGGCAACCAATCAAATGCTTGCATTCATTGTTTAACAAGCAGTTGGCTTAAAAAAGCTAATTGCTGATTGGTTGCTAGGGGTTACTGCCCATCGGCAAATTTGCCCAGTGTTTATAAATGAGGCCGATTGAGTTAGGGACCCTCTTATCTCAGAACAAGGTTGTATGTAGCAATACCGGCATAATAGTCATTCCTCTGTAGTTACAGAGATATTCACAACTGTAAATAAGCAGTTACCACAACCATTCACACTAACGGTGTCCCACACACTTTGTGAAGTAACTGCTCTAGAGGAGGCGGGACTAACTGCATAAACAGGAAGTGGAAGGCACCTGTTCCTGTGTGCGTGTGTGGGTTGAGGAATGATCAAATAAATGACACCAAAAAAAAAGAGGAGGAGGGAAAGGGAAGAACGTATGGGAAATATCTCCTTGTTGATATTTGTCCAGAGCTTATGAACTGGCAACTAAACAGGAAATATGCTCAGATGATACAACTACCTGGAAAGGAAAATGTCAATAAAAATAGAGTTTGGTTAACAAAACAAACCATTTTCATCTTTCATCTTTCATCTTCACAATCTTTCATTCATACGCACTGCTGTGAGAAAAGTACTGCCCACCAACAGCAAACGTTAATGCTAATAAATGAAAAACATGTGTTTTTTTATTTAATGAAATAAAAGCAACAGAACAAAACAATAAACTGGTGATGGTCAACTGGATTAGTCCCTCCAGTAGGTGTTAACATGTACCCGGGGCTGTTCAGGGCTCCTTGCCACCCTGAGGCAGCTTTCTGATGCCGCATCACTAGTGCAGAGAGCCAGGGTCGAATTTGATGAAGCGGCACCTGAGGCCCACATGGTCCCAGTGCTGGCCGATTCCACTCTCCTCCAACCTTGTCCTTCCGTGGTCACAGGTTCCTAGTGCCGCCAGAATGCTTTCAGGCACAGAAGTACAAAGGAGCTTCACGTTCCCAGTGCGCTTAAGGATGTGGCTTGCCGCCCCTAAAATTTCGCTGCCCAAGGCCTCGCCACAAATCGGGGCCTGCAGAGAGCACAATTTAAAAATTGGCTACTTAAGTTACCAGGAGTGGCTTTTTTGATGCCCATTTCTCAACTCGCCTCATAGCAGCAGTTCCCCTGACTTATACTGCTCTCATTTGGAAACATAACTTTGTATAGGGGAACTATCACGAAAAAGAGCATTATGGGGCAGATTTATCAAGGGTCGAATTTCGAAGTGTAAAATACTTTGAAATTCGATTATCGAATTAAAATACTTTCGAATTCGAATATCGAAGTCGAAGTATTTTTCACCGAATTTAGCCATCGAACGATCAAAGTAAAATCGTTCGATCGTACACTAAAATCGTTCGAATCGAACGATTTTAGTGTACGATCGAACGATTTTACTTCCACGTGTAAAGACTTGGAAAATGGCTAACATAGCACTTCGACAGGTTTAATTTGGCAAAGTATTGAAGTCAAAGTTTTTTTAAAGAGACAGTACTTCGATTATCGAATGGTCGAATATTCGAAACGATTTTTACGTCGAAACGAAGTCGAAGTAAATTCGAAGTCGTATTATCCTATTCGATGGTTGAAGTATCCAAAAAATTACTTTGAATTTCAATTTTTTTTCGAAAATTCCCTCGAATTCACTTCAACCCTTGATAAATCTGCCCCTTAATATAAACTTCATCATACTGAAATATGATACTTAATAAATACAATCAATTACATATTCTGCATCATTTCTGACATAATCAAGTTTATCTTCACTATTCCTCTCTCAGCATCTGTTTCTTCTCATTCTCTCTTCATGCAGCAGTTGGGTGTCAGATACTCATTGACGTTTAAATCCAATATATCTTATAGGGGGGCTCCTTTTGCCTAGAACAGTGGTCCCTAAACAGTAGCTCGTGAGCAACATGTTGCTCTCCAACCCCTTGGATGTTGCTCCCAGTGGCCTCAAAGAAGGTGCTTATTTTTGAATTCCAGGCTTGGAGGAAACTTTTGGTTGCATAGAAAATGGGTTCACTGCCATACAGAGTCTCAATGTTGGTTGACAATCCACATAGGGGCTACTAAATGGCCAATCACAGCACTTATTTGGCACCCCAAGAACATTTTTCATGGTAGTGTTGCTCCCCAACTCCTTTTACTTCTGGATGTTGCTCACGGGTTCAAAAGGTTGGGGATCCCTGGCCTAGAAGATGAATTAAAGTTCACTCAAATAACTGATTCCAGTACAAACAAAATAACTGACTTTTGCATAAATCCTGTATGTAGAGAGACATGAGGGGTCATTTATAAAGTTCGTGCAGCGCATATTTTTCACAAATGGTTGTATTGCGCATGTTTTTTCCAGAACGCTAATATATTGCACTGCTCTGCCCGTCTTTCCAGTTTTTGCGAATTCGCAGTGTGAATACATTTTCGCAATAGGCGCGCAAATGAGAGGAGGGTTTGCTCAAGCGCACCCATTGTGCGAGGTTGTTGTGCGTTGACAGTAACTTAAATTCGCAGTTTGCAAAACTGTTTTGCGAATATTTTATCCGCCACCAAAGTTGTGGCTTAATTGGGTGCAGAGTGTGTGCATAAATATTCACAATTTGCAAATTGTGACATATTTAAAAAGCTCCTATAGACATTCGCAATGTGAAAAAAAAAATTTGCAATTCTATTTGCACCCTCTTATTCAGCTTTATAAATATAACAATATATTCACTTTGCGAACCAATCTGCCCTGCGGGAAGTTTATAAATGACCCCCATGATGTCTGGGGATTTTAATAGAGTGAGCTCTAAAGATACTATTAAAGATAGTAAAAATTGGATTTTATTTTTTTGCCTTTACATGCCCTTTAATTAGGACCTCATGGGGCCCCCTATGTCTCCCCGTTCCTCCTGCAGCCACAGGGTCTGCTTCCTATGTAGTTACACCCCTGGGTGTATGCTTTGTTCTACTTGTTGTTATGACTTGAATACTCAGTTCTGTATTCTCTATAACAAAAGCCAGAGTTATTACCAACACTGTATTGTGTACCCAGTTGATGTGGCCCACCAATATATATAACTGCTTCACCCTGCTGGGCAAATATATTTGTATTTGAAATACTTCAATAACATTGTACATTGTGTTCAGTGCTTAAGCCTTTTAGTACCACAAAGCCTATTGCCAGTATACACATGGCACAGCATAGATCAAAGAAAAGCCTAGAACTGTACAATATATGGAGTCAGAACTATTAGGGCCAAGGCTGCCCCTTACATACAAAAATCTGACAATCTGCCCAACAATATGACTTTTAAATATAACTAAATAAAATGGCACATTAAACAGAATTTCTAAGGAAATAAATTATATATTTGGCATAATACTCTATCATCCAATTGTTAAATATTGACATTAATTGTTATCTTCAGTATTTTTAGAATAAGGACCTCCCCACACACTCAAAGTTTTTGTTAGATGGCCAGTAAATAGATTAATCTGTTTACTTGATTTGGGATTACATTAGTTCTTTGGAAATTAAGTGTTATTATATTGTCCTGTTTAGTTTATCAAATCCCAAAACGTTTATTGGATTATACTGATTTAATGCTATTTATAAATGCGGTGCTGTACTTCAGACAGAAGATACTTGCCCAACATGGGTGAGAGGCAACTTCCAGCAAATCGCAGCAGAGAAGGAGTTACATGTGACTGTTCCACTCAGATGGGCCCATGCTGGAATATTGGAAGAGTGCTGCAGTTCAACCTTCAGGTATTATACACTCAGCTGGGCACCAGTGGTTCCTCAACCACGAAGAAGAACTTCTGAATTTCAAGATTTAGGTTATTATGATACAAAGTTATCTTTTAAAGTTTAAATTATTAATCATGTAATACTGTATTACCAGAAGAGAACCTAAATACAAAACATCACTCCAAAGGAACTCAATTGAGGTAAGGTGTAGAGTCTCACTCACAGATAAAACTTGGTGATGCAAAGGTGCCCACAGCTAATGGCATCAAGGTGTAGGCACACAAGGTAATTTTTGCCTATGGAATACAGGTATGAGATAGATTATCCGGAAACCCATTATCTTACCATCTGCCATAGACTGCATTTTATTCAAATAATACACATTTTTCTCTGTAATAATAAAACTGCAGTACTTTCTCACAATCAAGATATAATTCATTCTCATTAGTTTATTTGATGTTTACATGATTTGTTCATAAAATTAAGGTGTGGAGATCCAAATTACAGACAGATCCCCCATCCTGAATACCCCAGGTCCAGAACATCCAACAACTTCTACTAAACTGGAGCACTGGGCTGACCTTGCTCACTAATTCAGCCTATCTTACACCCCTGGGGTATATTATGACAGGGTCTGACTATCAATAACTAAACCTTATTCATGGTGTCCTATTATCCCATTTTAATCCAGAAGATGAGGTCTATTTCAGCTTTTAGAAGTCTAGTACAAAGCATTACATAAAAATAAATAAAGAGAATATTTGTATCCGTCACTTTGCATTGCAGCCTAAAACAATGGGGGCTTATTTGCATGCATTGTGTTATGTTTTGGGTAGCCGAGGATGAGTAGAGTATAACAGTGCTTTATTAGCAGATTCATGCAGGTCTTACACACAAACAGTAAGCTTTTACTTTCACTTTTAAGCTACCAGGAAGTGTGCACAGTATAAGTATCAGCACAGTGACATCTACAGGCCATTTGCATGAACACCACATATTCCCCCTATAGTAGGAAAGCATTTGGACAACTAAAATAAACAGCAACATTAAACAGTATGCATTTTAAAGCAATAATATACATTATTCACATCACACAGTCCTTGGTCCATGCAGGTAGTTTTCTGATTCTCTCAGTATGCCATATAGGTTCACTTTCCTCAGGCCTATTGCAGTTGACATCAGGAGATGGAAAATGTCCTTCATCAAATGGAGCTTCTCCAAAGTCATATCTAACAGGAGCAAGACGACTTGCATTCCATGTGCGATCATCAGACAGTTCATACTGTATGTGTATGGTCCTCGCTGGCGTCTCACTTCAAGTAGTGTAGTAAATTTAGATTGTCCTTGTTTCAGTATTCCTGGTTTCTTAATTCTGACTTTAGATCCCGGCTGAAAGTATACTTCTCTTGCACCACGTTTTCTGTCCGTATAAGCCTTGCATTTGGCTTGTTGACGTTTGACAATGTCAACAGTAGACGATTTTGTAGGCTCAGCAATTTTCCAGTCTCTCGGCACTATACCAGACCTCAATGAATCCTGAAAAATTGAGTAAAGAGGTTTGGCAATCACAGAGCTAAGCTTGCTAAGTACCTGGGATGAATACAATCTGGCCCCGAACCTATGTTTATCTTAACATGTTCCAGTCTCTTTTGAATTTTACTCATGTGTGAACCATGCATCATTAGTTGTATTACTAGAATTGGGAATCTGTGCTTTTATTTTGTTCTCATCAACCAGCTGACCCCCCTCTGATATTAAGGGTCCCACCCCTTCCTGCTTCATTTATTTACTATTAACATATTTAAAAAATAATTTTGGATTATTTTTACTGCTTGCTGCAATATCCTTTCTCATATCAATTTTAGCTTGCCTTATAGCTTTTTTGCATCATTTATTGGCCTCCTCGTACCTTATAAATGATTCGGCTGTCCCAGCTAACTTGAAAACCTTAAAAGCACATCTTTTCTTAACCACCTCAACACCAACACTTCTACTGAAACAAAGAGGTTTTGCTTACAAGGGGAATATACTGACATGTATATTTATTAAGCAGCATTTTAAAGACTTTCCATTTTTGTTCTCTGTTTAACCCTGTGAAAAGTATTTCCCACTTAATATGTTATAACACTAAAATATGTTATACTGTCAAAGTTTGCACGTCTGAAATTTAGTGTTTTAGTTACTCCCTTATAGAATTGCCTCTGCAACAGAATCTCAAAGGAGATTTCAATTTTTTTTCTTTTTTAGAAGGCCAGTCATGTAAGGAAAGATGCACCACTAGTCAAATGTTAAATTTTTTCCTTGGAAATTAAGAGGTACTTAATTGATTTGTTTTGTTTACCCTTTCCCTACTTTTTTAAGTAGCTAACAAACATTTTGCTTCTTGAAAAGAAACAGAACTAACTGCATATTTGTTTTCACTAGGTGTTTACTTTTTGTTGGCCTGACTTGTCCTTTAGTAAAAGATCTTTCTGTTTGAATTTGCCTCTGCCCAGTATATGATGGCTGTGCTGTGACTGTTTAATGTGTGGATAGAAACCTGGAGGTAGAGAGGGTATGAGGAATTGAATGTTCATGCAGGCTCCTTCTCTACCCTGGGATCAGGAAATTCCCAAAAGAAAATGCCCAAATTACAACTGTGCATGATAGTTTCTAGCACGGTTCAACTAAGCACTAACTTGCTGTTAGATTCAAAAATATTTTCTACTGGCAGGCACCCACTTGATGGGCACCCATCTACACCCTCACCTCCACAATCCCAAGATAAAGAGTCTGGTTGAGTCTTAATTTAAAAGCATATGTAATGGTTATCAGTTGGTTCATTGATTGGGCAATGCTGATGCACCATACTGGCCATTGCAGATACAGTATGATCCACTGTACTTCCAGGTAAGTGATTATAATATAATTACATAGTTAAGTCGGGTTGAAAAAATACTAAAGTCCATCAAGTTCAACCCCTCCAAATGATCCCCAGTGCACATATATACACACACTCACACAGACCTATCAGCATGGCGTAACTACAGAGGAAGCAGACCCTGTGGCTGCAGGAGGGCCCAGGAGGTATAGGGGCCCCATGACGCCCAAATAATGTTCAATTTCAACATATATTAGTAAAACAGGACAACTGTCACAAATCAGCCCCCAGAATCCAGAACCAATGCTAAGCTCCCTGGTCTTGGCTCTTGCTTCCGCCTTTAACAGCCGCCTTTCACCTTGGGAGGAGCCCTTGGCAGATGCGTAACTACCAGGGGTGCAGGAGGTGCAACTGCACCAGTGTCTGTGGCGCCTGCACCCCCTGATGGGGCCCATCTACCAGAAAGTAGTAGTAAGTGTCAGTGGCTTAGCACCGCTTCAATAGTAAGTAACAGTGATGGGCAGGGCTGGGTTTAGGCCAATTGGGAGCAATTGGGCCCCGCACCCTGGAACACACCCTTGAACCCTTTCCTTGCTCAATTCAGAGCCGCAGCCACCCCCATTATTTTTTTCAAATGGATCAGTCCAACCGGATTTAGACGTATCTGCACACACCCACGGGACAGGCGCGTTACAAGTACCATAATAGCAGATGCCCCTCCAGTCAGCCCCGGGCACCACTCAATATGGACGGAGTTGGACCCACCACCAGGCCCAGCTGCGTTCAAACTGTATGCCTCACACACACACTCGGCTAGAGTCAGAGTGGAGCGAGAATGGTGGTGGTGTGTGCCTGCTCCCTGGGACCTGAACCGTAAGCTCTCTGGGAAGAGTGGAGGTAGGGCGGGTGTGTTAATAATGCGTGCATCTATGATCTACTTAACTAGCTGGCTGCCAGGAGTGGCCTGTACAACTTGCTCCTACTATTAAGCCAATACACGCATAAGTGCACCCCTGCCCTAACCAAGAGCAACGCTAAAGCATCTGTTTTATTGTGAGTGGAACTTGCAGCCTCTTGTAATTGCTGCTCTTGTGTTTCATTCCTCAGCAGTCCCTGTGGTTGCTTCTGCGCTAGATAGGAATGGCACCGCAACTCCATGCACATATTTGCACAGCCAGGTCCAAACTGGGAGTAAAAAAAGGCCCATTCATTTCAGCTACATAGAGGCCCAAACAGCCCTCCCCCATCAGCCAACAGAATAGTTAGTGTCTGTGGCATCTTACAGCAGCAACATCATCTGCAGTTTGCCAATACACTTTTTTTTGGATGGACATAAGGGGCTATTTTCACCTAGGGACGTCTCATGATGAAAATTTATTTTGCTGGGGTGTTACATGAAATTGCCACTGCATACATCTTGCTATAAATTCTGGGGGTATTATACATAAGATGCCTCTGTGCCATCCTGCTATGAGTTCTGGGGATGTTATACATGAGGTTGCCACTGTGTTCATCCTGCTATGATACCTTGGCAATTATACATGAAATTACTACTGTGTTACTTCTCCCTAATGAGAGGAGCACACACATTTAACAGGCCCACCTCCAAAGATGTTTCAAGCCCACCAATGCTGTTCCTGCTTCCCTGATTTTTAATCACAGCAGTCTGCACCAGATTATTTTCACAATACTGGTACTGTGTTATAAAAATGTAATTTTAGTTGTATAGTACTTTGCCCTAAAAAAGTGTATCAGTTTCAGTAGTAAAAATAATTTTTTAAGCTCAGTCCTATGACATTAGATCAGTAATTGTTACCCGAGGCACATTTGCTCAGTGGGGGGGGGCCCAGTTGCAAATTATTGCAGTGTCTAGTTACGCCACTGGCCCTTGGCTAATTGGATGCCGCCAGGTCTTATTACGAGAGGAGCCAAGTGAGGGTTCTGGACGAGCAGAGAGGCATGATCGTTAAGCAAAGTCTTTGGGCAGAAGGTCACAGGCCAGGTCCGTTCGGGCAGAATTCAAGCGGAGTCAGACAGGCAAGGGTCAAAAACGGGAGATCAATCAAGAGTGGTCAAAACAGGCACAGGTCAGGTTACAGCGTGTAGGATAGCTGGTTTACCAGGCAGGGGTCAGGATCACAGAAGTCAGAATTGTCAATCAGGCAGGTGTCAAAACAGGAATCAGAGTATCAGGATAATCAGGAATAGCACCCAGGAACTCACTAAGATGAACCAACAAGGAAAATGATAAAAAAGTCCCTTTAAATACTGTTTGAACTTCGCACTATTGCACACGCATCGCAAGTGCGCCTATAAAAACCCAAAGTGCGCACCACACGTGCCCTAAGCTACAGAATCACCAACGCTCGTAAGAGGAACACCACGCGGCGGGCATCCCTGGACCACCAAGGTGCGTTTTTGTCACAACAACCTCTGGATATGTTGGGGGCCCTAAAATTAATTTGCTGTGGGGCCCAGTAACATCTAGTTACACTACTGCCTAGCCTATCAATAGACTCTCATTATCGACATATAACAATATCTACTAATTGTAGATTTCAGTTTTGCCCTAGACCTATGTTGTTTTCTTATCTACAAAAATCCCCAGATCTTTCTCAGTTAAGTATACCCCCCAACACACTGCCAGTTAGTGTATAACTTGCATTTATATTATTTTTGCCAAAGTGCATAACCTGCATTTATCAACATTGAACCTCATTTTCCAGTTTGCTGCCCAGTTTTCCTGTTTAGACAAATCACTGTGCAAAGTGGCAGCATCCTGCATGGAACCTATAGTTCTGCATAATTTAGTATCATCTGCAAAAATAGAAACAGTACTTTCAATGCCCACCTCCAGGCCATTAATAAACAAGCTGAAAAGCAAACGACCAAGAGCCTTGCAGTAATCCACTAACAACACCGGTTCTTTATTCAAGTATTAATTTTGTGTTCCAGGCCAACATTCCTTAATTTAACCAGTAACCTTCGGTGTGGCACTGTATCAAATGCTTTAGCAAATCTGAATTAGATCACATCCACTGCCATCCAAGAGTCAAGGTCCCTGTTCACCTTCGCATTAATGGCAATTAAATTAGTCTGTCATGGATCCGTTACACATAAAACAATGCTGGCACAAACTCATAATACTATGATTCACAATGAAGTCAAGTATTTTAACCCTTTCCTAAACTGACATCAGACTAACCCCTGGGGGTGTCTAACATTTGGCAACCCCCAGTACTTTTCTTTGACCATATTAACTCTATCACCCGCAGACTCCATAGACCCGCCCCCCCATCCAAATTACTCTTCTGTACAATCTAATGTAACAGTCTGCACCTTTTTTTTAGAATCCACTTATATTAGATAACACTAATCACCATCTAAGCAAATAATTGAATAATTGAAGTCCAAAACCAACATTTTTGCTTTATTAGATTGGCCTTCTTGGTGTTGGAGGTCAGAGTGGCGCAGCCATGTAGAAGCCTAATAAAGTTAATAAAGTATTTATTAGCATTACTTTTTCAGATATTGAATATAATTTTTTTTTTAAATCCTACCTATTTCTACAGCTCCTTATTTTTCTTATGCATTTTGAAATAAGGAACATTTAATAATTACATTAGTGACATCCCTTTTTGTCCAGGTGAAAACTGTTAGGGCGAGAAAGCATGTGTCAGTCAGGGATTACCCTACACTAACAAACAGATTGTCGTCGGATGAGTCAGTGGTGGGAATTTTCCAGTTGCCGAACATGCTGCTCCAGTTATTTACAGTAGGAAAATAATATTGGATGACGCAGCTTTCTAATAAATCATTTCATGTTACTTGAATATACGCCATAGCCACTAGAGGAATTGGCAACTCAGTAAAGTTTCCTTCTTTTTACATTTCTCAATTGTCTAATCCCTTTTAGAAGAATTAATTTTATTTGCCATAAATGACAACAAATAAGCAGGTTCAATAATTAAGAGCAGCCAATAGTGCATGGATCCCGGAAAACTCCCCTGTTACCCTAAATAGGATCAGGGACTACCTTGGAACACTACTGTACTCATAACCTGGGAACAATTATACTGTATGGAAATATAAATATATTTGTACACAAGAAAATAAATATTCTGTTGCTTGTCGTGGCAAACCCAGTATAACCCAGTAAGGTGTTTGTATGCCCTCATCTGCTCATAGGCTCCATAATCTCCTTTGCATGGCGACATCATTTTAATCCAATCTGACCCTTAAACTCTATTCCAGGGAAACTGTAGCTTTCAGTGATCAAATTGCCATGGGCACTCTTTTGCTTTTTGTTAAACTGAGGGCCAAAGATCGGGCAACATTGAGGAATTTTGGTTATTTTTTTATTTCTGGTTCAGCAGTTACTGCCTTGGTCTGTCTTACTCTTACCCAAGTCTGAGTGCATCAGAGGTAAACCCAGTGGTGAAGTGGGGGGTACTGGTTGTTATTTTGTATGTAACTGAATGTTCAAAGTATACACCTTTTTATTGTGCAGCGGAATATGTTTATGCTTTTTTAATACAAAATAATACAATAATCATTCCTACCCCAATTAAAATATAACATTTATATTCAGCAAATGCACTGTCTCTACACAACATGTATCCCAACTGGAATACAACTAGGGATGCACCGAATCCAGGAATCGGTTCAGGATTGGGCCAGGAATCTGCCTTTTTCAGCAGGATTCGGACAAATCCTTCTGCCAGGGAAGTGAGGGAAATCTCATGACTTTTGTCACAAAACAAAGAAGTAAAAAATGTTTTCCCCTTCCCACCCCTAATTTGCATATGAATCCGAAATTGAATCCGAAATTAGGATTCAGCTTCGGTTTCGGCCGGGCAGAAGGAATCGGCAATCCGAATCCTGCTGAAAAAGGCAGAATCCTGGCCGAATCCCAAACCGAATCCTGGATTCTATGCATCCCTAGATCAGCCGAATCCAAAATAGTGGATTCCGTGCATCCCTAAATACAACAGAGACAAAAACTTATAAGAAGCCAGCACCAGTCCTTGTTGTTCTCTTTTGCTTTTATCTCTGCATTATTCCTTCCTTCCTCCCTACAACAATTTCTCTGTGGGTCCCCTTTATCCATACCAAGAAGTTGGAACAGGGGCACTTTTGTATGTATTTTATTTAATTTCACATTATCTGTGTTTATCTAGCAACACACACATTATATATAAACAGTGAATAATGTACCCCCTGTTGTAATACATAAGGATATGTATTACATATGCCATTCCTGAATCTCTTCAGAGAGAATCCTCCTTCAGTATCTTTAAGCCTCAAAACTCAAAGACTACTTCTGGGAGCACCTGGATAACACTTGAGCTGAAATCTGGCTCTTACTGTATATGACAGTGTAACCTACAGCATTTTAATACCCCTCCGAATTGTGTCTGTATGTTACCCTCCCGTTTAGACTGTAAGCCCTACGGGGTAGAGTCCTTTCCTTTTTGTCTCCTTGACACTGAGCACTTAATCTGTATTGTAATTATATTTAATATTTATGTAAATTGTATTTCTAATAATGCACTTATTGTTACTTTTTATTGCAATGACCCCTTGTTTGTTACTACTATTATCTGTACAGTGCTTTGCCCTCAAGGAGCGCTATACAAATAAAAATATACATACATACATATATTCTACTGTTGGCCTTTGGCCCTGTGCTTTTATATGGTCATGGAGTTATATAGCCAGAATAATGACTAGCTTAATAATCATAATGATTTTTATCTATAAAGAATAAATGTTGTAATTAATCACTTATGAAAACCCAGTAGAACCCTGCTTTGGTTATGGTTTAACCAGGAACCACGTCACTGCATGGCTTTGTGCTGTTGAGGACAAGCTGCCTTGCAAACTGCCACTGTACTTGGCCACAAACATCTTTAAACAAACTTTTATCCTGCTGGTGAAATCAATATCTAAACCTACGTAAGAGGGGAAATTACAGAGCTCTTCAGAACCCCATAGCATTCAGCCGCAGGTCTGACAGATCCATCCTTCACTATACAGAAGTGTTTAGAGAGGCTTGTGTGTATTCAAACAAGGGCCCAGATATAACGAGCTATTTCTAGTCACTTACCATAATCACTTTCACAATTTTACACTCTGCGCTGTTAAATGACCACGATGGGAAATTCAGCTGGAGACCACTTAAGGTTAAAGTGAGGATTCTAGACTCAACAAGAGTCAGAACCCTTAACAAAGATATTATAGGGTTTATATGGACTTTTCTATGGGGGTGTTATGTAAAAGAGTACAGGCGTTAAAGGTAGACATCATTAAGGAGTAAAAAAATAACTTTTTTTTTTCTTGCAGCTAAACAGGTGGCTCTGCCTTTAAGACCAGGGTAGTGACCAAGCCTAGCTTGGGAACAGAAACCATCTAAGTCAGGGGTCTGCATGCATGCACAGAATTTTGTTTTCTATTAACAGCATTATTTATTAATCAATTCATTCCAGGGTTGGACTGGGGGGCCTGGGGCCCACTAGGGCTGCTGTCCAGGGCCCCTCTCCACCCCCCCTGCTGTACCTAGAGTTGCCAGCTGGCAAGTATTTTACTGGCCTGGCCGGTAAAAATTCCGGTTGATCCCAATATTATTAATTGGGAAAAAAGATAAATATATAGGAAGGCCGGTATTTTTTTCCAGAAAAGGTGGCAACCCTAGATGCACCGCTGCCGTGTGCGCATGCACACTATGTTTTGCCGTGACTGCGTGCAAAAGGGATATTGTGGCAGGAAGAATCCTGCAAATCTGGGTGCAGATCTGGTCCGGCAGGGCCCACAAGAGCCAGGGGCCCACCGGGTTTTTTCCCGGTGTCCCGTCGGTCCAGTCTGACCTTGATTCTTTCTGCTTTTAAGCTCGGACATTCAAAAACACCTAAATAACATTTGTGAAGTTTTTATTTTCTAATTTTGGACTGAATACAAGAGGTAGAATCTGCACCGGGTCGGTTTCCAGTCAGAAAATCCCTGATTCACTGACCATGCAGACAGTCCGTGGGTAAACCTCTTGGGTAGTCGGATAAGGTGCAGGAATGGTCCCTCCAACCATCCTCTCTTGTTTGGGCAATTCTCTTTCTTTGTCCTGCAGTATAGGCACTGGAGTGACATTATCTGGTCTATGATGACGCCTCTTCCAGTTTCCTGGGTTGGAAGGTAAATTAACTGTATGCAGTCTGGGTTGGGTAGCAGTTTTGGGCTGAGGGATGTATTGGACGGCAGGTGCAGGTTGTGTTATGGGTCAGTGGGTTCGGGTTCAGGAATGGGCCTGTCTGACTGGACCTGTGCAGTGACTCTACCAAGAGTTAATTCAGTTGTACGTACCCAATCTACATTTCTTTGCTACTTGACAAAAGTGGTTTTCTCTTGGTTTCGTTTTATAACAGGAATGTAGAGAAAATAGTGTAAGGAGTTTACTACACGTTTGGTTCTTGTAAGGTGAATAATAGATTACCATATCTCCCAACTGTCCCGTTTTCAGTGGGATAGTACCGCTTTTAACAGCTCAACCCACAGTTCTGCGTTTGTACTGAAAAGTCCCGACTTTCTCTGCACGGAACAGCCAGAAAAAGATACAAAATTTCTAACTTAATTGGCTGTTGGCAGAGAGCCCAGAACAGCCACCAGTTGCAACTAAGATACTTTGTAACAATTTTGAGACAAGTAAATAAGTCATTGGAACAATTTAGATAAGGAGGTCCCTTGGGAGAAGTTAGACTCACAACTTAAAGGGCAATTCACCTTCATTAACAAAACTGGAATAACTGGAAAAAAAAACACAGAAATATGTTCAAACTTTCATAACCTGCCAAATTTTGTAAAATGAACATGGTAATTAGGGGGTGGGCGTGGTCAAAAAAATCGCCACGCTACACGCAGCGACTTTTTTTGTCCATCTTTTTATTTCCAAAATGTTGGGAGGGTATGGATTACAATCCCACCCATTTTTATCAGTTCCCTCTATTCTATTGGATTCTAAACATGCATCAAGGGTAAGAAAACGCAGCATGATGCTACGAAAAAAAACACAAATGGAGTAAAATGTGATTTACACACAAGGCAACAGTCTTCCAGCACACGTAATAGATATTTTTCTACACAAAAATGCGTTCACCTTCACATACCTTATATCTAAAAGTGGAGAAATAGCAGCACTCCCATCTCCTTCTTTTATTATTTCATACGGCAACTTCAGCAACGTTCCAATGTTTTTAAATTGTTTGCTTTTTTCTTCTTTTGACTCTTTCCAGCTTTCAAAGTGGGTCACTGACCCCAACTATAAAACAAATGCTCTGAAAGGCTGTACATTTATAGTTATTGCTACTTTTTATACTCAGTTTTCTATTCAGGCCTCTCTCCCAGTCTATTATTTATACTATTACATTGCTGCTAGGGTAATCTGGACCCTAGCAACCAGATGAAATAGCAAACTGGAGAGCTGCTGAATAAAAAGCTGAATAACTCAGAAACCACAAATAATAAAAAATGAAAACCAATTCCAAATTGTCTCAGAATATCACTCTCTATATCATTCTAAAAGTTAATTCAAAGGTAAACAACTTGTTTTTTTTTAAAAAAAAAAAAACACCCAAGTTACGTAGACTTTTTGGGCTCAGCCCCCCCCCCTTTGTTATCTAAAATTTGCTTAGGCCCCCCTTGGCATATAAAAGCAATATAGGAAATTACTTATTACTATGCACTGGCACACACAGAAATTTCAGTGCAGTAAACTCCCTGTTCCTCTGCTCCTTCTATAGTTACAGATATAAATATAAACAAGTCCAAGGGTTGCCAGCACTCTCGATAAAGTTATTTGAATTTGCCTGGGTGCAGTGCCAATAAATTGTCCATAGCTACTACATGAAGGTCCGCACTCTCAGGACATAAAATCCAGGTGCACTGCCAAACAGAGTCATTATTTGGCACCCCAAGAACATTTTTCATGTTAGTGTTGCTCCCCAACTCCTTTTACTTCTAAATGTTGCTCATGGGTTCAAAAGGTTGGGGATCCCTAATCCAAGGCATATTTTTGTCATGTAGAAATAACAACTTTTCCAGAATGAAGGTTTATTGCATACACTGAGCATGGGCGCAAGCTACAAATGACCCTTTCTTTCTTCCAGTGCCGCATTGGGGTGGCTAAAGACTTTCTGGGCTGCAACAAATTTGCAATAAGGTAAAATGTTTGCACAAAGAAATCATTATTCACATTATGCTTATTTATCCATTAAGGCGTTTTATAACATCCCCCCCATGTGTTTTATTTCAACCAAGATTCCAGAGTTTTAATTCCAACCATGTCTTAGGATATTGCTGCCACCTTGTGCTTAAACTCTTTGCTACATTTCAAGGAGATAACTAGGATTTATGATGGTCCAATATTGTTAAACTGGAACTATAACCCCTGTATATGGTTATTAATTTGTATTTATACAGCACAACATATTCTGCAGCAATTTAAAGTGAATATTCACATCAGTCCCTGCCCCCAGGCATTTGCTTAAGGGAAGGCAATGTTCAAAGTGCAAAAAATGTCTGAAATCGGCACATTGCCTTCCATTGCTCCTATATTGCCTCAGGTCTCTGCTCTCCTATGTTGAGCAGTGATGTATTTATGAGGGGAGACACATAGGCAGCACGCGGGCCAGGACTAGTGATGGGTGAATCTGACCCATTTAGTTTCCCCAAAAATTGGCAAAAAGGAAACGATTTACCAAATGTATTGAAGCCGATGGGTGTTTTTTCTAATAACTTTTTCCGAACCGCACAACTTTTTTTTTTCACTATAAGGTATGCTTTTCCCTATGGGTTCCCTAAGATTTCTATGTGACTTGCAGTACCACTTTATACCACCGCTGGGGGCAGATCCAGAGACGGATCTAATAATCTATGCATCTATAGAAAAGCTACGTATTCTTTTAAATAAAAACACCAGAGAAATAGTAGACTGCTTGTTTGAATCCACAAGGCGTGTCATTTCAGCAACAAGGTTGATAGTTGCCCTTTAAATAGCAACATGACCCTTTCAAAAACTAGGTGCATTTTGTATGTTTGTCAATGAAAAACAAATAATATAAATGTAAGTATAAAGCTAATTAGCACTTACTGAAATATGATTGTGTGCCAGAACTGTTGGCCCAAAGGTACTTCAGTTCCTGTTGGCATATCCCTGCCAATATTCCATTTCATTAGCTAAAGAAGTACAGGTATCCTGTTATCCAGAAAGCTCTTAATTATAGGAAGGCCATCACTCATAGACTCTGTTTAATCTAAACTACAGATGATGCAATTTATCTCATATATGAAAATGGAAATTAGGGTTCCAATATAGTTCAGTATGGTATGGGATCTGTTATCCAGAAAGCTCCAAATAATGGGATGGCTGTCTCCCCATAGACTCTATTTTATCCGAATAAATCAAATTTTTAAAAATGATTTTCTTTTTCTCTGTAATAATAAAACAGTAGCTTCTACTTGATCCAAACTAAGATATAATTAATCCTTATTAAAAGCATAGCAATCCTATTGGGTTTATTTAATGTTTAAGTTATTTTTTAGATCCAACTGATGGAATTTCCCCTTATCCGGAAAACCGGATAAAAGGTCCCATACCTGTACACGAGCTGTTGGATTAAATCTATTTAGTACAGCCCTGCGCAATGCGTTCTTCATAATCATCCCTTTTCATAGGAGATGGTCAGACACAGGTATGTAAAACCAGTGATTTTAAAGGGAAAATGTTTCAACCAAACACATATATGACATCCTACCTTCATCCTAACTTCATGTTAACGCCAGGTAGTAAAGCAGGGCAATGAATTTATCTATTACTTCCATAGAGATAAAGCCCTTCCAATGGTCCCCTTAAAATAGAGATACTTGTATAAAACACTGCAAGGCTGAAATATCTTTTTCCCCACAGATATACTGTATACCCTCCAACATTCCCATTCGAATTCTTATTGGACTGCAATTAGATGCTTAATTTTTGGCACCCACCAGTGATTAAACCTTTTTTAGGCTGGACTGGACTGGATCATTATCACCAGCATGACTTGAGGTTAGTTGATCTCTGACAGTGGTACTTTTTAGGTCCTTGCCAAAGTTTCTATTGTGCATGGTACATAAAACAGGAATATTGTAAGGTGCGGAGTCGCCATAATTTGCATTGGATTCCAAATCTGGAACATGCCCCCCAACTGCATGTTGCAGAGATGTCAGCCAACACTGTGACATGAGGGTGATTATGATCGAGTCCTGGATCTTTTACCCTAAATATCTTTTGTATGCCATGGTAACATGAAATGTGGTCTTAAACATGCCCAGAGTAGAGATGTCGCGAACTGTTCGCCGGCGAACTTGTTCGCGCGAACATCGGGTGTTCGCGCTCGCCGGAAGTTCGCGAACGTCGCGCGACGTTCGCCATTTTGGGTTCGCCATTGTTGGCGCTTTTTTTTGCCCTCTCACCCCAGACCAGCAGGTACATGGCAGCCAATCAGGAAGCTCTCCCCTGGACCACTCCCCTTCCCTATAAAAACCGAAGCCCTGCAGCGTTTTTTCACTCTGCCTGTGTGTGCTGAAGAGATAGTGTAGGGAGAGAGCTGCTGCCTGTTAGTGATTTCAGGGACAGTTGAAAGTTTGCTGGCTAGTAATCGTTTTGATACTGCTCTGTTATTGGAGGGACAGAAGTCTGCAGGGGTTTGAGGGACATTTAAGCTTAGGTAGCTTTGCTGGCTAGTAATCTACCTTCTACTGCAGTGCTCTGTATGTAGCTGCAGTGGGCAGCTGTCCTGCTTCTGATCTCATCTGCTGACTGCTGCAATAACAGTAGTCCTTGTAAGGACTGCTTTTATTTATTTTTTTGTTGTTTTACTACTACTACTACTACTACTACTACTACTACTACTACTACTATAAGAGCCCAGTGCTATTAGTCTAGCAGTGTTGGGGAGTGGGACTGGTGTGCTAATCTGCTGCTCCTAGTAGTTCAGCAGCACCAACTTTAATTTTTTTTTTTTAATATTAATTTTTTTTTATTTTACTTTTTTTTATTTTACTACCGCTGTAGTAGTGTATAAGTTGACCTTTTAGGCATTATTTGCCCTGTAGGCATTATTTGCACACTGTTTTCTTCAACCCGCCATCGAGCTGTGTGACCTTGTTCACATTCTGTCTAAATATCCATAATATTACCGTCTCCAGAAAAAACACCGGAGTCACTTTTTTCAAGCAGCCATAATATATTTTACGTAATCCGTATCCACCGCTGTAGTAGTGTATACGTTGGCCTTGTAGGCATTATTTGCACACTGTTTTCTTCAACCCGCCATCGAGCTGTGTGACCTTGTTCCCATTCTGTCTAAATATCCATAATATTACCGTCTCCAGAAAAAACACCGGAGTCACTTTTTTCAAGCAGCATTCATATATTTTACGTAATCCGTATCCACCGCTGTAGTAGTGAATACGTTGGCCTTGTAGGCATTATTTGCACACTGTTTTCTTCAACCCGCCATCGAGCTGTGTGACCTTGTTCACATTCTGTCTAAATATCCATAATATTACCGTCTCCAGAAAAAACACCGGAGTCACTTTTTTCAAGCAGCATTCATATATTTTACGTAATCCGTATCCACCGCTGTAGTAGTGTATACGTTGGCCTTGTAGGCATTATTTGCACACTGTTTTCTTCAACCCGCCATCGAGCTGTGTGACCTTGTTCACATTCTGTCTAAATATCCATAATATTACCGTCTCCAGAAAAAACACCGGAGTCACTTTTTTCAAGCAGCATTCATATATTTTACGTAATCCGTATCCACCGCTGTAGTAGTGTATACGTTGGCCTTGTAGGCATTATTTGCACACTGTTTTCTTCAACCCGCCATCGAGCTGTGTGACCTTGTTCACATTCTGTCTAAATATCCATAATATTACCGTCTCCAGAAAAAACACCGGAGTCACTTTTTTCAAGCAGCATTCATATATTTTACGTAATCCGTATCCACCGCTGTAGTAGTGTATACGTTGGCCTTGTAGGCATTATTTGCACACTGTTTTCTTCAACCCGCCATCGAGCTGTGTGACCTTGTTCACATTCTGTCTAAATATCCATAATATTACCGTCTCCAGAAAAAACACCGGAGTCACTTTTTTCAAGCAGCCATAATATATTTTACGTAATCCGTATCCACCGCTGTAGTAGTGTATACGTTGACCTTGTAGGCATTATTTGCACACTGTTTTCTTCAACCCGCCATCGAGCTGTGTGACCTTGTTCACATTTTGTCTAAATATTGATAATATTATCGTCTCTAGAAAAACCACTTGAGTTACTTTTTTTCAAGCAGCATTCATATATTTTACGTAATCCGTATCCACCGCTGTAGTAGTGTATACGTTGACTTTGTAGGCATTATTTGCACAGTGTTTTCTTCAACCCGCCATCTAGCTGTGTGTATTATCGTTTCCAGAAAAACCAACTGAGGTTTTGTTGTTGTTGTTGTTTTTTTAAAAAATAATGCCAGGCAAAGGCAGGCCGCCACGCAGAGGCCGTGCTAGGGGCCGTGCTGCTATGCAATCCTGTGGCCCTAGCAAATTGCCCAGTTTTAAAAAGCCAATGACCCTGAACTCCCAAAATGCTGAAGAGGTAGTTGACTGGCTTACACAGCACACCCCATCCTCTACCGTTTCTAACTTTACCACAACATCCTCCTCATCCTCCACTGCTATGGCCACCCCACGTAACACTTCCTCCACCACCGGTGCCCCTTCTTCACTGGGGTCAGAGGAGTTATTTTCCCATGAGTTTCTTGAACTGAGTAATGCGCAACCATTATTGCCAGAAGAAGATGAAGGAGATGAGGACCTTACACCAGATTTAATTCTGGCAGAGAACACGATAGAGATGGACATAATGAGTGATGAGGAGGAGGTCCCCGCTGCTGCTTCCTTCTGTGATGTGTCAGAAGAAATTGATGCATCTGAGGAGAATGATGATGAGGAGATTGATGTTTTGTGGGTGCCTAGTAGAAGAGAGCAAGAGGAGGGTAGTTCAGATGGAGAGACGGAGAGTCAGAGAGGCAGTAGGAGAATAAGACTTAGAAGAAGCAGGGAGGACAGCCCGCAGGGATCAGTAGGGCAACAACATGTATCGGCACCTGTGTTCAGCCGGCCAACGCACCCGCCATTGCCGCCAATACCGCCAACTCCGCCAACTTCTACTGTTACCGCCAGATCGCACACTTCCAAAAAGTCAGCAGTGTGGGATTTTTTAATGTGTGTGCCTCTGACAAAAGCATTGTAATTTGCAATGAGTGCAGTCAGAAACTGAGCCTTGGTAAGCCCAACAGCCACATAGGTACAACTTCTATGCGAAGGCACATGAGCGGCAAGCACAAAGCACTTTGGGAGCAACACCTCAAAGGCAACAGGCAAACTAAAAGCCACACTCCTTCTGGTCCAGCATCTTACTGCTCTACCTCTGCTCTCCTTGACCCGTCTGAACCACCCTCCACTCCGCCTTCCACCTTGACCACCTGTTCCCATTCCCAGTCATCTGCCACCAGCCAAGTTTCTGTGAAGGCCATGTTTGAGCGTAAGAAGCCAATGTCTGACTGTCACCCCCTTGCCCGGCGTCTGACAGCTGGCTTGTCTGCACTCTTAGCCCGCCAGCTTTTACCATACCAGCTGGTGGACTCTGAGGCCTTCCGCAAATTTGTAGCAATTGGGACACCGCAGTGGAAGGTACCCAGCCGCAATTTTTTTCTAAAAAGGGAATACCACACCTGTACCAACATGTGCAGAGCCAAGTTACCGCATCTCTGTCACTTAGTGTTGGGCCAAAGGTCCATATGACTACTGACGCATGGTCCTCCAAGCATGGTCAGGGCAGGTATGTCACCTACACTGCCCACTGGGTGAACTTGGTAATGGCTGGGAAGCAGGGAATGGGTAGCTCAACAACAACAGTGGAGTTGGTGTCACCGCCACGGATTGCACGCGGTTCTGCCACCACCTCTACTCCTCCATCGCTCTCTACCTCGTCTTCTTCTTCTTCTTACTCTGCTGCTGGGTCCTCCTTCTCCTCCTCCACACCTGTGCACCCCCAGCTCCCCCTAGGCTATTCGACGTGCCAGGTACGCCGTTGTCACGCTGTCTTGGGGATGACGTGCCTGGAAAGCAAAAACCATACCGGATCTGTACTCCTGTCATCTCTGCAGTCACAGGCCGATCGGTGGCTGACCCCACACCAACTGCAGATCGGAAAAGTGGTGTGTGACAATGGAAGCAATCTGTTGGCAGCGTTGAGACTAGGCAATTTAACACATGTGCCCTGCATGGCACATGTGTTAAATTTAATAGTCCAACGTTTTGTCTCCAAGTACCCAGGATTCCAGGACGTTCTCACCCAGTCCAGAAAGGTGTCGGCCCATTTCAGACGTTCCTACACAGCCATGGCACGCCTTGCTGACATTCAGCAGCGCTACAACATGCCAGTCAGGCGTTTGATTTCTGACAGCCAGACTCGCTGGAATTCAACGCTCCTTATGTTGGAACTTCTGCTGCAACAACAAAGGGCCGTCAACGAGTACCTTTTTGAACTGGGTGGTAGGACTGGATCTGCACAGCTGGGGATTTTTTTCCCCGTTACTGGGTGCTTATGCGCGATGCCTGCAGGCTCATGCGACCTTTTGAAGAGGTGACAAATATGGTCAGTCGCACCGAAGGCACCATCAGCGACCTAATACCCTTCGCTTTCTTCCTGGAGCGTGCCGTGCGACGAGTGACAGATGAGGCTGTAGACCAGCGTGACGAGGAGCTGGAAGCGCACGATTTCTGGTCGGAATCACCAGAACGAACCCAGGCACCTGCTGCAACGCAGGGAGAGGTGCCAGAAGTGGAGTCAGAGGAGGAAGGTGGCTTTGTGGAGGAGGAGGAGGAGGACCAACAGGAGCAGGCTTCCCAGGGGGCTAGTGGTGACCTTTTGGGGACCCCTGGTCTTGTACGTGGCTGGGGGGAGGAGACCGTGGATGATGCAGTCCTTGATAATGAGGAAGCGGAGATGGATAGCTCTGCATCCAACCTTGTGAGAATGGGGTCTTTCATGCTGTCATGCCTGTTGAAGGACCCCCGTATCAAGAGGCTTAAGGAGAAGGACCTGTACTGGGTCGCAACGCTACTAGACCCTCGGTACAAGCATAAAGTGTCAGAAATGTTACCAACATACCACAAGTCCGAAAAGATGCGGCATTTACAAACCAGCCTGCAAAACATGTTGTACAATGCTTTTAAGGGTGATGTCACTTCAGGAACTCATCAACATTCCAGGGGCAGAGGTGCCAGTAATCCTGCCACGAGCACACCTGCAAGGACAAAGCCCTTTGGCCAGTCTGTAACGTCAGACATGCAAATGTTTTTCTGTCCAAGGCAGCGCCACAACCCTTCTGGATCCACCCTCAAAGAACGCCTCGACCGGCAGGTAGCGGACTACCTGGCATTAACTGCAGATATCGACACTCTGAGGAGCGATGAACCCCTGGACTACTGGGTGCGCAGGCTTGATCTGTGGCCAGAGCTGTCACAATTTGCCATGAACCTCTTGTCTTGCCCAGCCTCAAGTGTGCTCTCAGAAAGGACCTTCAGTGCAGCAGGAGGGATTGTAACTGAGAAGAGAACTCGCCTAGGTCACAAAAGTGTCGATTACCTGACCTTTATTAAAATGAATGAGGGGTGGATCTCGGAGGGTTACTGCACGCCGGAAGACTTGTTCTGACTTCTATGCAGCTGTCCTTCTCTTCAAGCCTCATGACTCCACACACAGCTGTCCTTTAGCGTCCTCCTCCTCCCTCCGCCACCGTTACAAACTAGGGTGCAAACCCTACTGGTTTAATTTTTTCTGGCCTCTGTGCTTCAGTGGCTGCAACCAAAAAAACTGGGCAAACAATGTCTACAAGGTCAACGTATGGCAAAAAATGACTATTTTCAGCATTTATATGGCATATTTTTTCTGGCAACTGTGCTTCAGTGGCTGCATCCAAAAAAATGCATATTTTCTGCATTTATATGGCATAATTTTTCTGGCCTCTGTGCTTCAGTGGCTGCAACCAAAAAATGCATATTTTCTGCATTTATATGGCATAATTTTTCTGGCCTCTGTGCTTCAGTGGCTGCAACCAAAAAAATTTATATTTTCAGCATTTATATGGCATAATTTTTCTGGCAACTGTGCTTCAGTGGCTGCGACCAAAAAAATGACTATTTTCAGCATTTATATGGCATATTTTTTCTGGCCTCTGTGCTTCAGTGGCTGCGGCCAAAAAAACTGGGCAAACAATGCCTACAAGGTCAACGACGTTGACCTTGTAGGCATTGTTTGCCCAGTTTTTTTGGCCGCAGCCACTGAAGCACAGAGGCCAGAAAAAATATGCCATATAAATGCTGAAAATAGTCATTTTTTGCCATACGTTGACTCGTATATGGCAAAAAATGACTATTTTCAGCATTTATATGGTATATTTTTTCTGGCAACTGTGCTTCAGTGGCTGCGACCAAAAAAATGCATATTTTCTGCATTTATATGGCATAATTTTTCTGGCCTCTGTGCTTCAGTGGCTGCAACCAAAAAAATTTATATTTTCAGCATTTATATGGCATAATTTTTCTGTCAACTGTGCTTCAGTGGCTGCGACCAAAAAAATGCATGTTTTCTGCATTTATATGGCATAATTTTTCTGGCCTCTGTGCTTCAGTGGCTGCAACCAAAAAAGTTTATATTTTCAGCATTTATATGGCATAATTTTTCTGTCAACTGTGCTTCAGTGGCTGCGACCAAAAAAATGCATATTTTCTGCATTTATATGGCATAATTTTTTCTGGCCTCTGTGCTTCAGTGGCTGCAACCAAAAAAATTTATATTTTCAGCATTTATATGGCATAATTTTTCTGGCAACTGTGCTTCAGTGGCTGCGTCCAAAAAAACTGGGCAAACAATGTCTACAAGGTCAACGTATGGCGAAAAATGACTATTTTCAGCATTTATATGGCATATTTTTTCTGGCAACTGTGCTTCAGTGGCTGCGTCCAAAAAAACTGGGCAAACAATGCCTACAAGGTCAACGTATGGCAGTTGTTTAAAGAGAACAGTAGATTACTAGCCAGCAAAGCTACCTAAACTAAAATGTCCCTCAAATCCCTGCAGACTTCTGTCCCTCCAATACAGAGCAGTATCAAGCAGATTACTAGCCAGCAAACTTACTATCATCTGTCCCTGAAATCACTAACAGCTCTCCCCCTACACTATCTCTTCCAAGCACACACAGGCAGATTTTTCAGATACATTTTTGCCCTTGATCCCCCTCTGGCATGCCACTGTCCAGGTCGTTGCACCCTTTAAACAACTTTAAAATCATTTTTCTGGCCAGAAATGTCTTTTCTAGATGTTAAAGTTCGCCTTCCCATTGAAGTCTATGGGGTTCGCGAACCGTTCGCGAACCGTTCGCGTTTTTGCGCAAGTTCGCGAATATGTTCGCGAACTTTTTTTCCGACGTTCGCTACATCCCTAGCCCAGAGTGGAGCATTATCACCATCATGGACTGGGGTTGGTTGTATGACATTATACTGTACATTCAGGCTTTTGGCACAAGGCGGTGCTGAAATTATCACATGCTGTTTGCCGGTGGGGGGTGGCAAGGGGGGCATTTGTGGGTCTCATGTTTGTCATATGCTTCAGACATTGCATCTGTTCCCAACGCAGTTACAAATCATAAATCAAAAATTAGGGATGCACTGAATGCAGGATTCAGTTCGGGATTCGGCCAGGATTCGGCCTTTTTAGCAGGATTCGGAATAGGCTGAACCGAATCCTAATTTGCATATGCAAATTAGGGGCAGGGAGGGAAATCGCGTGACTTTTTGTCACAAAACAAGGAAGTATAAAATGTTTTCCCCTTCCCACCCCTAATTTGCATATGTAAATTAGGATTCGTATTCAGCCAAATCTTTCGCGATGGATTCTGGGTTTCAGCTGAATCCAAAATAGTCATCAAAATATCAAAAATAAAGAAAAAGAAAATTATAAGTTATAAAGTGGTCCGTCACCAGGAAAAAACCCAAATCCCAGGGTTGCCAATCATTTTTTTTGCAATATGCAGAGAATTCAAAATGGGAAGAGACCCGCTAGTAGTAAAGCAGTAGCCCAAGTATTTTTAAGTTAAAAAGACTTTAATATACTTAAGCCTAACGCGTTTTGTGCCTGGATGGGCACTTACTCATAGGCCTACAGTTCCCAGCGCAGTTACGAATCTTAGAGAAAACTGGGGACTGAAGCTTATCATGAGCTATAGTTGGAACAATGGAGTCATGGTAGGTAGGGCTGCTGTCTACTTGTCTAACCAACTTGTCTAACCAGCAATAAAGGAAGCCGAACACTTGGTGCAGGTAATGCAATGCTTCCTTTTAATGCACCACTGGCACATGGCCTGGTACATCGTTACCCAGTAGCTGAGGCTGAAACACATCCATCAGGTTGAACCATTCAGAATCATAATTGGTCTTTACAAACTGTTTAGTTGGCTGTATATACATAGTTGGTATGTATTATACATTGGATGAGGGGACCACATAGAAGACACGCACCCTAAAACATACAATGACTGCTTTGTATATGAGCCGTTTTTGCCTTTTGCCCTTGTGGGTAGATTTACCTTAGAAGTAGCCGCCAGTATGGTAATTACAGGGCCCATCACATTGTAGCATTGTTTTTCTGAGTACAGTTGTTCTAATGTTTCTGCCTGCTTGTTTATACGGTGCTCCACCTGTTTATTCATTTTTTTCCCAACGGGTTATTTTGTACAATGGTACCATTTAGAAAGTATCAACTAATAATAAGGCTACGCCTTGGCCTAAATGGATTGTCTCTAACACTTTTAGTGCCATTTCTTCTTGATGTTGTAGATCAGTGGTCCCCAACCAGTAGCTCGCGAGCAACACGTTGCTCTCCAACCCCTTGGATGTTGCTCTCAGGGTCCTGAAAGCAGGTGCTTATTTTTGAATTTCAAGCTTGAAAGCAAGTTTTAATTGCATAAAAACTAAGTATAGTGCCAAGTAGAGCCCCTTGTTGGCTGCCTGTCAACATAGGGGCTACCAAATAGGCAATCACAGCCCTTATTTGGCACCCCAAGGGACTTTTTCATGTTTGTGTTGCTCCCCAACTCTTTTTACATTTGAATGTGGCTTGCAGGTAAAAAAGGTTGGGGACCACTGTTGTAGATCAAAGCAATACACAGAATCCCGGATTCCACGGCATTGGTTTTATGGTATGTTTATACCTACTATAGATTCTACCACTGACAACATTTAATGGAACAGTAACACCAAAAAAATTAAAGTGGTTTAAAGTCATGAAAATATAATGTACTGTTGTGCTGAACTGGTAAAAGTGGTGTTTTTGATTCAGAAACTCTACTATAGTTTATATGAATAAGCTGCTGTGTAGCCATGGGGGCAGCCATTCAAGCACAGGATACACAGTAGATAACAGATAAGTACTACTATAGTTTATATAAACAAGCTGCTGTGTAGCCATGGGGGCAGCCATTCAAGCACAGGATACACAGTAGATAACAGATAAGTACTACTATAGTTTATATAAACAAGCTGCTGTGTAGCCATGGGGGAAGCCATTCAAGCACAGGATAAACAGTCGATATCAGATAAGTACTACTATAGTTTATATAAACAAGCTGCTGTGTAGCCATGGGGGCAGCCATTCAAGCACAGGACACACAGAAGATAACAGATACCTACTACTATAGTTTATATAAACAAGCTGCTGTGTAGTCATGGGGTCAGTCATTCAAGCACAGGATACACAGTAGATAACAGCTAAGTACTACTGTAGTTTACATAAACAAGCTGCTGTGTAGCCATGGGGGCAGCCATTCAAGCACAGGACACACAGTAGATAACGGATACATACTACTATAGTTTACATAAACAAGCCGCTGTGTAGCCATGGGGTTAGCTATTAAAAGCTGGAAATGGAGAAAAGACACAAGATACACAGCAGATACAGATAAGCTCTGTAGTATACAATGGGTTTCTTCAGAACATATCTATTATCTACTGTCTATCCTGTGCCTTTTCTCCATTTCCAGCTTTAAATGGCTGCCCCCATGGCTACACAGCAGCTTGTTTATATAAACTATAGTTTTGTTTCTGAAGCAAACACAATAGTTTCACCAGTGAAGGGAAATAGTACATTATATTGCCATTCCTTTAAAACACTTGACTTTGTTGGTGTAACTGTTCCTTTAAAGGGCCCATTTAAAGAGGATGTTAGCCTTTAAGTTACATTTGTGCAGGACAATGATAGTCTTGGTTTCTGTACCCATGGATGCTTTAGCTTGTGCATATCATGTGGATTATCAACACTGAACACAATACAGAGTACAGACACTTGCGGCCCAAAGCCATGAACACAACTTGCTTTGGGGGTACTTTTTTTCTTTTAGGGCAGGTGGGACAAAGTTAGGGTGCTATGTGCAGATTGCTGGCAGGCCCCAGAGGCTAGATCTGTTAAAATGAGCATTTTTGGACTTACACCTGAGGTTTCTGTAAATGAACCCTTATATTTTTCATCCCTCCCTTATCCCTTCATTTCTCCTCTCGCTGATTTTCAGGGGCAGGGGATGCTTAGGATGTTGGGGATATATATGAATGGCCCACTCTGGAGAAAACTACAATTGTCAATGTGTTTTTCAAAGAGGAGTCGAGTGCTGCACCACGTTAAGAAGAAAGTGATTAGAGTCATTTGGGGGGTTCATAACAAATGGGTACCCCATCAGTGCCTCGGGTTTCCTTGTGCTTAAAACAGAGGCAGAATGATTTGCTTCCATGCTGGTTATCTCTCTTCTACCATTCTGCAAAGCTGCAGGAAATTTCATACAGTACATTTGTGTGTGTGTTGTGCTTAGGTGATAGCATTTTAAAAAAAAATCTTGTTGATTTATATCTAGTAAGGAGAGACATACTATTGTTGGGCATGCAGCATTATGCTACTGCACTCCACTGACTTTATCTCTGACTTTAATGTCACCAGTAGGAGCATAAATCTGAATGTTATTTATTTTTGTCCTCTATTTCCATGCTGTCAGTATGTGAGAAGGTACTTTACCTACCACTAGTCATGATCACAGCTGTCCTTTTGCCTTTAGGCAGTGGGAGCAAGAGACGTGGCCATTTTGATGAACAGTGGCATTATCAGATGTTACTGGACCTCCCAGATAAATGGAGAAAGGGATCTCCTGCCTGGACTGTTTACTCTCATCATGTAGGTAGGCGACAATTACTTTAGTAGATTAATCTTACTAGCAGTTCTCAACCCCAGGATACTTTATATTCAGTGGTGTTTCCTAAGGGAATGCACTCTGCCCTGAGCTATTCCTTGCTGAAGTTCCTACTATTGTAGATGTAGCATATAGAACTAACTATCCCTCCTTGATGGAGCACAGAATTGCTCTTCTAGCTACCCCTGGAGTGTCCTTTAACAGGAGCTATCTTACCACAATCTAGAAACCATCAGTCATGGTTTTACTAAGGTGTTTCTTATTTGGGTTTCCTATACAAGGACACCCACTCCCTGCATAGAGTAAAGACCATAGATCTCCCATAATACATCTGAGCTGATAGGGAGCCCAGACCTCCCACAGGGCATAGGTTAAGGTTAACTACTTCACATGGTTAACTAATTCTTCATAGGTTAGAGGTGAAAGGCATATAGCAAACAGTAACAAAGGGTATCACTGATACAAAAGGTACTGATGCCAAGATAACAAAAACAACATAATCTCCTGGAAGAACAGGGAATAAACACTAAATTAGTGGCATTCAAACTAAGAAAGTGGTGTGAAACCCTGACATTAAAAAAATAATTCTCTTTTAGCATGTCATAGAATGGTCGGTTCTAAGGAACTTTTCAATCTGTCTATATTTAATAGTTTTTATACTTTTTTAATTATTTTACTTCTTCTTCGGACTCTTTTTAGTTTTCAAATAGGAGTCACTGACCCCATCTAAAAATCAAATGCTCTGTAAGGCTACACATTTATTTTTATTGCTACTTTTTTTTGCTAATTTTTCTATCCAGGCACTCTCCTATTCATATTCATTCAACTCAGTGCATGGTTGCTATTGAACCCTAGCAACCAGATTGCTGAAGTTGCAAATTGGATTATAAAAGCTCAAAAACCACAAATAAGAAAAAATTAAAAACCAGCTGCATATTGTCTCAGGATACCACTCTCTACATCATACTAAAAGTTCATGTAGAGGTGCACAACCCCTTTAAATAATTACAAATACATTTACGACACATAAATAACAAAGGTAGTGCTCATATGCACACAAACATTTAATGCACAAAGTCGTTTGTATAAAAGATTAGGAAGTTTCATGGTTAATAAAACCTGCAGGTGGTGACATTATTGTTGGGAGAAATAACAGTTATTTCCTTGCGCTTCTCACAAATAACACAATGTACAATACATGTATTTAAAGGAGAAGGAAAGCTACAGAGGCATTTTATTGTCAATAGATTAGCTGCAATAGTGCAAACTAGAATGCTATATTTATTTTGTAGAATGTTTTACCATACCTGAGTAAACAGCTCTAGAAACTCTCTGTTTGTTTAGAATAGGAGCTGCAGTATTAATGTGGTGTGACATCACTTCCTGCCTGAGTCTCTCCCTGCTCTGGGCTCAGATTACAGTAGAGAAGGGAGGGGTGGTGGGAGAGGAGCAAACTGAGCATGCTCTTGCCCAGGGCAATGAGGTTTAAGCTGAAGGCAGGAAGTCTGATACAGAAGCCCATGAGTACACAATAGAAGGAAAGAAATGCAGTGTTTCTTTTGACAGAGGACTCAGAGCAGCATTACTTTGGGGGTTTACTGGTGTATTTAGATGGACCTTTCTGATAAGGCTTACTTAGTTTTAACCTTTCCTTCTCCTTTAAGGTACATGTAAAGACATAACTTCATGGCTACATGACATCACACAGATTGTGACCTCATCTGTACTTACCAAAAATGCATGATAATGTTTCCCATTACGGTGGCACCCTATGACGGTGCTGTGCTTTTGGGCATACTCACTGTTTAACCCAGACCACAGCTTTAGTCTCTGCGAGAGCAATTTCAGAGACACCAACTTACAATTGCTTCTTGCCTATTATGAGTCAATGATGACATCTCTTAGCATATGAACAGGCCCTTCTTATGTCAATGGATGCTAACTGCATATGTTCACCGGGCGTTCCATATAACTGAATTCTTGCTGTGCACCCACACATCCAACCCAGATGGTGAACTGACAAAAATTGGAGGAATATCCTAGTCATGAGCCACATTCAAGTGTAAATAAAGTTGAGGAACAACACAAGCATGTAAAAGGTTTCTGGGTGGTACCAAAAATGGCTGTGATTGGCTATTGGTAGCCCCTGTGGACTGGCAGTCTACAGGAGGTTCTGTTTGGCAGTACAGCTGGTTTTATGCAACAAAACTTGCCTCCAAGCCTGGAATTCAAAAATAAGCTCCTGCTATGAGACCACTGGGAGCAACATCCAAGGGGTTGGGGAGCAACATGTTGCTCGTGAGCCATTGGTTGGAGATCACTGCCTTATGGTGATAAGAGTCCAGAGGATGGAGTCCAAAACCAGTTAAAAATCCCAGGAAATTCAGGGGAGATGGCAAGTCTATAATCTGTTGATTTACACAGGCATTTGGTCAACAGGTCTGTGGTGTTTATACAAATGGCCTGCAGGTGTCACTGTGCACATGAGTTATACTGTGTATACATAGTACTATCAATACTGCTTAAGAGTGATAGAGTTGGATATCACTGTTGTGTAATGGCTGCATGAGTCTGCTAATAAAGCACTGTTATGCTTTACTAATCCTCGGCTACCAAAACATAACAAGGTCCTATAAAAGATAGTTATTATTGTAGCACACCCGTAGGTTGGTCTGATATATGTGTAAATAGTGTGACTTGCTGCCAGTGTACACTGGGCACCCTTAGGCTATGGCAACACCCTGCAACTTCCAAAGCCTTGCTGCTGCTCAGCCTAGGAGGTCACTGCTTGTTTCTAGACACAGGCCAGCTGGGTTGAAATTGATTTCAGTCTTCAGCAGGATTCGGAATCGGCCAAATCCTTCTGTCCGGCCGAACCGAATCCTAATTTGCATAAGAAAAATAGGGGCAGAGAGGCAAATCCTTCATGAAGGATTCGGGGGTTCGGCCGAATCCAAAATAGTGGATTCGGTGCATCCCTAATTTTGAGACTTTTCCTGCTCCTGAGCTCACCCACTCGTGACCCTGTCTGGTGGCTTGATCACTGCAAGGGTGTTAACTCCTTGTTGGAGCGAGAAAGCTGTTCGTATTTATTACACAAACTTCTACCATTAGCTAAACTTTCCCTACTCAGACCCAGCCCTGACCCACCTCCTTCCAAGGTGGGATCCAGGAAAAGAGCACTGAGCACATGTGTGCTCTCCCTTTTATATAAAATTATTCTGCCACCTACTGGGCAAATTTTGAACTAAGTCAAATTACAATGGACCCATGACGGGTGCATCGTCGATTCCACACCTATCCCTCTACCTCCCCCCACACACCACAAATCTCCTACCCCAAATAAGACATACACACCGCTGGCTTGGAAAGAGATGGCCGCAGTTGTTTATTTAACCAATAATACAATTATAATCATGTATAACATTGGTCTCTACATAATAATAACAATTATTATTATTATTGTTGTTGTTATTATGATAATCATTATTATTATTATTATTATTATTATTATAACAAGTATGCATACATTAAAACGTGGGACCACTTACAAGTTTATACTGGTAAGTGCTTAAAACAGGAATTTAGAATTAGACAAAGCTATGCAGTATGGGTGTAACAGGCTGTGCACCAGCAAATCTGACTAATTTCTCTACAATGTCAGGGAGCTCAGGGGGCTAGTCTAGCAGTGACTTGTTCTGGCAAATTTATAGCACAGCTCTTGGAGGTAAAGCTGTGGTTTAAGTTCTACTTTAGTGTCAGAGATCGCTCTGGAAAGTGCAGAAAAGTATATTGCCGTTTACATTCTTGTCGAGCAGGTAAAACAATTACAGGTGATCGTATGACTCGAGCAAAATATGACATTGCTTTTAAAGGGACCAGGACAGATACTTTCTATAATATATACCACCACAGCTCGTATGCTAGGCAGCAGCTGTGGTCCAGTTTATGTACCGTGTATGTTATTCCCACAGGCAACTCACATGTTTAGCACAAGACAATTACTTAACTGCTTTCCCTTCCATGAAAAATCCACCAAACAATAGTTTAGCTACAGGGCTGGAGGAGACAGTTTCAATGTTTTACCAATTCACAATGCCACAGGCAGCGGTTGAAGTATACAGGGAGATACTGATAATCTTATTATATATTAGGAGGGCACTTTTGCTTTGTGGCAGGGCTCTTCAACATGTATGGAGCCCAGGCTCGTATTGAACATATGGCAAATGCCTGATTGTGGTGCTGTAAGATGCCATAGACCAGGGATCCCCAACCTTTCTTGCTCATTCAAATGTAAAAAGAGTTGGGGAGCAACACAGACATGACAAAATCCCTGGGAGTGCCAAATAACTGCTGCGATTTGCTATTTGACAGCCCCTATGTGGACTGACAGCCTACAGGAGACTCTGTTTGGCATTACACCTGTTTCTTATGCAACCAACACTTGCCTCCAAGCTAGAAATTCAAAATTAAGCATCTGTTTTGAGGCCACTGGGAATAACATCCAAGGGGTTTGTGAGTAGAGTTGGAACCTTTTCTGGGAAAAAAAACACTGGCCTTCCTATATATTTTTTTTTTCCCTATTAATAGCATTGGGATCAACCATCATTTTTACTGCCCAGGTCGGTAAAATACAGATGGCAACCCTATTTGTGAGTAACATGTTGCTCGCGAGATACTAGTTGCGGACCACTGCCATAGACATCCACTATTTAATAGGCCCATGAGGGGGCTGTTTCGGCCTCTGTTTACTTAACGTGCCAAGGCCTATTTTGAGTCTAAGTCTGGAACTGATGGGCCCCTATTAATAATGGTGCAACTTACACTACACTCCAGCTGTCGGGCTACAACTACCAGGAATGGATCCGCACAGGGCCAGATTTAATGAAGCGGCACCCCGAGGCCCGCATGATCCTAGTGCTGGCCGCTTTCGCTCGCCTCCGAGCTTTGAGTCCCCAGTGTGCCTGAGGATGTGGCTGGGTGGCATGCCGCCCCTAAAATTTCTCCTCCCTAGGCCCGGGCCTTTATGGCCTTGCCACAAATCAGGGCCTGGATCCACAGACAGCTTAAGGGCATCATCAATTGCTGTGACGTGAAGATCCAGCAGGAGAACTGAAATTGGGTTCATATTAAACGTGGCCTGGGTTTTTTTAACTTGTGGGAACTGCCACTACCTTTTCAGCTGTGGTCAGAAAAAGACAGGTAACAGGGGCTATTTCATGTGATTGTGTGTTTGCTGGGAGGCATCATGGAGACTGATCCATTTTTTCCACCTTGTTGGAAGAAAGAGTCCTGTCTTAGCCCCTACCTAAAAGGAATCTTGGAATATGCAATGAATTTTAAGCCAGTATTTTTTATAGTAAATAACAAAGGCAATGAGCCGTATTTCTTAAAGTTTGCTGTAAAAGATCATCATATACACACATTCCATACCTCCCAACATTTGAAAAAGGTAAAGAGAGACAAAAACATCAGCAGCAGAAAAAAATGGTCACACCCATTTTATGGCCACACCCCCTAATTACCATGTTCAATTTGTAAAATTTGGCAGGTTATGAAAGTTTGAACACACTTCTGGGAGTTTTAGGGCCATGTTTTATGTGTTATAACAGTTTTGCTAATGAAGCTGAAATAGCCGAATAGCTGAATAGTCCCAGTTTCCCCAAGAGACCTGCTTATCTTAAATTGTTACAATTGTATCTTTGCTTATCTTAAATTGTTACATATGTATCAAAGTGTGGTTGCTAAGTGTCCTGCGTAGTGATGTGCAGGCTTCGCACCCCCATTTGCGGGTGGCGGCTTTACACTGCCGGCTTCCGACTTCCGACTATAGCCAGACGCCTGCTCTCCCCGCCCCTTTTGTGACAGCATCGGCAGGGCAGGTTGACGCGCATCTATAAAAGGAACCCGGAAGTCGGGCTCGGGCGAGCACGGGTGGAGGGAGGGCGGGTCGGGCTCGGGTGCAGGTCACATGATTAGTTCTGGGCTCTCTCTTATTTTAAATAAGTTTAAATAAGTTTTTCTGGCGTCAGTGCAGAAGATCAAAGAGAAACTCGGGACATTTCAGTAAAAATCTGGGACTGCAGGCTGAGCTGTCAAAATCGAGACTGTCTCAAAGAAAAGAGGAAAGTTGGGAGGTATGTATTCCTGCCAAGTGCTACCTGCTACTGTACGTACCAACTTTTCATATCTGGGGGCAGATTTATCAAGGGTTGAATTTCGAGGGGTTAAAACCCTTGAAATTCGACCATTGAATTGAAATCCTTTGAATTTGAATATCGTTAAAATATCATTCGATCGATCGAATAAAAATTGTTCGAACGATTTTTAACGATTGATCAAAGGATTTTTATTCTATGCAAAAAACTTAAAAAAATGCACTGGAAGGTCCCCATAGGCCATATAGCACTTCGGTAGCTTTAATTTGGCGAAGTATTGAAATCAAAGGATTTTTAAAGAGACACTGCTTCGACTATCGAATGGTCGAATATTCGAACGATTTGTACTTTGAATCGAAGTCAAAGTAAATTCGAAGTTGTAGTATCATCTTCGATGGTCGAAGTATTCAAAAAATTACTTTGAAATTTGAACTTTTTGGACTTCGAAAATTCACTCGAGCTTAGTAAATCTGCCCCTTAGTGAACATGAAATCAAACACAGTTTGGCACAGAGAATCCCTCCATACCAGGAGGTGGCTCCTGAGCTCCCTGTGTTGTTTTAGATTGGGCAAAAATAAAGCAAAATTCTAATTTATACTTATTTATCCATCTTGTCCACTGTCTGAGTAAATTGGTCAAAAGTGTGGTTTGGGTCAGCAGTGTAACTACCATACAGTATATATAAACAGATAGATGTAGAAAAACAAATTACCATACAGCAAGCTCTTCGACCATGGGTAGGGGGGCTAAGAGTGAGGGGGACTTCTGCCCCTGAAAAATCCAAATCTTTTTTTTTTTTCAGATTTGTGGCAGAAAACTGAAATCACAAACTCTTTGGATTATTAAACGAAACCCACAGCAGATCAGGGTATCTTCGAAATGTCAACGGGATATCTCCCATTGACTTCTACATGAACTCGGCAAGTCTGAGTTGGAGTACTTTTTTCTTCTGACTTTTAACACCATCGGGGTTTAATAAATTTGAGTTTCTTTTTTCTATAAAAAAATTGTGTTTTTTCCCCTTTAAAAGTCTGACACACAATAAGTACTGCCCTGTATTAAGAAGTACAGGGTTACTAACAATAACACTGTGGGTAGTGTGACAGGGTGTTTGAGAAACACCACTGTCTTGGAGGAAATTGAACTGAATAGAGTGCATTAAAGTTGTATGATATGGGTTGCAGAGGGATACCCAGCACAGGTAGGGTTAATGGTTCCTCTCAGTTAATTAATCAAGTGGCAACTGAGAAAGGAGCTACCTGGAAATGTAAAAGGGCTGTGTTCCCACAGCTCTCTCTGAGCAGGGCGCTAGGACCCAGCAGCCTAGGGGCGGTAAAACCAGGCCTGATGGTGAGAACCCCAAACTGGGGAAAAGTCTTGAATGTGTGCTGTTGAAACGCTATTGCACTTGGAGCAATTCATTTTTCGAAGTTGCCTCACGCAACCACTTTGGGTGACTTCGGAAACCGAAGCGCTCCGAGTGCAACCCCGTCGGCGATTTAGATTCTAGCCAGCGGGGAGGCAGCGCAGGGAGATCAGTTGCCCAAAGAAAAAGCGGTTTGTCGCTGGGCAACTAATCTCACCCAGAAGCTTCATGTGCTCCTGCCCTAAGGGTAAGGACACACTGGACGATTTGTCGCCAACGTTTTAAAAAGCAAATCGCGACGACATATCGCTCGTTTTGTCTCTGAACAAAACCAAATGAAAGACGCCAGCTCCTGTGCCCACAGCGCGTTTGTGAATCGCCTGTAGCTCCAAAACGCACTGAGACCCTTTTCCGAGCGATTTATCAGAAATAGCATGTACTTAGAAAAGCACTGAAATCTCCTAGACACACACACACATACAGATAAGTAGCAGCAATTGTATTCAAATTACAATGCGAACGCAATGACGCAAGAACGCAAGCACGTAAAGACGCCAGGTTACAGCGGGAAGCACAAACCGTTTCCGGTTTGGGTGGAGCACGTACCGCACAGAGTAATGGGATACAAATCGCTCTGTGCCAATAGTCGCTGTGAATCGTCTGTTCAAAAAAGACTATCGTCTTGTCGCCGCATTTACTTTTTTAAAACGTTGGCGACAAATCGTCCAGTGTGTCCTTACCCTTAGGGTAGGACTCCACGAACGATTTTGTCGCGTTCTGACACGCTGCGACAAAACGCATGTGACTTGTCGCATGCGACAAAAATAAGGTAAGAGATAGAATTGTCGCATGGTGTCGCAGTGTTGATACGACACGACTGTCGGATGCAGACGCTGCACGCTGTGTCTGCATCTGACAGTCGCAGCGTGTTGGATCGCGGCAAAATCGTTAGTGGAGTCCTACCCTTAAAGGTTTGTGGTCTTTTTTTCTTCGCTTTTTTTTTTTGCTCCATCCCAGAAAAATTGTTTATTTCAAAAGCTTTTCCAGGTGAGACCTGGAAGCTGGTCATTCTTTGATAAAAAGTAGTTGAAAATGATCCCCAAGTGATGCTTATTTACAAGAGTATAATATTCTGTGCCTTTGTTTTCTTGCCTCAAGCATGGGAGGTAAACATGAGAGCAGCTCTGCTTATAAGCAGCTTAATCTCTTTAAAGGCCTAAGTGGGTGTTACCAAAGGGAAATGAATGTTTATTGACCTTGGGAGGAGTAAAATGCACCCGTAATCACGGTATTGACTGATTTAGTTAATTTAAAACATATACATAGCAATACAGTTTCATACAGCTGCAAATTTTTGAAAGGTGAAACGGCCGCAAAAATTTGCCGGTGTCAATTTTCACCGGCGAATGTACGCCAGCGTCCAAAAAATGGACGCTGGCATCAAAAACGAGACACTGGTGCCATTTCGCGAAACGCAAATTCGCCCATCCCTTATCATAAAAGAGTCAATGTAGCAAGCTCCCTTTAGCGAGTTGTTCACCTTTGAATTCACTTTTAGTATGACTGAGAGAGTGATTTTTTGAGAAAATTTGTGATTTTCAAGTTATTCCATTTTTTATTCAACAGCTCTCCAGTTTGCAATTTTAACAGTCTGGTTGCTTGCATCCAAATTACCCTAGCAACTACGCATGGATTTGAATAAGAGCCTGGAATATGAATAGGAATGGGCCTGAATTAAAAAACGAGTAATAAAAGGGAGCAATAACAATACATTGGGGTTTTTTTAAAAGTTTTTTGTCTCTTCTATTAATACTTTGTGAGAAGCGTGCCAAATCCATGCATGACATTGCTGAACTGTAACTGATGCATGCTGCTGGCTGAACTAATTTCCAAATAGCCACTGAGTTTTCTGAGCTTATTACTAAGCACAGTTCTGCATGTTCAAGCAGTTAATGATCAATTGGGAAAGGTGCAGGATTTCCTTTTTCAGGTAAAACCATGTCCTTGGGAGTTCCTTTATGCCAATGGTGCCAGGTGCTTTCTAGTCTTTATAAAAGGGGAAGGGTCACAAGGTTCTCTCTATTTGGACCTCATTTGCTGAAAGTGGGTGGATGGTGACAGGAGACCTCTGAGTCTGTAGGAGAAAATGATCTTTAAGGTATGACTAACTATTGTGAGGCTCTAGAAGTGATAGGCTGAGGGTAGTAAGCAGAGCTTTCAGAGTAATAGGCTGAGGGTAGTTAGCAGAGCATTAGGAGTATTAGACTGAGTGTAGTTAGCAGAGCATTAGGAGTATTAGACTGAGTGTAGTTAGCAGAGCATTAAGAGTAATAGGCTGAGTTTAGTTAGCAGAGCATTAGGAGTATTAGACTGAGTGTAGTTAGCAGAGCATTAGGAGTATTAGACTGAGTGTAGTTAGCAGAGCATTAAGAGTAATAGGCTGAGTGTAGTTAGCAGAGCATAAGGAGTAATAGGCTGAGGGTAGTTCGCAGAGCTTTCAGAGTAATAGGCTGAGGGTAGTTAGCAGAGAATTAGGAGTAATAGGCACTTTACTGAGGAGAGCAGAAGTAATGTTACCCTTGGTGTGACCAGGCCTGGACTGGAATTCAAATAGGCCTTGACAAGTACACAGAGGCCCAAACAGTCCCCACCAGCCCACTAAATAGTGAGTGTCTATGGCATCTTACAGCAGCCCCTCTGCAATTTGCCAAAATCCACAGATTGCCTGTCTGGGCGTAACTCATGAGCGTAGGGACATCACTAGGGATAGACAGATCCAATAGTTCATCTCTGCGAGGCCCTTGTACTCTGAGACTGGGCACCTGTTAGTGTGTAAATCAGGGTGCAACCCCTTCCTCCATTTGGCAACCCTAACTACCAGTAACATTTCAGCCGGGCCTGAGCCTAAGAAAAAGGTTTGCTCTATTGTGCCATATTATGCCAGTGAGATTCCTGCTGCCAAGGAGCCACACTGCAGATCATAGAGTTGGAGGACCTCAGGCTCATTCCTACCATAGAAACGGAATAGTCTCTTCAAATCAAATAACCCACCATAGAAACAGGATGTGCTGAACACAAGATTCAGAGGTAAAACATCAGTCAACAAAGGGCATTTGAACCCCCCTGTGTTGGAGAAAACCATTTTTAAACGTGTTTGTTGCTACATTATTACAGGGTAACCTATATCTCTTTGGGGGTAAAATGAATCAAACAAGCATGAAGTTGTATGTTATTTTTATAGGTTTTATTTTGTTATTGCAGGAACCGGGGCTCATAAACTTTCCATAGACATCTGCCATTGCCAGAGGGGTAAGTACAGAAGAAACAGACCCTGCAGGGGGCACCCGTGTGTAGCGATAAGGCCCTAATCTATGAGATATGTCAATTCCTCATGGTCAAGCAGGTCAATTTACCAATGGTTTAGGGCCCTAAGTTGAATTTGGTGTTGGTCCCAGGAACATCTAGATACCTTCTACCAACTGTATATCTGTCTTCTTGCTGTGATTCAATATAAAGAGGTGAATACGCAGTTCTTGCACACTTTAGCCAGTCTTCAGGAGGGGGCCATAGTACCATGGGGATGTTCTGTGCTAGAAACACAGACTCTTAACTCTAAAGTGGAAACACAGAGCTGTGATCTCAGTGCCCACAAGGCAGACCAAATTCTCATTGCATGATGCTGGCCCAGGAATTCTACCAAATGGGTGTTGCTTTAAGTAACCATTTAGCATGTTCTAAAATGCCCAATCTTTTTATTTGGTCTTCATTATTTATTTAGTAAAGTTTTCTAATTATTTGCCTTCTTAGGGCATAGACACACGCTGCAATTCAGGGAGATAAGTCGCCCAACGACAAATCTCCTATTCTTCGGGGCGACTAATCTCCCCGAACTGCCTCCCATGCCTTCCCGCAGGCTAGAATGTAAATCATCGGCGGCATGGCATTTGGAGCGCTTAGTTTTCTGAAGATGTCTCACGAGGAAACTTCAGACGACTTCGGAAAACGAAGCACTCCGAGTGCCATCCTGCTGGCGATTTACATTCTAGCCAGTGGGAGGCAGTTCGGGGAGATTAGTCGCCCTGAAGAAGAGGAGATTTGTCACCGGGCGACTAATCTCCCCAAATCTGAACATGTCCCCTGACCCTTATTATGACTGTTTCCAGCTTTCAAATAGGGTTCACTTATCTTTTCTAGCCAGACTGTCTCCTATTCAGATCCCAGTCTCTTATTCAAATCAATACATTGTTGCTAGGAGAATTGGCAACCGGAGAGCTGCTGAATAAAAAGCTAAATAACTCAAAAACCACAAATAATAAAATATCAAAACCAATTAGGGATGCACCGAATCCAGGATTCGGTTTCGGGATTCGGCCTTTTTAAGCAGGATTCGGATTCGGCCAAATACTTCTGCCTGGCCGAACCAAATCCGAATCCTAATTTCATATGCAAGTTAGGGGTGGGGAGGGAAATTGTGTGACTTTTTGTGACAAAACAAGGAAGTAAAAAATATTTTCCCCTTTCCATCCCTAATTTGCATATGCAAATTAGGGTTCGGATTCGGTTCGGTATTCGGCCGAATCCAAAATAGTGGGTTCGGTGCATACCTAAAACCATTTGCAAAATGATTCAGAATATCACTCTCTACATCAAACTAAAAGTTATACTGAAAGGTGAACTACCCTTTTTAGAAGGGCAGCCATTCAAGCACAGGACACTCAGTAGATAACAGATAAGTACTACTATTGTTTATATAAACAAGCTGCTGTGTAGCCATAGGGGCAGCCATTCAAGCACAGGATACACAGTAGATAACAGATAAGTACTACTATAGTTTATATAAACAAGCTGCTGTGTAGCCATGGGGACAGCCATTCAAGCACAGGATATACAGTAGATAACAGATAAATCCTGAAGAATCCCATTGTATACTACAGAGCTTATCTGTTATCTGCTGTGTATCCTGTGCCTTTTCTCCTTTTTTCAGCTTAGAATGGCTGCCCCCATCTCTACACAGCAGCTTGTTGATATAAACTATTGAAGAGTTTCTGAAGCAAACACCTTGGTGGTACCAGTGCAGGGCAACACTATATTATCATAAAATAGTTTCATTTTTTGAAATGAAGTTTTATACCATCTCTCATTTACAATACACCATTTTAATATACCTAGTGGTCCTCAGTATTCCACGGTGAACCCTGGAGACCACTAAGGCAGGAGTAAAGCTGATTCCTATGGGAAATGCAGGGAAATAAAGAAACTACATTTATTTACATTATAGTGCCAAGAGAATAGTTACATTCAGTGCTTCCTTGTGTCCACATGCTCTGTAGTTTGTACCTTGTACTTTATACAGCACTTGGATGCATGCAGCTTTAATTACACTTCTGATAAGATAAACTCTGATTTACAACCAGCCTTTCTAACTTTCTAGATTTTTTTTAAAAAATATTATCATTCATCATTTTGTAGTTGTCTTATTGGGAATATTCTACTAACAGATGGCAGCTCTACCTCTCCCCCAACGCAATATGCACAGACACTTGGCTGCATTTGGTTTGTGAAATGTTATTGTTAGACAAGTGTGTACCATTGTGTGACTTTGTTCGTGTAGGCGTATGTAATGATATGTTTTCTTTAAAAACATAATTGTAGGTTAATTGGGCCCTGGTGAAATTAACCCTAGTGTGGGTTGTGTGAATTTGTCAGTTTGTAAACTCCATAGGGATTAAGGGTTATATCATTCACTATTATCATTCATGCTCATAAACTTTCTGCAAGCTGCTTAGATGACAGTACAAGTGTGGGATCTGTTATCCAAAAATCCTCGGGACCTGGGGTTTTCCTGATAACAGATCTCCTCCAGATATCCTCGAACCAATTAGGTCTATTTTTGTCATCAATAAATTTTATCTAAAAGCTAAGACGAGGGGGCTTTCCATGTCACCAAAATAGTTTTTTTTTTTTGCACAATGTAAGAACTGTTGTAGGAACAGAGGGAATCAACGGAGGACAGGGTAAGACCCTTTTTATGCTCCAAATGTAGGTGATTGGACTTTTAGGGTACTCCCAGAACAAGTGGAAGTTGGTGCCACTATCCAGGTAACATTTGAAACAAACATCGGGGTATTTTTGATATGGAATTCCCAGCTTGGGTACAAGAGCAGCTTGTGAGTAGAGAATTCCCTGGTCCCCTGTTTCACAAATGAATTTAGTATCCAAGCTAATGCATGTATTTTGCAAAATAGGGTTTTCATAGTTACAAAATTAGGCTCATAAAATTGATAAGCCACCATACCAATTCAAGGTAAACCGCATTTGGTGGTCCTAACTATTTACCTCTGGTACAGTTTTTTCTAGGTTGGCACCTCCCTGTATAACTGCATCTCAGTCTCTCCAGATCAAGGCATCGGCTTAAATGGGCTTGATCCTCCCCCCTGCCAGAAGCATTTTATAAGGGAAGAGGGTTGCTAATACCAAAGTACACAGGCTTGTGCCTTCCTCCCCGCTTAAGGCTTGTAAAAGAGAGTGATTGCCCAGACCAGCACCAAACTACTCATCTAAATGGGCTTGATATTCTCCTATGCAACAGCACAACTTCCCATTTTTTATATATGTTTCATTGCATGGGGCTGCTGCACATGGGAATTTGTAGCCTTAAAATATAATTTTTAATAACATAGTGAATGAATAGTGATTGGTGAATTTGCGCCGTTTCGCTTCGCTGAAAAATTCACGAAACGGCGCCGAATAAATTCGCCCATCACTATGAATGAATACACTCCCTGGATCTTGCTGGCATCAAGGGAGTACCTGTGCAATTAGGCAACATTGTAACCGCAGTTCCCGGACATTAGAGGGAAAGAGGAGATTTGATTGGCCTTTTTAAACTTCTCAAGGCAGTACCTGTGCAACAGTCAAGATCATTCAAGTAGCAGGTTATCTAGGGGTTTCATTAGCAGTTAGTGACGACACACAATGGGTAACTTCCTCCAAATGCTTTAGATCTGGGCCACATGGATTATGGACTGGAAGCCCAGTGGCATTGGTTCTAGGGCTAGACTACAGTTTAAAGCATCACCCTGGGTTGGACTTCAGCAATAGGATGCACTGGAAAGCATTGTGGTACTTTGTTATGTCTATATTGCCCTTTCTGTGCAGTTATAGGAGTGGGTCCCCCAGGGATTTTGGTTTATGATGATACGTGTCCATGGCAACACTCTCTGGGGACATCTACAGACCACAAGGAATCAGCCAGTCTGCTCACCAAGGGTTACAAGTGACGTTTTCTGGAAGAGCTTATGGCAATGTATTCCTTTTTTAAAGGAGAACGAATGCCTAATTAAAGAAGTAGCTAGAAATGTTGTTCATTATGTTTTGGGCCAAGGCAACCACAGCCCTTTAGCAGTAAAGATCTTTGTCTCCAAAGATGCCCCAGTAGCTCCCTATCTTCTTTTCTGCTGATTCACTGCACACGCTCTGTGCTGCTGTCACTTACTGATCTTAGGGACCCACTCACAATATACAGTACACATAGAATAGAAATGTCACAATATAAGGCTGATTAGTAATTAATACAGATAATTACTGCACAGAAACCAGTGCAATTAGCATCAGAATTTAATAATCAGCCCTGTAGCATCAGCTTATATTACAGGGGAAGCTCATTTTCTGCTGGATAATTAGTTACGACCCCAAAGCTTAGCTTCTCAACAGCTGCTCAGAGCCCATTGAGCATGTGAGTGTCAGACACTTTCCAAGATGGTGACCCCCTGTGACAAGTTTGACGTCCTGGATCATTGCTGCTATTGACAAGCTGAAACTTTAGGCTGGTGCAATAAGTTCAGAATATAAAATATGGCATTTTCAGCCACATTCATTCTTAGGGTTAAGTTCTCCTTTAAGCTTAGAATCGTTTCTGATTTCTAGGGGTGATCCCATAGGTGCTCAGCTTTTTTTTATCCTGGTAACGCCCTGGCATTTTTCATCCTGATAAACTCAACAAACATAATCCTGTTTACCCATGACCTTAAAAAAGCCTGCAATGTGTGCAGTACAATGCAAATAATATTAACTGAAATAAGGTACTTCAAATGCAGTAGAACAAAACTGTCATTGTGCTTGTTGGGCCTATTATGTATGGTGGGAGTGGTGCACTGTATCTTATTACAGAAAGTCTCAAATCACTAACATATTTCATGTATGCAGTACCAATAATAAAACAATAATTGTGTGGCTGTGCGTGATCTTTGTAAACAGGAGCCAGTCCTTAATACCAGTAATTACCAAAGGACGGATCACACCATAGCTTTGTAGTGCACAGCTGTCTAATAGAGGTATCCACGCAATGGGCGAATTCCATAGAGGGGATAGTCTCCAGGGTGGCACAATTGGGGTTGGTGATTATTTACCCGGTCTGAATAGAGGAAATCAAAGGAGATTGTTTGATCTGATTATGGAGACTTATAATTCAGCATTTTCAATGCAGTGGGACATTAATTCAAAATACTGGATGTTTAATGGCTGATCGTTTATAATGCTGTTTTACAGAAGCACCTGTGGAGCCCTTAGGAAGCTTGAGTAGGGAATAAAAAAAATGGTGGGACCTTTCTGGTACCATGCTTCCATCTGTACGGCCCCAAAAATGAACATGTTTAAAACAGGCCAAGGCTTACTGGTTTCTAATATATAGTGAAACTATGAGCTACAAACAAAGCAACTGAAATCAGTAGGCAATCTTGCTCTTAAGCTGGCCATAGATGCAAAGATCTCATTGTAAGAATCGAGGATTCATACGATTTTCGGAACGTGTGGAGAGTTTTGTCTGGCGGAGATCGGTCGTTTGGTCAATCAGACAGGTTAGAAAATTTCTATTGGCTGCGGGTAATATCTCTGTGTGTATTGCCGATCGTATAATTTCCAGTGGGAGACTGTCACTAGCTTTGTCTATCGTACAATTGCTGTCAGGGGCAGAACGTCAATTCATGAAACAGTGAAAATTTTGCAAAACACATTGAAGTCAATGGGTGTCCAAATTGTTTTCTGTGCAACAATTTTTTGACACGTGCAACAATTTTTTTTCGCTCCAAATGCATTTAAGTCAATGGGCATTTTTTGCTTACTGCCATACTGCCACTGACATTTTTTTTTCGCTGGATTTTCACTGGAAATTCGCAAATTTTTCGGTGAAGCAAAATGGGACAAATTCCCCCATCACTTAATATAATAGAACATTAGATATTACAATAGAGATCTGCACAGGTTTGTTTTTGTTTTTAAACTTGTGCCCAACTGGTACCCACTTACCCTAAGCCTGACTCGGACCTGCTCATCCTCCTTCTCAACCCCTTGGGTTTCCATAAGACCCGCTACCCGCATCGATTGCAGCTCTGACTTGAAGTGATATCACATCAACCTGGAGTAACATGACTCCAATCTATTTTTTGTATTAGGAAGTTGACTTTTTTTGTCCGTTGTCCTTAGACTGGTCGCCTGTAGCTAGGGTTGCCACCTGGCTGCTATTATACTGGCCTGGCCGGAAAAAATTATGGTTGATCCCAATGTTATTAATAGGGAAAATAGATAAATATATAGGAAGGCCGGTATTTTTTTCCATAAAAGGTGGCAACCCTACCTGTAGCCCACCCCACTTGGGCACATGATGTAAAATCCAGCTGAGTCCTGATCACATGATGTAAAATCCAGTCCTGATCACTGTGCGGCTTTTCCTGACCTGATGCAGGATTCTAATAAGGGGGCTCCATTATTCACTCTTTATATAAAGGTAGTGCACTCCATGGTCTACCAACTTGATAAATGATTGTATTGTGCCAGTGCTAATGTTTTGGTTCTTGTCTAGTCTAAAGACTCTAGATTAGGACTATAATGGTGACACTCAATATCAAAGGTAAAGAGCTTAAACCCCTGGATAAATCCCTTTTGCAGTATCAGGTGCTATGCTGAAGGACCCACGCCTGCTTCCAGGGTCAGACAATCCAATTAAGACAGATGTCAGCAGCACACTGTAGATTTGAAGATAATGTGAAATTTATTGGATCAATATCATTCAAAAAAGGGCAACGTTTCGGGCCACCTGGGCCCTTTATCAAGCTTGATAAAGGGCCCAGGTGGCCCAAAACATTGACTTGTGTCTTAATTGTTCTATAATAATGACACTGGCACAATACAAGAGTAAAAGAAATATCTAAATTATGGCTGGTAAGGCTAAAAAAATGTTACCTAGAGATGTAATTGTGTGAATTGCTCTGCAGCAACCCCTGAGCATATCACATGTGCCACGTCTTGGAATGTTAAACTGAAACATTAGGCCAGGGTTTTTCTCATAGTTAATCGGTTCTGATAAGAAAAAAGTACATAGCTGTTCCACATTCTTATTGTGAGCAGGCCAGACAGGATGAGTTTTATCTCAATGGGAATAATGGAGACAACATGAAAGGGGTTGTTCGCCTTCCAAAGGCTTTTTTCAGTTCATTTGTTTTCAGATTGTTCATAAGAAATATTTTTTTATTTCTTTCCATTTTTTATTTTTTACCATTTTTCACAACTGAAGTTCAAAGTTTAATGTCTCTGGTGTTTGAGTCTGGCAGCTCAGTAATTCAGGTGCAGACTCTGTAAAAATGTTGCTACATTTAGTTGCTCCATTTAGTTGATCCATTTCTCAGCAGCATCTCTGGAGTATTAGCAACTATTGTATCAATTTTAACAGCTGCCTTTAATGAAACCCAGAAATTCTGCTGAGCAGGGACAAAGGTAAGAAATGTATCAGCTAAATGTATCAATTTAGAACAGTTTACAGGGTCGGTGAACCCCCCTTCCAGAGCTGCTTTAGAAGAGGAAAAATTACACCTTACACTTCAATATTAGAAAAACTGTGACGCATAGAAAATAGAAAATAATTTGAAAAAGTCGTTATTTCTGGTGATCTATCTCAAAACAACTAGTTAAACAACCCCTTTAGGGTAAGGTCACACCTGGAGATTCGGCAAGATTTAATCGCCCGGCAACTAATTGCCTCTTCTTTGGGGCGACTAATCTCCCTGAACTGCTTCAGCCTGCTAGAATAAGAAATTTGTGAGTTTGCAGAGTCACTGACCCCCTCCCAGAGCTGATCAGTAAACTTCAATATTAGAAAAATGATCACAAATAGAAAATAGAGAGTAATTGTGAAAAATCTTTATTTCTGTGGAACTATCTGAAACCAACTGAACTGAAAAGAATATTGGAAGGTGAACAACCCCTTTAATGCAGATAGTTAGTAAGTCAAACCCCAGTTTTGCAATGCTGGCGACTGAGCCTTAAATTCTAATGGATGTTTGTGATAGAACGCACAGTATTGTACAGAAGAATGGGAAAATAAGATAAAGTAACCTGTCTTATGTGGCTTAGACAGCAAATGGTATTTTTGTTGGTTGAACAGTTGGAGGTTGTTGATAGTTTTAGAAGCAATATTTCCATTTAGGTTAAGTTAAAAGTTATTTCCATTTCAGCAACTATTCATTTGATCTTCATTTTTTCGTTATTTTTATAGTTTTTGAAGTATTTGCCTTCTTCTTCTGACTCTTCCCAGCTTTCAAATGGGGGTCACTGACCCCATCTAGAAAACAAATGCTCTCTGAGGTTTCAAATGCATTATGTTTGCTACTTTTTATTAATCATCTTTCTATTCAGGTATCCCCTATTCATATTCCAGTCTCTTATTCAAATCAATGTATGGTTGTTAGGGTAATTTGGACCCTAGCAACCCGATTGCTGAAATTGCAAACTGAAGAGCTGTTAAATAAAAAGCTAAATAACTCAAAAAACACAAATAATAAAAAAAATGAAAACCAATTGCAAATTGTCTCTACATCATACAAAAAGTTAATCCAAAGGTGAACAACCCTTTAAAGAAAGCAAATAGAGACTGAGTCCCAAGCGGAATCCCAAGCATCAATCCTGCAATTAATATTCTGTCTGACCCTGATGTTGTAGTGACTTTAGGGGGCAGATTTATCAAGGGTCGAATTTCGAAGTAGAAAAAGCTTCGAAATTCGACCATCGAATTGGAATACTTCGACTTCGAATATCGAAGTCGAAGGTTTTTTCCATCAAATTTGGCCATTTGCGGTCGAAGTAAAATCATTCGATCGAACAATGAAATCAATCAAACGATTTATCTCTGACTTCAAAAAAACTTTAAAAAAATGCCCTTGAAGGTCCCCATAGGCTAACATAGCACTTCAGCAGGTTTAATTTGGCGAAGTATTGAAGTCGAAGTTTTTTTAAAGAGACAGTACTTCGATTATCGAATGGTCGAATATTCGAACGATTTTACTTTGAATCGAATTCGAAGTCGTAGTATCCTATTAGATGGTAGAAGTATCAAAAAAAGACTTCGAATTTCAAATTTTTTACTTCGAATTCACTTCGACCCTTGACAAATCTGCCCCTAGGTGTGTCTTGTCTTGAGCAGACTGTATGTATTTCCATATAGTTTATGACACTTTGATTTCTTATCTAGATTTGTCCTCTTTTTCTGTATGTTTTCTTACAAACAAGTCCTGAAATAGAACAGTTAGGTTTTAATAATCAATTGACTATTGAAAGCATAATTAGATTTACAAAATACCTGATTTTAGCCTATAAACTCATTTTAGAGAGTGACCAGGTTTCAGTATAAAATATAAACTCATGAAAGTCCAAAGTGGGCAGAATATACCTTAGTGCAGAGCACCCAGAGCATTTATGGTGATTCCTCATGCCATTCCCTAGTACCTCTATGCACAGCCTTATCAAGGACTACAAGGCAAAGGAATGAGTAGTATGGTCAGTAGTATGGGCAGTAGTATGGGCAGTAGTATGGGTAGTATTATGGGCAGTAGTATGGGCAGTAGTATGTGTAGTATTATGGGCAGTAGTATGGGCAGTAGTATGGGCAGTAGTATATATTGTAGTATGGGCAGTAGTATGGGCAGTAGTATGGGCAGTAGTATGGGCAGTAGTACGGGCAGTAGTACGGGCAGTTGTACGGGCAGTAGTATGGGCAGTAGTATATGTTGTAGTAAAGGCAGTAGTATGGGCAGTAGTAAGGGCAGCAAAATGGGCAGTAGTATGGGCAGTAGTATGGGCAGTAGTATGGGCAGTATTATGGGCAGTAGTATGGGCAGTAGTATGTGTAGTATTATGGGCAGTAGTACGGGCAATAGTATGGGCAGTAGTATGGGCAGTAGTATGGGCAGTAGTACGGGCAGTAGTACGGGCAGTAGTATGGGCAGTAGTATGGGCAGTAGTATGGGCAGTAGTATGGGCAGTAGTATGGGCAGTAGTACGGGCAGTAGTACGGGCAGTAGTATATATTGTAGTATGGGCAGTAGTATGTGCAGTAGTATGGGCAGTAGTATGGGCAGTAGTATATGTTGTAGTAAAGGCAGTAGTATGGGCAGTAGTATGGGCAGTAGTATGGGCAGTAGTATGGGCAGTAGTATGTGCAGGTGTATGTGCAGCCACTCCGTAAGAAGATGCCCTAGCACAGCCATTGAGGCCAGGGATTTTTACATCCCAATTACAAAGTGCCAGTATGTGTATAGCTCTGCTTATAGTATGGTTAATAACAGGATGGCTTCATATAGTTCTAATTTATTTGGCAAGTCATTTACTGTTGGTTTTATTAATGATGAGAGGGCATTAACGCTGATAAAATAAATCAAGCCCAAACGTGTTCAAAATAGAACGAGAAACTATGGAAATAATATAAGACTGCCGCATAAAAGCAATTAATTTTATTGTGAAGCTATGAAGCTGGCGAGTGGCGAAGCTTTGAGAGATCAGCAAAAGGTGTGGCAATGAGGATGCATAGTGTGTGCCAAGAGAACTGAGCTGATTTCTGTGCCACGCTGGTTTATATAGTAATTGTCCTATAGATGCATCTGTTGACAATGTATTTCAATTCACAACCTGGAGTTTCCCAGCAGTCCATGATGTGTTTATTTTATTAACTCAGTAGCTCAGCTACATGTTGGATGTGGCATAATTAGAGACCCGTGGAAGCCCAAGATGAAATGTGGTTGCAATTCCCTTTCCTGTAAACCCCAAGCACCCACGCCTTTTGTTTCTTAATCCCACCCATCAATCAACAAATATACCTCAAGCCCTGCATACAGAATTTACATTCCATTCCATACTCTTTAATTTGTGCCAAAAGTGCCTCATCAGATTCCTGCGACCCACCGTGGTTGTATCATTTGTCCCACATAGAGTTAGGGTCAAAAATTAATGATATCCTTCACTGTACTGTATTCTCAAACCCTTTATTTAAGGAAACCTGATTGTTAAAGGAGCACAGGAGGTAACCGTTCCTATAGGTGTCTGTGCCAACAGGCATCGCACTGTTACATAACCACCTGGTCAATATTATTAAACAACTCACTTAATTTTCCAAGTTCTGAGTTAGAATGAGTAGAGTGTTGATTTCTGTCGAATATATTAAAAGCACTGTTGTTTTGCTTGCTCTGCTTTAATATACAGGTATGGGATCTGGAAACCTGTTATCCAGAAAGTTCAGAATTATGGGAAGACCAGCTCCCATAGACTCCATTTTAAACAAATAATTCAAAAAACATGATAATAGTAATAATAAAACAGTACCTTGTACTGGATCCCAATTAAGATATAATTATCCTTTTTTTATGGAAGCAACACCAGCTTATTGGGTTTTTTAATGTTTAGATGATTTTCTAGTAGACAAGGTATGAAGATCCTAATGACAAAAAGATCCATTATCTGGAAAACCCCAGGTCCCAAGCATTCTGGATAACAGGTCCCAATACATTAAAAAAATAAATCTTTTCCAACCTTTCGCTAAATTCTACCAGGGATCCCTCCATGCATCACACATGTAAGGTTATGGGCACACAGACTTAAGTTGGCCATAGATGTAAAGATTTTTAAAAGATCTTCTCGTTATCTTGAGACCATAATTGTAGAAAGACCATTTCAGGCAATATTGCCAAGAAAACTGAGGGTAGCTGCCTGCTTAGCCCTGCAAACATAGATAGATTGCACTGGGGCCGATAATTTTTTTTTAACCTGGCCGATCAATTTTCTGACAAAAAATCGTAAACTGTACAATTGTTTGGTTCCCACTAACTTCACTATAATTTGACGGATTGGTCGGATTTTGCTAAAAATCGGTCGTTCAAAAAAAAATCTTTGTGTCTATGGGGACCGGCTCTCGCTGTTGTCAGCCTGTGTATTTTTACAGGTTGAGAGAAGCAGATCTGCTCCATTGATTTGAATCCGTTAAGCCTGTGTGTAGTCACACACAGTAGAACTGAAGCTGAGTTCAGCCCAGTGGTGTAAGTAGATGATACTAGCAGCGCCGCAATCAGGGGTCACCGGGGGTACAGCTGTACCAGGCCCAGGCCTGAAGGGGGGCCTGGCTGTGTTGCACTTTTCAAATTAGTCAGGCTCCCATTAACAGCACCAAAGTTCATGTGATACTGAATACCAGAAGCCACGCTGAAGACCCGAAGCAATGCCAAAGATCCGAAGCCGTGCCAAAGACCCAAAGCTGCGAAAGGACCCAAAGCTGAAGTCCTGAAGCCGCAAAAAGAACCAAAGCTGAAGTCCTGAAGCCGCAAAAAGACCCGAAGTTGAAGTCCTGAACCTACGGAAAGACCCGAACTTGAAGTCCCGAAGCCACAAAAAGACCCGAAGCTACAAAAGGAGCCGAAGGAAACCAAAGAAGATAAAGAAGAACCTAAGGTAAGTTCCACTGAACACCAATGTTTCTTTTTTTATTTTATTGAACCCCTGGCCACCAATGTTGTTTTAAAATATTCTATGGGGCCCCTGACCACCAATGTCTTTGTAAAAACTTTTATGGAGGGCCCTGGTGCCACCAATGACTTTTGTTAAACTTGTAGGGGAGCCCTGACCACCAATATTTTTTAAAGAACTTTAATGTGGGAACCCTAGCCGATACTTTTTTTTTTTTTTTTAATTATAAGGGGGGCCCTGACCACTAATGTTTTTTTTAAAGAATGTGGGACCCTGGCTGCCAATTTTTTTTTAAAATTATAAATGGGACTGACCAGCAATGGCTTTTTATAACTTGTGATGGGGTTTACCTTTTAAGTGCTGGTGTCTGTGTGGACTTTTTACTGTGGGGTGGGTGGGATTGGGTTTGGGGTGGTATCTGAAGTGGGCGGGGACCAGGGGGCCCAGAAAATTTGCTGTACGGGGCCCCATGATTTCTATTGGCGGCCCTGGATACTGGGCCCCACAGCAAATTCATTTTAGGTCCCCAACCAGTGCCGGGCCAAGTCGGCCAGGCGCCCCAGGCAACCTGGCCGACTACGTCGCCCCCTGCTCTATTGAAGAGCGCATGAGCCGACAAAACACGCGAATGCGCATGCGCCGATGAAACACGCGAATGCGCATGCGCCGATGTCGCGCAAATGCGCATGCGTTGATGACGCGCGACCGTGCACAGAGGACGCGCACACTCAGTAAAGGAAAAAACTGCTGCCACAACTTCTGGAGCTAGGGGTAGGCGTCGGAAGAGGTACGTGCCTGGCGCCCCTCCACCTTTGCGCCCTAGGCATGTGCCTCTTCTGCCTACTCCTAGTTCCGGCCCTGTCCCCAACATATCCAGAGGTTGACTTGTTTCTGTTGAAATACTCATTAATTAGGGCCTCATGGGCCCCCCTGTAGCCTCAGGGTCTGCTTACTCTGTAGTTATGCCTGTGGGTCAGCCCAAATACGCAAAAGGAGGCATATACAGGCTGATCTCAGCTTCAGCTCTACTGTGTGTGACTGCACACAGGCTGGACGGATACAAATCAATGGGGCAGGGAGCAGATCTGGGAGCCAACAACCTGTGCACCCATAGCCTAAGAGTACAGAATTCCTTATAACAGAAAGCAGTGAGTGATTTAGTCTTTTGATTAACTGTTTCCATTGCATGGCTTTAGTAGTTGCAGTTAGTGAATATCATTAATCAGGATTTAGGCCATACCTTACGCAAACATATATACCATGAGTTCAGTAGAGCAGATAGTGTAATAGCGTTGGCTGCGGGTGGCAACATGGTAACACACAATGTAATTTCCTTGTAAACTTTTCTTTCTCTTTGTTAAAAGCAACAGAGAGAAATTTGCTTTCTCAGTTCTGCTTTTGAACGTACTGTGAATGGAAATGCTCATCAAAAGGAAATATCATCTACAATTAAATTAAAAGGGGTCTCCAGATTCACGTTAGCGATCCTCCGTGTAAAGGAGATATAACAATTACTTTTATTGGGGGATCCTTTGTTATAGTACCCTTAAATGTGAGCAAGACCCTGGGTGGTTAAAGGGATACTGTCATGGGAAAAAAAAATTTTTTCAAAATGAATCAGTTAATAGTGCTGCTCCAGCAGAATTCTGCACTGAAATCCATTTCTCAAAAGAGCAAACAGATTTTTTTATATTCAATTTTGAAATCTGACACGGGGCTAGACATTTTGTCAATTTCCCAGCTGCCCCATGTCATGTGACTTGTGCCTGCACTTCAGGAGAGTAATGCTTTTTGGCAGGCTGCTGTTTCTCCTTCTCAATGTAACTGAAGGAGTCTCAGTGGGACATGGGTTTTTACGATTGAGTGTTGTTCTTAGATCTACCAGGCAGCTGTTATCTTGTGTTAGGGAGCTGTTATCTGGTTACCTTCCCATTGTTCTTTTGTTTGGCTGCTGGGGGGAAAAGGGAGGGGGTGATATCACTCCAACTTGCAGTACAGCAGTAAAGAGTGATTGAAGTTTATCAGAGCACAAGTCACATGACATGGGGCAGCTGGGAAATTGACAAAATGTCTAGCCCCATGTCAGATTTCAAAATTGAATATAAAAAAATCTGTTTGCTCTTTTGAGAAATGGATTTCAGTGCAGAATTCTGCTGGAGCAGCACTATTAACTGATTCATTTTGAAAAAATTTTTTTTTCCCATGACAGTATCCCTTTAAAGACTGCAGACTACATATATAGGTATAGTGTCTGTTATCCAGAATGCTCTGGACCTGGAGATCTCTCCATAATTTGGATCTTTATACCCTAAGGGGGTTATGTAATAAAAGGCACTAAGTTTGACCAGGGGCAGTAACCCATAGCAACCAATCAACAGGTAGCATTTAATGGTCACCTGTTTAAATGCAAACATCTTATTGGTTGCTATGGGTTACTGCTCCTGGGCAAACTTAGTGTCTTATATTACATATGGGGGTAAGTCTACTAAAAAAATCATTTAAACCTTAAAGTGATACTGTCATGGGAAAACGTGTTTTTTTTCAAAACACATCAGTTAATAGTGCTGCTCCAACAGAATTCTGCACTGAAATCAGAAAAGAGCAAACAGTTTTTTTTATATTTAGTTTTGAAATCTGACATGGGGCTAGACATATTGTCAGTTTCCCAGCTGCCCCCAGTCATGTGACTTGTGCTCTGATAAACTTCAGTCACTCTTTACTGCTGCACTGCAAGTTGGAGTAATATCACCCCTCCCCCCCAGTAGCCTAACAACAGAACAATGGGAAGGTAACCAGATAACAGCTCCCTAACACAAGATAACAGCTGCCTGGTAGATCTAAGAACAACACTCAATAGTAAAAACCCATGTCTCACTGAGACACATTCAGTTACATTGAGTAGGAGAAACAACAGCCTGTCAGAAAGCATTTCTCTCCTAAAGTGCTGGCTCTTTCTGAAATCACATGACCAGGCAAAATGACCTGAGATGCACCTACACACCAATATTACAACTAAACTGTGTAATTTTAGAAATAAAAACTACATCATAAAAATCATGGCAGAATCCCTAAGTAACCCAATAGGCTGGTTTTGCTTCCAATAAGGATTAATTATATCTTAGCTTGAATCAAATACAAGCTACTGTTTTATTATTACAGAAAAAAAGGAAATTATTTTTAACTGTTAGGATTATTTGGATAAAATGCAGTCTATAAGAGACAGTCTTTCTGTAATTCGGAGCTTTCTGGATAACAGGTTTCCAGATAACAGGAATCGTTATACGTTGTTTAGTCACTAGTGAGCTCCACTCGTCCACCACAACACCCCCCCTCCGATATTTCTTGTATTTTGAATTGCTCTGAAACTTCAAATGCCTCTTTTCCCTATCAGATGTCAGAGGACTTTGCAGAGTAAACGCACGGCTTTCAAACTCATGTATCCCTCACGAAACTGTTACAAGTTTCAACATAACACAACTTGGTTTCAAAGGGAACCCAAGAATACTGGTCTGGAAACATTACTGGTGAATGAGTCTGATGCAAATCCTGGGCAAATATTGACTTCAGTTTAACAAAAAGGGTGTTTTCTAGGGGTAAGATGTTTGCTGTTCTGGATAAATGGCCCATTTGTAACTAGGAAGTCTTTTATTGCCGGTGCCATCACCGAAACTCTCTAGAGTGTAAATAGGAATACCTTTTTTTTTTTAGACAATATGTATAATATTATGAGAGAGAGAGAGAGAGAGAGAGCTTGCATTATAATAGCCGCCAATTCAGATACAAACTGAGTTGCTCTCCCATTGCTGACTGCATTCATAGGGGCAGATTAATTAAGGGTCGAATAGTAAATTCAAAATTGAATTTTAGTTTTTTGTTTGGTCAAAACTCGCAAATTCGAAATGTGAATTATCCAAACTCGATTTGAATTTGTGATTTATCAAACCTATACCCTGGGAATCATTCGAATTCAACTATTTGCCACCTAAAATCTACCGAGTTCATGTAGAAGTCAATGGAAGAAATCCAGTGGCCCATTTGAAGATGTTATTAGCCTTCCTGACATTCAAGTTTTTTTTAGACGAATTTGATTCTAATTTGATTCGAGTTTTCAGTAATATTCGTTCAAGTTTTAGATATTCGATTGTTTTCTTAACTAAACTCCCAATCGAATTTCGAGTATATTCGAATTTATTTGAGTTAAGAAAAAACTCGCATGAATTCGAAATTCAACCTTTGATCAATGGGCCTCATAATAAACTCAATAGGATTATTTTGCCTCCAATAAGGATTAATTATATCTTAGTTGGGATCAAGTACAAGTTACTGTTTGATTATTACAGAGAAAAAGGAAAACATTTTTAAAAATCTGATTTATTCGATTACGACTTTGGGAGATGGCCTTCCTGTGATTCTGTGACTTCTGGATAATGGGTTTCCAGCAGTGGCATAACTGCCGGGGGAGCAGGGGGTGCGATTAGACCAGGGCCCCACAACAGATTGCACCCCGCTGCAGCCGGCTGCACGGCCCGCGATTCGCCGCCAGCGAATTATTTCGTAAAAAAAAAAACAAGACGCCGGCGCCGTTTCGTGAATTTCGCGCGGAATTCACGAATTTTCCGGCGAATCGAAAAGGCGCGAATTCGCCCATCACTACTCCCTATGCCAATATCCAGGTTAAAGATATATAAAAATAACAAAGCTGGGTCGGCGGCGATGCCTTAGGTGGCAGCAGCCCCAATGCCGCCCTCCTCTCCCACTCCATGTTTAAAACAGCAGCATCGGAGTGGGAGCCGCATCGCTAGTGCAATGAGTGCATTACCGCTCTCTGCATTTGCAGAGCCTACTTTCTCTTTTTAAAAGAGGAAATTCAGCTCTCAAAGATACAAGAGACGGTTTTTTGCTGCAGGAGTGGCCCAGAGCTGAGCCTTTAATTTAATTTTACTGGGTATCCAGGATGGTATTTAAGCATTCAGGCACGTTTGGGAACCTTAATAAAATTATATAAAGTTGTTATAATGCTCTACACATGTTCCCACAGTTTAGTTTAGGTGCCATATGTTATCAAATGTAGGAGGGAAGGAGGGTACCTCAAAAAAAAAATTTTGATCTTTTTCAGGCTATCACCCTGTAAAAGTAAAAGACCCCATCGTTTTTTTGGGACTTAAAAAACTTTTTTTGACAAACTCTTCGCCTGGTCTGAGCTGTCCAAGTAAACTCTGGCGCAAGAGGTAACGTTCAGTAAAATCAAAAACTTGTGTGAATTTGTGTAGTAATGCTCTTTCGCCAGAGCGACAATTTGCCTGGCGTTAGAGTGCGAAGTTGCGCCAGAGTCTAACTCCTTCGCTAGCGAAATTACTTCATAGTGAATTTTCGCCAGCGTTAGCCACTTCGACCCTTAGTAAATTTGCCCCCTTATGTGTAGAAACACTGTAAATGTTAATAGCATAAGTGTCAGAGCAATACTGGTACCATGGTAGGTAGCTTTCTCTTACTTTAAGGGGTGGTTTATGGTTTTGGCCACTGTCCTGGAAATCCTTTTTTTTTATAATTTTTAAAGGGATACTGTCATGGGCAAACATGTTTATTTCAAAACGCATCAGTTAATAGTGCTGCTCCAGTAGACTTCTGCACTGAAATATGATTTTCAAAAGAGCAACCTGACTTTTTTTTAATTTTGAAATTTGACATATTGTCAGTTTCCCAGCTGCCCCCAGTCATGTGACTTGTGCTCTTCAGTCATTCTTTACTGCTGCACTGCAAGTTGGAGTGATATCACCTCCCTCCCTTTACCACCCACCCATCCCCCAGCAGCCTAACAACAGAACAATGGGAAGGTAACTAAGTACACGCTCCCTAACACAAGATAACAGCTCCCTGGTAGACATAAGAACAAAACTCGGTAGTAAAATCCAGGTCCCACTGTGACACATTCAGTTACATTGAGTAGGAGAAACAACAGCCTGCCAGAAAGCAGTTCCATCCTAAAGTGCTGGCTCTTTCTGAAAGTACATGACCAGGCAAAATGACCTGAGATGCACCTACACACCAATATTACAACTAAATAAAATACACTTGTTGGTTCAGGAATGAAATATTAAAAGGTAGAGTGAATTATTTGCAGCGTAAACCGTGTGATTTAGAAATAAAAACGACACCATAAAAATCATGATAGAATCCCTTTAATGAGCAACTGCAGGCAATGATCTCAGCTTTTACATCAAATTCATCCAATAACATGTCCAACAACAGTTCTGCTTTATCACAGACCCCAGAAACTGGTTAATTCATTTTGTTTTTGAGTAGCAAAGATGTAGATATCACACAAGCCACTTACTTATATACAGTATCCATATGGTATGTCCAGTGTACAGTATCCCTGTCTATTTTAGGTCAAACAAATATATCTGGAACACAGTAACATTGTGAGTGCTTTAGCTCTTCTGCCATGCCAATATATAGTGAATAAAGTACCCCCTCTTGTAAAATATAAGGATATTATAAGTTACCGAGGAGGCCGAAGGCCGAGTGTTTTTATACAGGTCATGGAACTCCGAGGTAGCTTCTAATATCCTCATATTTTACAACTGGGGGTACTTTATTTATTATAATACACAAATTTCAGTAAGTCATGTTACAGAAATGACATCAGAACTCACCGTTTATAACTGATGACATCAGAACTCACCGTTTATAAGGATATAATTTACAGGATATTCATAGCTTTTGTGTATTATATTACTGATAAGTGTATAAGTAGAATCCTTATTATATTTCCTTATATATAATACAAATATGCAGTGTTGTTTTACCAGAATAACAATACCGGGAAATACACTGCGGCTACACGAGCACAAAAAGTGACACGTTGTACATACATTCTTCAAATACTTCACACAATGTTACACACAGCTTTTGTCCTTAAGTAAACATTGTTTATTCTGATAACTTTAGGCATTTAAGCTAAACTAACACAGGTTAGTAGCTAAGGTACATGGAATCACATGAATTCCATCTATTGTAGAGTATACACTCAACCCACCCACTAATGAAGGTGCCCTTTCTGTTCATAATTACTCTGCATTCTAAGCTTTGTCTGCTGTGTTTCTACCTAAGACTGTTGAAATGACATTTAACTAGTGATGGGCGAATTTATTCGGCAGGCGGGAATTAGCAGCGAATTTCCACGTTTCACCGCTGGCGAATAAATTTGCGAAAATGCCGCATAAATTAGCCAAAATATATCTGACGCCGGCGACAATTCCGACACTGGCGACAATTCTGACGCTGGTGACAATTCTGGGCGCACATTGACTTTAATGGGTGTCAGAATTGGACGCCGGCGTCAAAATTCGCGTTTCGGGAATTGCATGGGAAATTCTCACATTTTTCGGCGAAACGGGAGTAATTCGCCTGTCACTACATTTAACATGTTGGCCAATGAGTAAGGCATATCAGTGTGTTTGGTGAGTCATAATGAGAATTTTGTCACTTCTGTTGGTGTTCTGTACGGAGTCATTTATTAAAGTCTGAATGTCAAAAACTTGGAAAATTTTAGCTTTTTTTTTAGTGGGAAAAAAACCTCAAATATTTCAAGATTTATTTTACCCGAGGAAGGAAAAAGTCAGAATCCAAAAATCCTCCATCTCAGACCTGCCGAGGTTGTATTGAAGTCAGTGGGAGAAGTCCCTATGTTATTTGGAAGTTTCTGTGGTCTGCTCTGGAATTAGCCCAAAAATCCAATAATTTCATACTTTTCGTGGCAAAAATCGGAAAAATTCGGGTCTCTTTCCTGAAAAAACGAGCGATTCAGGAAAAAACTCATAAAAAAATATAATGATTCAGATTTTCGTGAAATTTTGTGTTTGTCCCAGATCCGATTAAATCGTGCTTTTTTTTAATTAATAAATACGGTCCAATAGTGGACTTTAGTTTGGTCAGACTTTTTTAATGAAAATAATCAGAAAAATTAAGATTTTGATAGATAAGGCCCTAAATGTTTAAATGATTTTTAGCAGCCCTAAGGTATGGAGAGCCACGTTTCGGAAAGATCTTTTATCTGGAGAACCCCAGGTCCTAAGCATTGTGGATAACAGATCCTATATTTGTACTGTTAATTTAATCACATCAGGGGTTCAGATTTCATATACAGTAAAAACTCAGTTTTGTATGCCCTTATTTTCAGTTTTCCCATATTTTACACTGTGTTTCCTGCGCTCCTACCAATAAATATATATTGCATAATACATTTCCCCTGAATTTTACACCATTTTTCCTGGTCCCCTGAAAAACGTAAAAATTGGGATTCTGCTGTAATTGTGCTTCCTAATTTGTTTGTGCTCTTTTAGTTCAGATCTCTTATATCTTCCACTAAATATCTTCCATCAAATCAGCCTCAGACCTCTCCAGACAGCAGTGCAGGAAATATCCTCGCCATAATTACTTTCCTTTTACAAGTACCGGTATAGGATCCGTTATCTGGAAACCCATTATCCAGACAGCTCAGAATTATGGAAACGCTGTCTCCCATAAACTCTATTTTATCCAAATAATCCAATTTTTTAAAAATGATTTCCTTTTCTCTGTAATAATTAAACAGTACCTTGATCCAAACTGGGGAAGAAGATGCAGGTATGGGACCTTTTATCCAGAATGCTTGGGACCTGGTGTTTTCCAGATAACGGATCTCTCTGTAATTTGGATCTTCATACTTTAAGTCATGTAAACATTAAATAACCCCAATAGGCTGGTTTTGCTTCCAATAAGGATTAATTATATCTTAGTTGGGATCAAGTACAAGCTACTGTTTTATTATTACAGAGAAAAAAAAATCATTTTAAAAAATGTGGAGTCAGTGGGAGACGGCTATTCTGTAATATGGAGCTTTCTGGATAATGGGTTTCCAGATAACAGATCCCATACCTGTACACACAAAATAAATCAAGCAAATTATATTCTTCGTGTACAATGAGTTTCTCAACTGACACAGGAGGGAGACACACACACACACACACATACACACCGCTGTACATACACAGACACACAAACACACCTTTTTTTCCCGTGTTGGCCACATAATTACCTTTGTCAGAATGAGTACACCTGTCACAGCAGGTTTGGTCTCTTCTGAGAGAAGTGCAGATGGTCAGGGGAAAGGCAACCTGGGAAAGGTAAGTCTCCTCTCTTCCTGCACTTTATTTAAATACATATGACACCTGGGAAAGGTAAGTCTCCTCTCTTCCTGCACTTTATTTAAATACATATGACACCTGGGAAAGGTAAGTCACCTCTCTTCCTGCTCTTTATTTCTATACATGTGACACCTGTGCATTGCAAAGACGTGCAGGACAGAGGTGAGCCGGCTGTAATGTTTTGTTTTGCTGCCCTTCCGGCTGTACTTTGCATTCAGTACTGGGTATCCAAGCGCAGTTTCACCCCTATAGACCCCACTGATTTCCTCAAGCGGCAGATCAATTCCCAAGACTTTAATTAGAGATAACGCTGATCCTTCTGCAGGTGTCTCAAGTGGGGTGGACACGTTTATATCTCCATGGATGTGATCAGAATCGGTGTAATGCTTTGGATCAGAGAACAGAACAGCACATTTTTATAGCCTTTTTTCAGCAAGTCAGGGCTAGCGATGTAAATAACACTGTTAGATGTGCAGGGAGTGAAAGCTGCTATCCCCAGTTTCAAAGCTCTCTTATTCAGAGTAGTGAGCCACTCCCAAAAAGGTATTTAACTTCAGCTCCACTTGTATTTCTCCCAGCTATTCACTGGTTTAAATTCAAAAACCTCTTTTTTTATTGCAGAGGAACATAGTGCACCCTAATTGGAGTCTCCTAAGAGACAATGTGCTTTAAAGGCAGCCATCTTTGCTGTAATTTGAGGACGTTTATTCATTCGTCCACAGAGCTAACAACCCTGTCATTGAAGGGGTATCACCGGTGCAATTCTTACCAACAATGGTACTGCTCAAAATAGAAATATTAAAGGCAGCCTTGAACGGAGATGTGTAACTGTTCTTACTGAATATTTTATAATAGTTTAATTCGCTTTTTTCAACCAAAATCATGTGTGAAGGCAGTTATTGCAATTAATATTTCCAATGGGGCTGTACTCACACAGGCGCGTGTAGGCGCCGAACGCAGGAAAAATGCAGCATGTTGCGTCTCAACCTGCGTTTGGCGTCTACACGCGCCTGTGTGAGTACAGCCCCATTGGAAAAAATGTAATGCGTATATTCCTGCTCTCCCCTGCGGCTGAACGCAGAAAAACGGAACGCAGGGGAGCGCAGGTAAAAACGCTCGTCAGTAAGAGCCCTTATATGGATAGTTGTAAATTGCCCATTAGCCAGAATTCCCACCGGGCACTGCTACTTCGCTATTAAACACTGGGGGGCTCATTTATAAACTTTGTACAGCGCAGTGAATATATTTACCCTGTGCATGGTTATATTTATAAATCTGAATAAGAGTGGTGTATTTAATGTGCAAACAGAATTGTGATTTTTTTTTTTGAACTGCTAATGTCCGTAAAAGCTTTTTAAATATTGCAAAAATCGCGAATTGCGAATATCTATGCGCACACTCACAGCTTTGGGAAAATATTCACAAAACAGTTTCGCAAATTGCGAATTTCAATTGCTGTCAAGTTTATTTTCTCGCTCAACAGCCTCGCACATTGGCCACACCCATCTAATTTGCGAGCCATTTGTTAAAAAACATGGGCGATGCAACCATTTGCGAATAAATATGCGCTGCACAAACTTTATAATGTCCCCCTGGTTTTCTCTAATAGAAAATACATAGAGTAAAATACATTCTTCTAATAGAATTAGAAGTATTTAATAGAATTCGAGGTATTCTAATAGAATACATTACTGCGCCTCTGTATTTATTCACCTGAAAGGCCACAAACATTAACCAAATTCTTCTGCACAAACATATTTTATTTAAAAAAAGAAATAATTAAAAGCTGGCCACCTAAAACCTGCCTTTTTTTCCTCCTCAAAGAAAAAAAAGCAATCAATATCACAAAGCACAAGAATAGTAAAGAACTCGCTTGCATTTTCGGACATCACCCGACAGGTAATGATTATGTCCATGGAATGAATATGACTTTAAATCTCTGGGCAATTAACACAATCATCCTTGTGAAGGATTTATTTTATTTTTCTCAAATTTGAAAAAGCAAATTAGGATCTGAAACTGCAAGATTTTTTAAGGATTCAGTATTCGGATAAATACAAAAATGATGCCTGCAGGCCATATTGGTAAATATATTTCAGCTGGGAATTGCAGTTCCGCAACAGCTGGAGGGTCGCACAATGGAAATCACAGAAATAATAGAAGGAATGAATAACTGTATTTCTGTGTAAAAATAAACATCTCTATGACACAGGTATGGGATCTGTTATCCAGAATGCTCAGGATTTGGGGCTTTTTGGATAATAGATCTTTCCATAAATTGGATCTTCATAAGCCTACTAGAAAATCATTTAAACATTAAATAAATCAAAAAGACTGATTTTGCCTCCAATAGATATTTTAGCATTCAGGAAAAAACATGTATAATACAACTTTATGCTTGGGGCTTTCCGGATAATGGATCTTTCCATAATTTGGATCTTCATACCTTAAGCCTACTAGAAAATTATTTAAACATTAAATAAATCAAAAAGACTGATTTTGCCTCCAACAGATATTTTAGCATTCAGGAAAAAACATGTATAATACAACTTTATGCTTGAGGCTTTCCGGATAATGGATCTTTCCATCATTTGGATCTTCATACCTTACGTCTACTAGAAAATCATTTAAACGTTAAATAAATCAAATAGGCTGGTTTTGCCTCCAATAAGTATTAATTACAGTATATCTTAGATTGGATCAAGTACAAGCTACTAGTGATGGGCGAATTTATTCGCCAGGCGCGAATTCACTGCGAATTTGCGCGATTCGCCTCCAGCGAATAAATTCGCGAAACGCCCGCGAAAATTCGCGAATTTTTCCCGTTTCGCAAATTCGCCCCATCATTACAAGCTACTGTTTTATTATTACATAGATAAAGGAAATCATAATTTAAAATTTGGATTATTTGGACATAATGGGAGACAACCTTTTCCGTAATTCGGAGCTTTCTGGATAACTGTTTTCCGGATAACGGATCCTCTACCTGTAATTGTAAGTCAGATAATGAGACCTCACTTAACTACCTATTCATATAGCCCCCAAACCATAAAGGGGAATTATATCTTGTTGTTTAACATGATTACAATGAATAGGGCTTGGGCTGCCTACATTTTTGCGAATGTTTTTTGTTATTCCTTGAGCTAAACAGGGCAAAGAGGGAGATTGATCTGCTATGTTTGGTCCTTGCAGGATAGATAAATAGATGATCAATATAGGATCCCCTCCATTCACCCTTTGCTGTGACTGATTCTCCTTTGCAAACTCGATCTATATTTAACAGTCTGGAGTGGGGTCAAGGATTATTGGGTCAAATCCTTTACTTTTCTATACAACTTCTTCAATCTTCTTTCCCTTCTAAGGGGCCGACGGTTTGTGGCTTTTTAGGGTTACTTAGTCTCTCTAAACATCTAGGGCATGTTAAATACCAAGGCCACAGCCTCTGTTACCCTGTCCTGCCTTACCTTTGTGGTGTCCCAGGTTCTAGAAAAAAATCAGGTAGCTAGTTTACGGGACAACTCCACCATCTATTTTTTCCTATTTCTATTAACTATTTTATGGATTGTGACTACAGATTTTTCTTTTAATTAGCCAACCAATTTTTTAGGTTTAACACTTTAAATTATTGCACTGCACTTTATTTAAACAATGAATTTTTTGTGTGTCATCTGTGGATGGATTTAGGAAGTACAGGTATGGGACCTGTTATCCAGAATACTTGGGACCTGGGGTTTTCCGGATAACCGATCTTTCAGTAATTTGGGTCTTCATGCCTTAAAGGAATAGTTCAATGTGAAAATAAAAACTGGGTAAATAGATAGGCTGTGCAAAATAAAAAATGTTTCTAATATAGTTAGTTAGCCAAAAATGTAATATATAAAGGCTGGAGTGAACAGATGTCTAATAAAACAGCCAGAATCCAACTTCCTGCTTTTCAGCTCTATAACTCTGAGTTAGTCAGCGACTTGAAGGGGGGCCACATGGGACATTTCTGTTCAGTGAGTTTGTAATTGATCCTCAGCATTCAGCTCAGATTCAAAACCAACAGAAATGACCCATGTGCCCCCCCCTCAAGTCTCTGATTGGTCACTGCCTGGTAACCAGGGTAACCAGTCAGTGTAAACCAAGAGAGCTGAAAAGCAGGAAGTAGTGTCTGACTGACTTGTTATATATCAAATCACTCCAGCCTTTATACATTACATATTTGGCTAACTAACTATATTAGAAACATTTTTTATTTTGCACAGCCTATTTATTTACCCAGTTTTTATTTTTACACTAAACAATTCCTTTAAGTCTACTAGAACTTCATTTAAACATTAAATAAACCAAATAGGCTTAGTTGGGATCAAGTACAAGCTACTGTTTTATTAATACAGGAAAAAAGGAAATCGTTTTTAAAAATTAAGATTTGGATAAAATGGAGTCTATGGGAGACAGCCATTCCGTAATTTGGAGCTTTCTGGATATCGGGTTTCTGGATAAGGGATCCTATAGCTGTATTATTAATTCACAGAGGAATTGAATTGATTCGCTTTATTAATTTTTTTCACTTCAATTTATCTAGGATAAGTTAATGTTACTATAACGGCACTAGCACTTTAGTTAACTTTTTAGTGCATTATGTAATTAATTATTGTCCTTATATAAGTAAGGTGCATTACCTTTTAAAAAAAAATCGGCAATTTTATAACCACAACTATTGGTGGGGTTTCTTTTTCCATTTTTTTATAATGTTCTGCTAGCAGCTTCATTTTGTTTCTTTGCCTGGATTAGCTCTTCCAGACTGTGGATCTTTAGCTGTCCAAAAGCACTGGAGATGTGCGGTAGGCAAAGCTGAAGGCAGTTAGAATAAGATTTGCTGGCAAATGTCTATTCCCTGTTTATGCAGCACAATACTAATTCCCCTTTAAAGGTGTTATTTGCCTTCAAATTAGCTATTAGTATGATATAGAGAGTGATATTCCGAGACTATTTGCAATTGGCTTTCATTTATTATTATTTATGGTTTTTGACTTATTATTAAGACTTTTATTCAGCAGATTTACGGTTGGAAAATTCAACAATATGGTTGCTAGGGTCCAATTTACCCTGGAAACCATGCATCACTTTGAATAAGAGACTGGAATATAAATAGGACAGGCCCTGAATAGAAAGATAAGTCAATAAAATGTAGCAATAACAATGCATTTGTAGTTTTACAAAGCATTTGTTTTTTGGAAGGGGGTCAGTGCAGTGTCGGACTGGCCCACAGGGATACCAGGAAAACTCCCGGTGGGCCCAGGTGTCAGTGGGCCCTCCTGCTTCAAATCATTTGGCATATTTCAGGGCCATTCCCTATTTCTATGAGAACAAAGAGACTAAATAGATTGAATAATAGATTATAGTATGTAAAGAAAAGAGACTAGGAGAATAGAGGTTGTGTGAGGAGAGGAATTATAATAGTACTGAGTGGGCCCCTGATCTTAGGTCTTTTTGTGGGCCCCTGGTCTAAGGTTTTTTGGGTGGGCCCCTGGTGTCCCAGTCCGACACTGGGTCAGTGACACCCCCATTTGAAAGCTGGAAAGAGTCAGATGAAGAAGGCAAATAATTAAAAACGATGCAAACGGAAAAATTAAAGCTAATTGAAAAGTTGCTTAGAATGAGTCAGTCTGTAACATACTAAGGGCAGAGACACACGTGGAGATTGGGGAGATTAGTCACCCGGCGACTAGTGATGGGTTAATTTCATGGGAATTTCGCAATGTTTTCGGCGAAGCGAAATGGGACAAATTCACCCATCACTACCGGCGACAAATCGCCACTTCTTCGGGCGACTAATTCCCCCAAACTGCAAACTTCGGGCAACTTCGGAAAACGAAGAGCTCCGAGTGTCATCCTGCCCGCGATTTCGATTCTAGCTGTCGTGAAGGCAGTTCGGGGAGTTTAGTTGCCCCGAAGAAGAGGAGATTTGTCATTGGGCGCAGTGGTGTAACTACCGGGGGAGCAGGGGGTGCAACTGGGCCAGGGCCCGCACCCCCGCAGGGCCCCCCCGGCAGATTGCGCGCACTGCAGCCACAAAGTAAATTCACACGGACGTGGGTGTGGGGGGGGGCCCGGCTGCATGGCCCGCCCCCAGATAGTTCCGTTACTGATCGGGCGACTAAATCCCCCCGAATCTCCACGCGTGTCTCTGTCCTAAAAGTTAACATGAAGGTGATCCACCCCTTTAACTGAACCATTGGAAAATGTGGAGCATATCGCCCTAAAGTTTTTTATAGTTTTTATATAATTATTCAAGTTAATTCAAATGGTGGTCACTGTCCTCATCTTAAAACAAATGCTCTGTAAGGCTACAAATGTATAGTTATTGCTACTTTTTATTACTCCTCTTTCTATTCAGTCCCTCTCCTATTCATATTCCAGTCTCTTATTCAAATCAGTGCATGGTTGCTAGGGGAATTTGGATCCTAGCAACTGGATTGCTGAAATTGCCAACTGGAGAGCTGCTGAATAAAAAACTAAATAACTCAAAAAACACAAATGATACAAAATGAAATCCAACTGCAAATTATCTCAGAATATCACTCTCTGCATCATACTAAAAGTTAATTCAACGGTGAATAACCCCTTTAACTAGGAAGTAGGCTAGAAATGCTGCACATTATGCCTTGAGATAATGTACCAGCCTAGAGGAACCACAGCCCTTTAGGAATGAAGATC